>NC_141235.1:9452500-10052500 GCF_054856515.1 Filicampus tigris | reverse complement strand
GTCCATGTTTCACAGTAATGTGTTTTAATTTCTTTAACTGAAGGGTGTCAACATTTTTGCTTAAGTGCCTAAATTACTCTTCAATATTTGTGTCTGGTGATAAATTATTTTAAACCCTCCCTGTTAGTGGGCGGTGCTTTTCCTTGCACAATTTGCTTCTAACAATGGTAGAAGAGTAAAATGATCTTTCAACAATGCTTGGGATGACGAGTCCACTTTGTCATTAAATTACATAGAATTGATCAACAAGTGCTTAATATGTATTTTTTCACGAAATCATTCTTGTCTTTCTTAGTATTATATATTCTTTTTATTTAATGAAGAGAACCCATTGTGACCGGCATGTATTGATTAGAGTCAGTTCAGCAAAAATATACTTACCTCTATTCTTACGTTCAATATCCAAGGTACATAAAAACCAAATAAATGATGATTAGTCTGTTTATGCGTTTTCATACTGTACCCTACTTAATACTTTCTGGGAAAGAAGAGCATGTACTTTTCAGATGTTAACTGAAAACTGAATTTCTTTTGACTGGGTCTGGGACGTATCCAGTCGATAAAGAGGGCTTGACAATAGCTTGTTTTGATGGACAGTTCTGGTAGCCAATGGAGAAACTTGTGAAAAAAATTGCGCCAAAAAATAATTGCTCTTTACGCTGCACACTTTTAACAGTTCATAATGCAGGAGAACATATCCAAACTGTCATAAAGTGGAGATTCGAGAACTTCATCGGACAGTATGTTCCTGCAGGGATTGACTCAAAGCTAAAAGCGGTGATCAGGTCACGCTTGACCTTTTATTTTCCACCGTTTCCCCCTGTGATGACTTGTTTTCTAATGGTCTGGGCTTACAAGAGTGAAGATTGTTCACATTCTCTCTGCTTTACGGTGTTTTATAAGCTCATACCTGCCCATAATGTGTTTGTACTTTACATCCTGCCAGTACTTAACATTTGCACTCCATTTTGTCGGTCAAGGCCCAGTGAGTATGTACAACAATTTCATTTGCGCTATAGGTTTTTTTCTCGGTGTTTTAATAGTGTTGACTGTATACACATCTTGTTGGATGTATATGTATATAAATATATATAAATATATATATATATATATATATAACTGTGCACACACTACATTTTATCGATGTAAGCCCGTGTTCAGCGCCACCACGGCCCATTGCTCTATCACATTTGCCATCAAGATGTTCCCGTAGCTTGTTCGATTAATCTGAAACGTGAAGTCTTACACAACCCTGTGTAGTTTCTTAGCACATACGACAAGCCATGTTGTTGCTGGTGCTTTACAGGAAACTCTAAATAGGGTCAAAATTTGGCATGAACAAGTCATACGTGATTTTTTATTGGGCAGACAACAGCATTACACATACTGGAAATTAGTTGCTGTATTTCCTTTTCACTGCCTTAAAGCGGAAGTAAACCCAAACATATTTTTTTCAAGAATATGTTCCCAGCAGGCCCACTAGTTGAAATACGGCATTCTGATTAATTTTGCGTTTGTGAGTTAAGCAGCAAAATGCACTCGTTTTTAGCCATCTCCGTGGGCGGCCATTTTGTCTTCTGTCGACTGAAAATGACATCACGACTGCTCAGAACAATCACAGCAGACCTGTTTTCTGAATCTGAGCTGCGATGCCGTGTTTCAACTAGTGGGCCAAAAAATATGTTTGGGTTGACTTCCAATTTCAGTTGTTGTTTCATGATACTCCTTTCTACAATACAATGGAATAAATGTGTTGGAATTTAGAATATGATGGGTTGATGATTTCATGAAAAATGGCAAAAATAGTGGAATAATAACCAGCATACTTTGCAAAAGAGTAACCCTAACCTGACAAGTCATTTCAAGCCCCCCATCCGCTCGCCATAAGCCGGGCCGGTAGGAAATGAAAAGGAGGAGTGGTAATGGCGGTGCGTGATGGCGGAGGCCTGCCTGGCTCAATGGGACACACATGGCCAGACTGGCTGGGCCGAGCGCTCGTAAAACTGATGAGGTCTTAGCGGGGCGATCGGATTCTAATGTGAATTAGAGTTAAAGAGAGCTCCCTGCCAGGCTCATACTCAGGACAATCTCGCTCACTAGCGGGCATCCATTGCTAATATGACATTCCCTGCCATGGCAGCTAATAATAATCACAGAGGGAGGGGTCTTTTATGGCTTCAAGCGATATCAAGGAACGCAGCAATTCTGCCTTTTGCTTAATGCTCATCTCTTGGGAACGGCACACAATGACACTTTCCTAATTCTCTTTGTAGTTTGTTTACAAAGGAAGAAATACGGAGGAAGGGTGAGGGCTTGTCATCCAGCCTACCGCTGCTAACGTTTTACGTTGCGATCGGAAATCTAATAAACAAATCGTCAATCTTCATGTACGTCATCCAAGGTGGAGAGTCGGCAACACAACTAGTCCTTCATCCTCTATGACTTTTGAAGTAGGCTTTGGACATCCTTTTATTTGCCAATTTCTCTCTATTTGATCAAATTCAGTAAAATATATCGCTGAATCACATTATTGGATTTCAGCGCATGTGCTATTAGTCGCTGCGAATAATCTGTAATGATGCTCTAGCGTCAACACAGTGGGTCGTGTCACATCGGTAATTAGAATCCTCCAAACTGCTTTTGTGTCTATGAGAAATAAGCCAGAGTGGAGTCTGCATTAGCCTGCCGGCTTCATGTAATTATAATTTTCTGGATCCAATTGCTGATATAAATGTGTTATCGATGAAGGTGCGTTGCTTTCCACCCCACATTAAAATTGCGTAAACCTGTGGTAACGCTGTGGCCTACACAATTTAGATGTCGGACCGCTACATTTCCCAGTGCAAGGTTACCAAAAAAATGTGAGGATACCAGTGTCATGGTTATTCCTCAGAATGAGGGACACTCACCTGGGAGGTGACGTACACAGTATGACAACCATGCCCCCTCAAAAATAAATAAATAAATAAAAAACGGCCCTTTGGTGTCAGTGTACGGGTTTTGAGACCCAATACACCCATGTTGAGGGTCCTGAGAATTCAGTGGCAGATGGTGTCAAAAGTGGAATTGGCAGAAGTGGTGCATCTAGTAAAAAAAAATAAATAAAACCTGAGTAGGTTGGGCGAATCTGACGACTATGCCAAAAGAACCCTTTGGAGTTTTTTCCAACCATAGTCCTGGTTTGAGGGTGCTACTCCTCAGACATCTTCTGACATGTTAAGAGAATCATCCATGGCATGATCTCACTTGGATGATTGGAATTGAGCCAGTCTGACTACCAGGCCAATATGACCTGGCTCTTTTGCTGTCAGTGAACAAGTTTTTCGACCCAACAGTCCCCGGTTGAAGGTCATTGTCATCCGTGGCGTGTCCAGCCAGAAAGGGGTTTTCAACTCAATAGTCGGGGGTTGAGGCTACTACAGTACTCCTCAGACTTGTTTTGAAACAAGGCACTTTAAAGATTGACATTGGGCCAATCTGACAAGCATGCCAGAAGAGCCTGTCTCTTTGGCGGTGACTCATTGGTGTTTTCTGTTATAACCTTCCTCTTGTTTGCGAAAGCCACTTGGCGCATTACACTTTGTGTGTTTACCTGTATATCAGTACTGTGATGAGCTAAACAGGACCACTTAGTGGAGACCTGGAATCATTTCGCTTGTATTCATGTCAGTTTAATGGTTTAAATTCACCATGGATTAAGATAAAACCATATTGAGAACCCTATGTCTCACTTGTTACTATGCAAAATTTGAATTTACAATGAGGACTAGCATTGTTAACTGACGCTTCTCCAAGAGTTGCCTTTTGCCAAGGGGGAGCCACTAAATCAGCTCCCACAGGACAACTGCTCCAGTGGGTCCAAATCCAAACTCCTCTGCTCAAACCCGTTTTTTTTTTTTTTTTTTTTTTATGCCTGCCCACAGTCGGCTTAAATACAGGATTGGGCATTTAAATGATTTCACTTGTGACAGGCCTGCTGTGACAGAATAACACATTCTGCTGAACAAATAGGCCGTGGAGGCTACCGGGGGTCCCTGGAGTCATCATCCCGCGACCATGGAAGCCCCCCTTCACGGGGCCCCGCAGCTCTGTTTTTGTAAGACGGGCTTGTTTCAGTATGGCAGCACTTCTGGAAACATATTGGCTGTGTTGCGCCAAACGAAATGCTAATTCTCAAAGGGCATCTCGACGCAAGTCTTGCACACACCGCAGACCCAAACCACCACAGATAAAAAGTACTCTTAAGTAAAAATTGTTTGCGTAACACAGGTACAAATATTGTTCATTATTACATGCTTAAGATGAGGAGGCAGAGTCAACATCTGCCTCAACCAGCTCTTTCTTAACCTATCTTTCTTTGTGCGTGAACCAAACAAAAGCCACCGCTCATAGGCGGTCTGTCAAAGCTGTTCTCTAATCAGCCGAGCGTGGTGCTCCCCCTTAAAGAATAGCAAGACATTATTCAGCTTCCTCCTTCTGATCTTGAGGCCACGACAAACTGTGCAAAGCCATGGCTGACTGGTTAAAGCAGGAAGAAAGACTTGACAAAATAAAGGAGGGACACAATGCACTCTTGTCGTGGGCCTGCAGATCCCGAGGCCAACGAGCCGGGCCACCACGGGGACGCTTCAACCACGGTGGCCTGACCCCATCAGACACTCACAAGCCTTGAACCTAAATGCCCTTCCAAAGTCGGGTGGCAAAAATAACAAGGGGTTGAAAGCGGAAGAAGACAATTTGAAAATGTATAACTCTACTGCGGCAGTAGAATTTGGATACATTGGAATAAAATGACTAAAAAAAATAAATAAATAAAATAAAATAGACAAGTTAGTGTTGTACTAAATACAATCCTTTATTTTCGGGACAAAAACCTACTAAATTCTGACATAAAAATATCAAATTGGATTCTAACAACTAAATGAAGAGGTCTTAATAGTGATACATAAGGAAAAAAAGGGAAAGTACCATCATGGGAAAATGTAAAAAAAAACAAAAAACGGAACAATTATATTTTTTCTCCACTTCTCACAATTCTTCCTGGCTGAGTGTGAGCGTGGCATTGAATGTTAAACGGCCCTGAGCCCCATGGCTGAGGTATTGCCCGCGTTACCACTTAGCCCTATTTGGCCACTCTCACTCACACTCATAATCGAGCGCCTCCTGCTGTGATTATAAATGGGCCCTCAATCAATAGCAATAGAGAAGAATGAAAAGAGAGCGACATGGCGAGCGCTGCCGGCCTTGCTCGGGGGGCAAACATGATAGCGTTAGGGAGAAAAAAAAAAGGAGCAGCTTGAAAGCGCCTTTCACTCCGACAACGTTGTAATTGTCCCTCGGGGGAGCGCCAGCTCTTGTTATTAGAAAACAAACTCTCCCTGTTGGCCACTTGTGCTGAACACTGACGACAGAGAGCTTGATGAAGAAACGCTCCAAAGACGCATAAAATAAATGAATAAAATGTACTTATTTTGCACTGGATGTGCTGCAGATCAACTTTGCCCATGCATCATCACCACCGTTTGGCAGTTTAAAATAAACACACTATTTGCCCCCTTTTATTTGCCTCCTCTTTTAAAATTCAGTACAGTGGCAACTCAACTTAGGAGTGACCTGACATTTAAGACACAATGTGCACAACACAACGCAGCAAATGTTTGGCAGATAGCGAACAATTCTTAAAAAAGAGGCTAATTGCTTGCCACGCCCAGTTACTTAACACATGCAGGCAGAGCCCGCCACAACACTCGCAGGAATATATTCTTTATCCTCTGCACAAACCGACTAATATTACTGCAGCTTAATCGCACGGTCTTATGCATTTCATCATCAAATCTTTGAGTAGTCTGTTCTTATGTACGCTTCTGCCCCCTGGTGACCAAGATGATTCTAGATATGAACGTTTGAAAGTAGGGTCACTGATGGCGTAGTGGTACACACGCCTGAGTTGTGCGCGGGCAGCGTGGGATCGGTTCTCGCTCAGTGACGATGTCTGTGTGTGTGTGCCCTGCGACTGGCTGGCGACCAGTTCGGGGTGTAGTCTGCCTTTCGCCCATTGACAGCTGGGATAGAATCCAGCACCTCCCCGCGACTCTGTACAGGATAAGCGGTTTGGAAGATGATGATGATGTTTGAAAGAATGTTTTAAAGTATGTATGAAAGTCCAAAAATGAATTCTGCATGGATCCTTGCAATATGACTATGGGCGGGCGCGCATGATAAATGAGACCCAAATGTGACGCAAGAAGGGGAAAAAGAAAACTTAAAAAAAAAAAAAAGTGCCCATTAACACTTGGCCACGTGAGTTTGTGTGGCTAATTTAAGACATCTAAGTGCGGAAATGAGCTTCTCCATCACACGTCCCCGCTTCCATTTACGTTTCTTGCATACAAGTCAATTTGTGGCTGCCCCGCGCCATAAATCATCGCCAACGGAATGCTGATGTCGGTACCTCTCCACATTACCCTGCCTGTGTGGTGGTACTTAAAATAAAATAAAAATTAATAAAGCAATTTTGGACTCTGTTGGCTCCAAAAAGAGTGTTCCTTCAGCAGACTCCCATTTAAAAAGTCAATTTATTGGATTAAAAAAAAAAAAAGACAAGTCATGAGCGCAACGAAAACAAATGAGCAGTTTGTTGATCACGTGACCTGTCACATGTCCACTTTCTGCGCTTCCATCGGTAATGGGCTGATAAAAGAGACACGAGCCAACCAGGCAGAAAGCAGCGGTGGTCAGTAAAATAGGTACAAGAGTGTGTCACATATTAGGAAATAATTGAGGACGCCCGCCCAACCCCCCACTTTCCCTCTCTCTCTGTTTCAATCTATGGCTCAGTAGATGAAACTTGCTTTGCACCTTCGGGTCAAACAAGGCGCCTTTTTCACACACACACGGGCACGCACATTGACGGCTGTGGGGCGAGTGTGCGGGCAGCCAAGCTGAAAATGTCCCCGTGTCCTCCACAAAATGATACAAGCCAGTTTGTTGTATGCCAACACACTATTTGTCAAGAACAAAGTCGTAATTGTAATAAGAGGGGCTGTCACAAGAGTTTTGAAATGACTTATAATTTGTCTCATTTATTTAAATCTGGCATTTGAAAAGGGGCGTGTCGACTTTTGATGTCCGCCAGGAGTCTTCCGCACTTGTGTGCAAACAAAAGTGTATTCGGTGGACCAAGCAGCAGGGCAGGGGCCGAGCTCTGGAGGGGCCGAGGGTGATGGGTGGTGAGTCGGGGTGGGGGTGGGCTCTGTCATTGTACAACATTACCAAGACAATGGGGCCATATGGGGGACAGAAGGATGTCCCGCTCCCTTCTTTCGGGGCGCAGCTTATTATTCCCGTAGGGCGGTCACTTTGAGGTTGGCGTTTTTAGCATAACAAGCGACGCACGAGGGGCAAGTCATTTATGAGCACGACGTAAGGAGGAGGAGATTTATGGCCTTTGAACAAAAGTCAACACGCCGACGAAGGCTCACGGCGAGATAATGGTGCCACGTCGTGTTCATCAAATCAACATTATGTCAGCGGGCCTCCCGGGGCCGCCGTGTCATGCAACCATTATTCTTGCTGGACGCACAATAGAGAGACGCGACGCAATCTTACACTTGTAGGGGCTGCAGGAAAAAAAAAAAAGGTTTCTGGGGGGGGTGTGAAAAGAAAAGTTTGAGTACCACTCACTTCAAGCAACAGTAAGGAATTATTGTTTTTTGTGGAATGCTCCTGGGCTCCCAACTAAAGTTGCTTACATCCATCTTCTATATCGCTCATCCTCATTAGGTTCGAAGGTGAGCTGGAGCAGATCCTGTCGTTAAAGTTGTTTAAAGTGTTTATTATCAATATCTAACTAGACATGACATAGCTAAGCCAAAGATTTTCACATGCAAAAACAGTTGCGAACTTGATTGTGCATACAGACATTATGATTGGCTACATAAATTAGTTTTAAGGTCATGGTTGGGTTCATATTGCGTACAGTAAGGGAGTAAAATGAACAACACAACAGTATTATCGTTTGTGTACACACAAACAAATCTGCTGAGCCACAGATTGAGCTAAAGTGAAACATAAAATACTTGCAGTAAATAGAAGATTTTCTAAACCAGTGGTCACCAACTACCGGTCCGCGGTCCGGAACCGGTTCATGCGCCATTTGGTACTGCATAGATAGACTGGACAAAAAAAAAAAAAAAAAAAAAAGTCCAGAGTGACAGTGTATGAACATTAAACACCCCCACCATCCCCCCCACCCAAAAAAAACCCTAATATTATATAAAAGCATAAATAATTTCATCCCAAGTGCATCATCAACAACAGGTTCCGATTTTAGTGGTTAATACTATTATTTTTTTTTTTTAAACAGATAGTATGGTTTCTAGCGGTTCATTACGTTTGAAAAAAAAAAACACACACAAAAAGAAAGGTTTAATAATCGCTTCCATACAACAGCAGTAAGGAATTATTGTGTTGTGGCTTTCCGTGTTTGTACAACAACTACGCAGAGTTTGCATTTGTACTCACATAACGCTGTTGTCGCTCATCTTAACATTGTTTATAGAAAAGCTGTCTCTAAATGTGCTGTCTTAGCTTTTTTTTCCTTTTCATTGAAATAGCTGGAAACTTTCACCTGAGGCTATTAGCGGGAGCTCCAGTGTCAATAATTATTCTGCTATCTGCATGTAATGAATTGACCGTTCCCATAATCCGTCTCATAATGGCTTTAGGACACCAAAGGGTCCTCTAAAGAAGATGAGAGCATATTGATCCACAAGATGAATGCTCTTTAGGATGTTAATAGTCTAATTTGCCTTAATGATTTCTCCCAGTCAAGGACAGGATAATATACACTTAAAAAGGCATTCCGGCCTATAAAGCGGAGCAAACTGGACGCTTCCTGCATGAAAATGTAGGCCATCTCACTCCACTGTTGGGGAATTGATGGTCGGGCCCGCCATTAGTTTGTCTTTATTTGCTTCCTTCCGAGGTAATTATCCGGGATTAATGCTTTCTGTGGGGCGACGTGCAAAATAACATTAGCCGTATTCGTTTTCCCCATAACCTGCCTACACCTAATAAACGGATTTACAGTATTATTATTATTTTTTTTAAATATGGCATTACAGCTCATGAAGAACACACTTGAGGGTTGCTTGATGCATCAAACAAAGAGCAACTAGGGGGCCCTCGGGGTATATTGAGGTATTTAATTACAGCTATGGTCAAACAGCACACTTTTTAAGAGTTCTGAATTGGGTGACCGGTAAAAAAGATGCATGTTTTTTGTTTGTGTCACCAAAGCATAAACAGAAAAATAAATATACAAAAAATAATTTTTTGAAGGTGTTTCCCCCCCCTTTCATTTTTCATGTTTTGGTGGAGAAACAAAAACCTTGTACTATAGACATTAATTAATTTTTCCTTCTACAATTGAACACAACCCCAAAAGTGGATTAGCAGGTGGCTTTTTTGTTCTCTTTTAATATTTAGGTGGGTGGAAAGATGGCAATTTGCGTTTTTTTTTTTATGTTGGGGGTGGGGGTCATCTTTTTGGCAGGTGTTTTTCTTTTTTCTTTAAATGATTTGGTGGTGGAAAAAAAGCCCATTTGCAATTGTGCAGATTTGTTTCTGGCTTTGTTCAGCCCAAACCCAAAAGCACCAAAATATTAAAGGAACTACAAAAAAACAAAACAAATGATGATTTGCAGGTGTTTTTTTCCCATAAAACATTCAAAGAAAAACAAAAAACACCACCAGAAAGAGAATTTCAAGACATTTTCCTTCCCACCAAAACACTGAAAGATAAAAAAAAAAAAAAAAAGAAAAAACAGCAAAATATCCTTTTTGTGAATAAATGCCACTTTCCCTAAAGCCATGCAGGACTCTACTTCCAGAAGATGGAAGTCTTTCAACATCCGAGGAGCAACCTAAGGAGTCCACGTTCTCCCCCTTTTCCCACTGGCAATTTTTACATTTTATCATTGAAGTCAATGAGCCAATCTGCAATTGACGCCGGCGAGAGCGGGATGAGTGTATTCAGAACGCGGTCACACAGCCAATCTCCCGCTAAAGAGCAGCGATAATGTAATAATGCCGGGGCTGTAATGGTGCTGAACAGCTCCCATTCATCCCGACACTACCTGATCATTGCTTGAATGGAATAACGCATTACGCCGCTGGAAATGGCTGCAAACCTCCGACAATATCTCCACAATGTGCGCTCCTTCTTTTTTGTTACCTCGGGTAACATTGCTGTCTCCGAGTAATAAAAGGCAGAGGCATCAGGCTGAAATGGGAAAAGAGATTGAAGCCCTTCTGCCGAGGCTTCCAAAGGCTGTTTGGAAATAGCTCCTTTTCCCGCAAAACAACAGCACGCTCTTATAACTGCAAAGCTGCTTTGATTGAGCGTCATTGCTCTCAACTTGTTAATTCCCCCCCCACACCGACTCCCCACGCCCCGCTTGACAAATGACACTTAGGTGCCTGTCAATAGTGGGCCACCTGAATGTGTTTAAATGGGCCCGGGCGCACCAATATTATGACCGTTTGTACTGTTGAAATGACTCCTCTGCCTTACATAATTACAGGACCAACCCCCCCCTCTCCCCCCCCCCCCCCCCCCCCAAGCTGCCATAAGAAGGTAGCCGAGCATAGGTGACGGTTAAGGACATGGGAAATATATGACAGACCAAACAAAGCTTAACGCTAATTGAGAAAAGAGAGAGGCGCAAAGAGGTGACACCCGCCATTAACCTTATATGGGGCCATTTTGTAAATCAATGTCACTCACATTTAATAACAAGTGTAATCAAAGAAATTATGCAAATTTAATTTGATGCCTCTTGCATTATGCAAATCCCACCAGCCAAATATAATGAACGCTGACACCTGACCAGCGTCACATTGTTGCGGCAAACCTATACATGCTCACTACTCCTACAATAATAATAGTGTAATAGAATAAAGACATTTGTCCATATTTAATCTACAAGGGATTGTTATTAAATAGCTCTCTAGTGAGTCAGAAAATGCAACAGTTCTGAACACACATGAATACAAAAACAAAACACGCTTACAAGTGCTTCGTAATGACAACACGACAATGTGACGCGCTACAAGCTACAATCACTTTACCATGTGTCACATCCATCCAATGGAACAGAACAGAAATACACGAATGGGTATTAGAAGAACACAGTCAACCACCACCATTCACAAGGGATCAGGACTAAGATCAGGACGCCCACCCCCAAAAATGTTTTTTGCCACAAATTGGCAGCAAAGGGCTACGTTTGGCGAAATGAAGCTCCTCAACTCATAACATCATTCGTTGGCACCATAACATCAGGCGCAGCGGTCCCTCCATTTTGGCTAACGAATATTACCGCCCGGATGCTAACGTACATTTGGGGCATACGTGTCTGATTAATCGGTCGGGCCCAAGCAAAAATGGTCAAAATTGTTTTTGTTTCGGTCTGTTGGTTATATAAAACAGGCAGACTTTGAAAGGGTGACGTGAGGATAAAACAACCTACAGATCACGTGATGTCATCTTCTGTCATTATTGTTCTACACTCCGGTTGTACCTGCAGCAGCTTCCCTCTTCCTCACCGGTGAGGAAGTACTTTCCGGAGTCAAATAAGCTTCGATCTGTCCCAGCGGAAGCCCATCAAGAGGTGGGGAGGTTAGTTGGTCGTCACGGCCATCTAGACCTCGGGCCCGGCGTGCGCGCCTGCCAGAATCAATGCTAATTATGCTGCCATCTGTGCGAGCTTGACACCTGTTCACGTCCGCAGAAACTTGAGTCAAGAAGGGGCGACGAGATTCGCTCAATGCTGCGGAAAACGGGAAAATAAACTACTGACAACGATGGGGGATAACTGGCGGGAAACTTTCAAGTCGTTACTCATCAACGTGCACATCCCAATTCAAAATCTTTATTTGAACCTTTTAACTGTTCCTAAAAAAAAAGACAACTTTTCATGTAACTTGAAAGGTGATTGGGAAAAAGTCAAACATCAAATTGGAGCCAATCGGAAAAATTTGAGCACTGCGCAGCAAACAATACAACTACAAAACTATTAGATTGTATCCTTTTAGCATAAACAGAAGCCAGAAAGCACACTGCCTCTGTCTCTTCAATGGTCTCTGGTGCACTCCTTTTTTTTTTTTTTTTCAATGAGTATCAGTCAAAAATAATTTTTAACCCTGTTATGATTCTCTAACATAGCCTGTTCAAGTCAGGACACTGAATTTCGCCGGTAACATTAGAAAAATAAATGGTGACTGCGTAAAAGAGGCTTCGTATCCTTGGATAAAGTTAAATTTTTGATGAAGGACATGTTATTTGTAAGACGTAAGCAACAAGCATCTACTTGACCAAGCGAGCCACGTTCATGCAAGCGGAAACCGATAAAACAGGTTCGACTGTTTGCTCACCGAGACCAAAAGTCCCGTCAATTCTTTGTCCCCCTTGAAAGAGATCTGCCATTAAGGTGACATGAGAAACAAATGAGGCCAATTTCTCCTCCAATGTCCCATCTGATATGTCAATAAAAAGGCCCCGCAGCCGCAGGATGCTCCCAGATGGATTTTTCCTCACTGGGAGACAATCAGTAGAATGCATCTAACTCGCCTTCGATGCGGGGTGGGAAAATCACTCGGACAAAACCGATGGACCACAAGCGTTAAGTAGCAACAGCACATCTGGTTTTGGTGAAATATATGAACGACATTTAGTCGGAAGCCTTTGTTCGGGGTAGATAAGGAAGGCAATGCATGGGAATGATGTTTGTACCTCTTTCATCTTGTCAAATCGGAGGATTTTTCTTTTGCCACAGAGCAAACACGGCACGATATGCTGCTTGTCTATTTGGAGGACTGTTTGACTAAAACAATTGGAGTTTGATTAAAAAAAAAAAAAAAAAAAGTCACAAATCAGCACAAACATGTACAGTGGTACCTCTACTTACGAAATTAATTAGTTCTGGAAGAAATTTCTTAAGTAGAAAATTTTGTAAGTCGAGACGTGTTTTCCATGTAAATGCCCTAATCCGTTCCAAGTCCCCCAATTTTCAGACATAATTGTTTTATAAAGCATAAAAATGCATCAAAACATGTAACAAATACATGTTACAATTAGATTATTGCTCAATAAATGAGAGTTGTGCATAATGTAAAAGCCAATGGGATGCTAGGAAGATGCTAGGCTAGCCAATGGCAGAGCAGCTATGAGTATGTTGCGCTCAGGAAACTCCGGAGCTGCGAGTGGCCGCCCATACTGTATTTTTACCTTTCATATCTTGAAATTCCTTTCATAACAAGAGGCAATATTTTCCTGTTGAGGCGTTTCGTAACTTGAAAATGTCATATTTAGAGACGTTCGTAAGTAGAGGTACCACTGTATATGGATAGATGTGGTGCGATACGATTCAAGGATGCAGCGATTTTACAATGTAACGATTTGATTCAGTTTGTCATCCAAGAGTGAGATCTGATACTGATCGCGTGGGATTAACTGTATATTGGATATGTACGTTTTATGTAAAAATCACAATACTATAGAGTTCTACTTCTCTCAGTTCTGAAGGCACAAGGTCAAAAATCTATTTGCAAAAAAGCTGATCAAGTCATACATCATATTAAAGGCCTTGATGGGTCTTTTCTAGATCTATAATAATTTTGTCAGTGTATGAATAGGAACTCTACATGTAAAAATGTTAAAAAAGACATGACATACTGTATTTTGTTTACACACCCTGCAAAACCAAAATAGCTTGTTTCAGATTTGGGTCGGCCCACTCGCGTTATTAAGCTGGCCAGCTGCTACGTCCATCCCTCTCATTCTTTATTGCCCTGCATGGAAAAATACAGCTAAATGTGAAGCACTGAAAAATGATTTTAACCCTAATGGGGAATAAACGTCGATCGTGATCAAACTTTGCTGGCAGCGGGGCGAGCGGGCCGGGATTGACGGAGAGAAATGAGAGTAAATCCCAATTAGAGGCCAACATTACGAGCCCACGTGCGCACCACCACGATGCTTAAGCATAGAATTATGGCGTCATCTGCCGGCACGGCACCATCGATAGGCGCTCATTAAGTATGCCGCTCATAAAGTCAAATGTTTTTCGATAAATATCAACGGGAACGAGGCTCCGAGACGCTCGGCGGCCTGACGACCGATGGCAGCATATGTTGAGGTGGATTGAGTCCTCGGGCTCCAATCTGGCTCTTTCTCTCTCTCTCTTCTTTTGTCTCTCGGACTTAGATGATAAATCACGTCGGCTATTTTTCCCCAATTATGTTAATCAAAATGCTCACCATATGCATTACTATTATTGGACTGCAAGTGGAAAACAACACGCTCACTCGCTACGTGTGCACGTTAATTGATAGCGAAAGGCAGTTTCGGGCATGGTGGTGGCGATTCCAACAGCTGCTCTTGTTTATGTATCTTGTTAACATGTTATATATGTGCGACGGCAGCGATGTTTGAGGACGCCGCAGTGTGTAAACAAGGAGTATAAATGACAAAGGCGCTAATCTAACTTGATTTTTGGTGCATGTTCGTCCAGAGTTTGACAAAACAAGTGCAGTGTTGCTACTTAAAACTGCAATGGTAGCTGGAAGAAACACTCGCAGAAGCAAATTTGTTCCATGAAATCATATTAATTTATTCCAACAGTCTGGTTTCTTCATTTAGTAACATTTATTTTGGATTCCTGTACATGTAGGTAGATGTTCTGTTTTTGTCCAATCAGATTTCAGCCTCTATGTGCTGCCAAAAGGATTAGAACAAGCAGATTTTTTGAAGTCCACTATAATGTGATAAAATTTGAGTCGAAGTTGATTAATCGACGACGTCAGATATTTTTTCTACCCTTTCTTACGATGAACCGAAATAAAAACAGTTAACCGAGTTTTAAACGTCAATGCAGAGTAACAAAATGGACTCGCTGACGAGTCGACTAATCCTCAATCTAATATGCTCAGGGTCTTCAGAATTATTATTGCTGGCTAATGTAACAAACTATTTTCAGATTTCAAATTTGCCTCACAGCACCAGCTAGCTGCCTCACAATGTTATTGTCACGATTTTTGGCTTGTCACCGTAGCGAGTTACTTGCATATGTTTGGCAGAGTTTTTACACCAGATGCCTTTCCTGATGCAACCCACACATTTTTTTAACCACACTTGGTACGCTTGTGGCTAGTTCAGAACTGAACCCGCCCCATAAAAGGCTGAGCAGCATGCACCACTACACGCCCAGGACCTAGCTGACCCAAAATACTAACGGTATTTTTCTGTCCTCAAATTGTTGGTAAGAGCAAAACCTTGACGGCTAAAACAGCAAAACATATCTGTAGCAATCTGTACACGTAAAACAAATAATGCATCACTTGTGAGTATGATGTACAAAGTATTTTTTTAATGTTGTCAAATATAGATTGATTGTTTAATAACTTCAGAAGGCACAATTCAGTTGTGTTATATTGCATTTTTTTCCACAGCATTTTTAAAAAATTTTTAATTGTGACGTGATAGTGGTTGTATTAAGCAGTAGATTAAGTCGGTTTAGTCCCAGGTACCAGATACACAGCCCGCCACTGTAAAAAGGAGTCTCAGGACCCCCCACTGTGTCTTAAATTTCAAGGTTGCACCCAATGTCCCTGTCGGATGTCCTTGACTGGAGCCAGACGTGAGTCTAGAACGGGCCGTTTGGCTAACAATGTCATTGTTATGGCCGTTGTCGTCTCAATTAGCAGGCTGGTGCTAAAACACAAGAGCTCTAAAACGGTGACATCGGTGTTAACGCGGGACATGACGCCGCCCATAAAACGGAGCACTCACGTCCGGTGCTGACGGGGCTGTTTGCCGGTCATCAGACCCCGCTTCCCCCAACGGAGATGGGGAAACAGGACCCCGAGGTTTCGCGAGACGCCCACTTAGGCATGCTTTGAATTTAGATTTCTCTGTTTTCAAAAGGCTTTCAAGAATATTTAAAGTGAAGTATAAAAAAAAAAATGCAGATTGACTATTGCACTGCGGTCACACTAGGAGCTAAATATAGGACGACAAATTAAACAAATCATAACCTGAATGCCTCCATGACAGTCAAAATTGAGCAAATACTTACTGTACTTACTTGGGTATCTGTAATTTACTTGAGTATGTATCTATCTGATGACTATTTATTTAAAAGCCCTTTACACACTGCTTTTGGCTTTTTCGTGGCGTTGACTGCTGGGCAAGGTGCAGGTGTGGCCTCCTGCAGCAAGCATTCCATATTCGGCACTGGTTGCTAAGCTACCCAACAGGTAGTTGCTTGGTACCTTTTCCCATTTATTTGGACATTAAGTACCGGTAGTTTCAATATAAAACCCTTGCTGTGCTTATTATGATGACGAGGAGGAGACCTGGCATCCTAAAAACCCCAAGCTTGTGGTTTTTCTAAACAAATTCTGTCAATTCTGAAAACACAAACAGGCAGGTTTTTCTTCAATTGTCATTATTAGCTAATTTAGCATTTTGGCGGAGTAGTTAGTTCACAGCGTTAGCAAAGCTATTGGTCACATTGTTGAGGGTATCAAAGCTATAGAATTGACAGTAAAAACTCCAAGTATCTACTAAAAATCCCATGTATCTGTACTTCAACTGAATTACATGGTATGAGTACTTGGGTCGTCTCGATAGTTAAGGCAGAATTTTGTACCGCGTGACCTACGAAATCTCTTCCCCGAGCAAGACTTCTGCTCAACGCTGTGTGTATTTAACACTCATTCCCACAAGTAAGCACAATTTTTGTATATTCTTGTTTAATGACGCGAAATCTTGTTTGCAAACGCGTTCAAGCACGATTTTTAAAGTATCCGAAAATTAAAAATAAGCACTACTTTTACTTGCATTGTTTTTTGTGTGTGTTTCCTCCCCCCTCGGTCTCTAAGTGACCTCATCAAGACAGACGAAGAGCGCAAACGACGGCGGAGGACGAGGAAAAAACGGCGCTAACATTTATTTATCCTTGCTGCTCGCTTTGTCTCGTTGGGGGCGTCATTAGAACAGCTCGCCGCGTCCCATTCGCCGCCATTATCTCGGCTATCAGCGGCGCACAGCGAGATTCCAGCGGGGCTATAAATACTTGGCCTGGACCACATGCAGCTAGCACATCATCTCTAATGTCTTTTTGCCCCTCGCTCGCGCCAATCTGTGTTTTCTCGCAAAACAATGAAGTGAGACAACTTGCAGAAGTTGCACGTACATTTAGATGGGAAAGGAGGGGGGGTTGGGGTGAGAGTGGAGGGGGACACCTAAGCAACATCTAGAAAGTGTCAGGAAATGATAGATGACGGATGTCTTGATCATCCAGTCGATTGCGTCAGGGTCACTGGCGCCGCCGCCGCAACTCCCAAAAATGCAAAAAAGGACGCTTTATCTGAATTCATTATAAAATGGATCTATATCTTATGTTTAGGGCCAAGGACGCCATTTGTATCGCAATGCAAATATCTATCATTAAATGTTGACACTTCATTTTTCTCACGCAAAGTGAGAAAAATGCTCGGCGGCGTGCGCCTGAGTGGATTGGTCGTCGTTGGAATGGAGCAGTTTGTCGCAATTTCCGCCGGTGGAAAGTATCGGGGCCATTGTGAACTTTGCAGGTATGATAAATAATGCAAAGTATGAGATGCAACACATGGAGATGTTTGCTGCATTCTTTACCATATAGACAAACTACTTATTTGTGTATTCTGCTCAAGTCGACATACAGCACTACTGGACCTCCTTTTAACACTTTGTAATCTGTTCCAGCCTCCCTGGAAAAAAAAAAAGAAGTAATGTTTTCAAATCTTGAAAACAGAACTGTATAGTATTTTACTTGATAAATACATACCAGTAATGACAAAATTATACAGAATTTTAAGAATTTGACAGTGTGGACCCTTTTTTTGCTTCAGTCTAATGGACATTATGATGCTCCTTTTGCTTTGGGCACTTTGATGACCTGGGGTCAGTATGATATGCACATACAGATTCACATGGAGTTGGCCGCTACTCGGTAAGTCGAAATGATATTAGTTGTTCTTCACAGAGGACAAAGAAAAATCAACCTGTGAGTATTGTCTGTCTGTTATCTGTCATGTCTGTCTGTCTGTCTGTCATCCACCATTTGTGGTGTTCTACAGCATGGTATAAGTTTTTGAGTGCTCAAATATGTGAACGATCAATCATCCATTTTTCGTTAAGTTACCAAACATGGTTCCCATCCCTAGACAGGCCTCCAGGATGTTGCACATTGTGCCTCCTGTGCTCCCACATCAGTCAAAAAGCAGAGAAGGAGAGGTGAAAAAAAGAAGCATGTCATTGAGCCGCTATCTAAATGACGGCTGTAAAGCCGAGCTAACGGTGTGCTCAGGTGGAAAGAAGTCGACAAACAACGACGACGGACGGCGCGCTGCACCCTGACACAGGAGAACAAAGTGAGGGCTTCATTTCCTGCCTGTAATCAGTGTTTACATCCAGCATGTCACCAATGGCTAAGCGGAGACGTGCGTCGATGACGGAAGGCTGCCTAGCAGGGGAAGTACAAACTGTTCCCCTTAACCTTCCTCCACAAGCTACTTAAGTATGCAAGTGGTCTTGGAGAGATGACTTGTAATTTGCCAAGAAATTGTTTCTTATCACAGCAGGAAAAAGAATGACCGGAGGAGTCAAAGATAAATTTTATTGGGGTGTTCTATTTGCATTTCTGCACAAATTCTGTCTATGATGAGAGAGCCAGGTTAATAGTTAGACTCAAAATGGTTTGGAAATGTTCTTACTTTACATGATAATTTTCAATTTCTTAAAACTAATTTCACAATTAATTGCGTTATTTTATCATTTGTTTATTTAATTTTTAAACATTGTATTTTTCATTTGTTTATTATTCCATTTTAGTTTGTGTCTTGCTCTTTGTTTTAAAATGATATTTTTCTTATTTCTTATTATCATTGGATTTTATTATTACAGTGGTACCTCTACTTAGGAACGTCTCTTCATACGAAATTTTCAAGTTACGAAACACCTCAACAGGAAAATATTGCCTCTTGTTACGAAAGAAATTTCAGGATACGAAAGGTAAAAATACAGTCTGGGATGCTACTCGCAGCTCCAGAGTTTCCTGAACGCAACATACTCATAGCTGCTCTGCCATTGGCTATTACGTAGCATCTTCCTGGCATCCCATTGGCTAATAGGGATCTCTACCGTATGTGTCTATGTGTGTAGATAGACAGGTAGATAGATATATATGTGATAGATATGTCTATGCAGCGTCTTCATTTGCCCCCCGGGCCATGAGGTGTTCCGATAGTTTTACGTGAATCAGAAACGAGGAAAAGAAATAAAGGATAAAATTGTTTTTTTTGTCCATACAAACAATGAAAAAGGGATGCGTTTGGTTCATCTCGCCAAAGAATATGACCGTAATGTATTGACAGTCGCCACGTTATTAAATCAGTACTTGACAAAAGGCCAGGCAAAAAACACTTCTGAGAGAGAACATGAACCAAAGAGGGCAAAAAGCAATGAGGACAGCAATTAAAAGGTAAACGACCATCATTTTTATTCCTTACTCTATCTTTTGTTTTTTAAATTATGCACAACTCTCATTTATTGTGCAATAATCTAATTGTAACATGTTTTGATGCATTTTTATGCTTTATAAAACATTTATGTCTGAATATTGGGGGGCTTGGAACGGATTAGGGCATTTACATGGAAAACACGTCTCTACTTACAAAATTTTCTCCTTAAGAAATTTCTTCCAGAACCAATTAATTTCGTAAGTAGAGGTACCACTGTACATGTTTGTGTGTGATTTTACTATTTAACACTTTTTGTCAGAGATTTTTTTTACACACATCTATTGATTTGGCTCTCATGGGAAAATCCAGCAGTGCCTAATGCAGTGTCCACCAAGTGTTTACCTGACTCCTGTTATAGATAGTGCGAGCTACCCACCCTACGCCACCCCCTTGCTGGTGCTCCCATAGATTCTGCTTGCTTTGCTATTGATTGCAAGCAAGGAGCTCATCATTCTCTCGGCTTCAATCCATTTACATTTAAGCACAGCTCGCCCCTACTCGGCCTAATTAGCTCCACGGCTCCATTAGTCTACATTGTGCTCCAATCCATTCGTCACTTTGCATGCACGCGGGTTCCAAAGCACATTCTTTGACTATTACTCGTGGTGGATTATGTCTATAATGAAGTGCAGTCCACCAGCTGCTAACATGCTATGCCCCAAAATGAACAATTGTGTTTCAAAAATAGGAAAGTAGCAGCAGAAATGAGCGTTACAATCGGTGCAATTGCTAATAAAGTCGGCACTCACTCAGTTAGGCGCAGACCTCCACAAAGGCAGAACAATCCTCATCATGTCGCTTTCAATTTGTTGGGATCAAAAATCATGACCATGACCACTCCGGGCCTGTAGGTGGTGGTAAGCATACTCCAAGAGCAATTCGAAGGAGCTGGTGGGTCAATGCCCCACTTGGCCCCGATGCAACAGGACTGTAAAAGCAAAAAAAAAAAAAAAGTTACAGATTCCTCTCATATAACTTCACCCCCTCACTCCGTGGGAGCCTCACGGTATTATGTTGCATACATTGATATATTCGAGTGTGCATGTTTTGTCAAAAAAAAATCAATAGCTGTAATGCTTCGGTGCAGAAGAAACTGGTCAGCTATGAAGATCAGTTTTTACTTCAGTTTTAGTCAGCTCATTCTTTTTTTTTTTGTTTCATTGCATCACACAGGGCTATTCGACATCACACATGGCTATAAGACCTTTGAAAGAGAGTTTGGGAAGATGACGTAACCACAGTGGTTAGCTTTTATTACGTATTAAAGTTTCTTCTATTGTCGGGTTCTTGGCGCGAGCGCCCACTTTGGTATACTTGCTTGTCAATCACTTTTCATCATTAGGAATGAAATAAAACGCCCATTTTTGGCCACCTTCATCCATTTAGGAAATCTGGAGCAAAACATCATTTATTTCGCACTTCCCAGATAATTTGCTCTCGAGCCCACTCCCCTCTCTCTCTCTCTCTCTCTCTCTCTCTTCCTTTTCAACGGGAATTCTCCATTTCCCTATAAAATGAAAATTCATCTAGAATTACATCTTATGTCATCATTATGTTTATTAAGCGTGGATGATGTATATGAACAGCGCCGGCTTGCTGCTGAGTGCTTAATGATGCATAAGATTAAGCCGAGGCTCTCAGCTGCGCTGCGACTCCCCTCTGGTGCACGCCGCCGCAGAGGCATGCTGGGAGTACATGCGCCCGACGGCCATCAGGTGAACGCCACCAACATCTCCTCCTCCGCCGCCTCCTCTCGCCTATGTGTGGCTTTAACAGAAGCAACTTCCTGTCCGTTTCCTTCCCTAGTTTCTCTGACAAAAACATGAGTTTTCTGCCGCTAAACAATCCAATAAAGATCTCCGCGGGGGGACACGGTTAACCTCTCGCATCCCGGCTCACGCCACGCCAGATTCAAATCATTAGTCTCCCCCCCCCGAAACTTCTATTAGCGACGGAGACCTCGCAAGAGACCCTTCCACCAATTCCCGCCAGAGAGAGATCCCATAGCAAAAAAAAAAAAAAAAAAAAAACCCAAACCTAATTCTACTTTTAATAATCTGTCATCAAGACCAGAGGCAGTCATAAATTATGTGCGCGCGCCTGCTTGTATGCACAAGAGGGAATAATTGGGGACGGTGAAATCCAAAAGCCAAGTTGGACAAAACTTTCCAGGGGGGTGTAAATAATCACTGACGTATTAAAGTTCTTAATGTTTGGTCACAGTTGAGTGCACATTCAAGACGCCGCAATCACGCAATCAAATTTAAAAGGTAGAGCTCATCATTTGTTTCAGCTTTTATCCTCTTGCCTCATTATGATGGCAAGCAGGTTCGAAAGGCTTAGTCCTCCAAAGAGAAGAGGCTCAAATATGAATGAGAAATTGCCGGAGAAAGATGCTGACAGATGCTTTCACCAACCTCAATAGTAGAAAAAAACGAAGGACTGTATTGTACACTTGGGATGTTTGATACCACCTTTGTTCAGAGCGATGATGATAGGGTATGAGGGACCAACACATGTTTCTATATGTATGTTTCTTCAAACCCTCACTTGACCACAATAGCGAGACACATGTTCGTCTCGGCACTTTAAGGGAGAAGCTAACCAGCCGCGAGGGCCTGCTCTTTGTTGCGCGCTGCGTCGATACCTCCGCAAACTATCGACATGCATCATAATGGTCGCCCTCTATCAAGCGCACCACTAAAGAACAATCTCCATCGGGTGACAGCTTGATGAATGCGCTCCGTCCGACGGGAAGCAACGGCGTCAAATAAAGAGGTATGTTCCAACAAGTCTTGTCAAAATGCTATCGATTGAATCATCCGCAGAAATACACATCGGCGCTTAGTGTAGCATGCAGACTAAGCCGGGATTGTTGTTGACGCTGCCCCTCATTGGCTAATTTTTCTCCTCCGCCCTTGCTCCAGATCAAATGTTGTTATGAGGAAAAAGTCTGCAGATTTTTATTTGGCGCTGAGGTATAAGCTAGTAGGAGTGGGCGAGCCCACACCGACCTCCCGGCTGGCCTCAGCAGAGTGCAGGGGCGATAGATAACAATAGCCCTCCATCATCTGGACACGCCAATGGCATTTCGCTGTGGCCGGGGTTGCGCTAGCCAGAGGTCTGCGAGTGTTTATTTAACGTCGGCGAGCCCGCTTCTCACCTTGGGACAAATGCATCCAGTCCTTTTCCCTCCTTGGCTCGCCCCGGAGTAAACAACATGGCTGCCCTTCGAGTACAAGTACATTAAGCATGTGGGAAGACTCATCAGTGGAAGTAGGAAAGACCATACTTGGAGTTCACAAGGTCCGAGTTAAAAGTCAAACATTGACTAAAAAAAACATGGCCCTCGAAGGTGTGCGCTAGTATTGCCAACAGTCCTGAACCTGCATTGACCGCAATCATTTCTTTTAAGATTAGGCTTGTATCCACTTTCGATCGGACAGACAGGATAGCTGTGTCAGCTCAGGAAAAAGTACCACTAGGAGTGTAATGTATTCGGATTCTCATTTTCCCAGGTGGAACAAATTCAGTAAGGGACAGGAAGTGGAACTGCCCCGCGCTCTAGCCACCGTAAACAAATGCAACATACATACCGTACATTACAACATCTACAGCTGCAATACAGTTTATAAACTGAACTTCATCATTCGATGCACACAAGGATAAGTCTGATTTGAAGTGACGTTTTAAAATGCTTTTCCAAATCTGAGCTGTAAAATGTGTTTAAATGCAGGCATCTCTTGCGTTAGCATCTATGCGGCTGCGGACAAAAGCTTATTGTTTTCGCCCACAATCGTCATCATTTAGAAGGTTAAAGAGGCTATTACTACCCGGCCTGCACAGCCCATCTGAGCAGCGATGAGGTGAGCACAAATAATGTGCGCGCAACCCACAACAACCCCCGCCCCCCACCCCTCACGGTGGGAAGACGCGGCAGCCAGAGAGACGATCCCGCCCGCGGTGACCCGACCTTGACACGCGTGAGCACAATGGCTGCCTAGGCTAATACCTCATCATATTGACTTTGACTTTGAGCTTGCATGCGCTTTGCTCCCATAAAACAAAGGATAACATTGTGGACAAACACTCGTAAACTATGACAATTAACATACGCATCCCCAACCCCCACCCACCCCACCCGTCGCCGCCCCCCGCCCGGTGAAGGAAAGCATGTGGTTGGTTCCACTCTGAAAATAGATTGTAAATCCTAAACTAAAGATGCCGCGCTCATTTTTTTCAATAAAACAAGTCATTCAGTTGTTTTAGCCACCAGTTACATTAAGAGCAAAATGGGTACAGATCTGTGGATGTACAGACCAGTGGGGTGGAATCACACGCGACCGTGTCACAAAAGGTCTACATTACAGAAAAAATTGAAATGTCCACTCCCCTGGAATCAAGATATAAGTCATCATATCAAGCCGAGACCGGAGCGTCGGACATTACTCAGTCGAAGAGGACAAGTGGCGCTTTATTTATCACCTCTTGGCCCAAAGTAAGGACAAAGACAATGAAGATAGCTACGCTGTCACACTGGGAAACGCATGAACCGGACAACTGCAGACCACATAGCATCATAGCAAACAAAAATGGTCCAATGACCAATGTATTGACATTTTTGTCATCTTTTCAGTATTTTACGGTCATAATTTTGTCTTCAAAAAGTCTCCTTTGACTTGAGAATTTACTGGGAACTGTGTGTAAAAATGAACTAATTACTATTTAAAGCGGAGGCCGACCCAAACATATTTTTTTCAAGAATATGTTCCCAGCAGGCCCACTAGTTGAAAGACGGCATTCTGATTAATTTTGCATTAGTGGAATATAAGCTAAGCAGCAAAATGCACTTGTTTTTAGCCATCTCCGGGGGCGGCCATTTTGTCTTCTGTCAACTGAAAATGACATCACAACTGCTCACAACGACCAAACACGGCTGACCTGTTTTCTGAATCTGAGCCGTGATTGGTCGTTGTGAGCAGTTGTGATGTCAGAGATGGCTAAAAACGAGTGGATTAACACCTATTCCACAAACGCAATATTTATCAGAATGCCCTGTTTCAACTAGTGGGCTTGCATAGAACATATTCTTGAAAAAAATATGTTTGCGTTGACTTCCCTTTAACTTAGTAATCATATAAAAAAAAGTGTAAACAGGGAGTTAGTGACTACATCAAAAAGTGTAAACAGGAAGTTCCACAAAAGTTGGCTAAACTGCAATGCAACAGTTTAAGGCCACTGTCATCTGAACGTTAATAATGAAGATGTGTGTGTGTGATAGCAACTTGACAGGCGAATTAACAGCAGTGTCAGCAACGGCATATTAATAGCGGTGCGCGTACCATCCATTTAGCCTAAATTGTCGTTTTTGACAAGGCATTTTAATTAAAACTAGCATAGAAGAAAGGAAAGGACCACAGCCATCATCACGTAATGTTGCCATCTGGTCACTTCCCTCAAACTCAATGTTAACTTGAGCTCACTGTTGAAATATTTATCTTCCACTGTATAAAAAGGCAAGCATTAAAATGGCAAAAGGTTCAGTGTTCTTTTGGAAATTGCGAATACGAAATAAACAGCAAACAAAGGTGCGTAATTGCGTCCGTCCGCATACTTTGTTTCACCTGACGTGCAATTATTTTTCCCATTAAACACGCAACACGCACTTTGGCTTAATTCTTCCCCGCGAAATTTCCATCGGAGGCCATTTACTCGTCGCCGAGAAAGTTTGGGAAAATAACAAGGAAAATAATGCTCTGTCAATGCAGGAATAGTCATTTGCGAGAGGCAGGTGATGCATTATGTTCAAGTGTCACGAGGCAGGCAGAGAGGAAAGTGGGGGGGGGTAAATTAATAGCCTTCTGCCATAAGCGTTATGTGATAAATATGATTACATACATTACGTACTTGCATACATCATGTTGCTCTTGATCAGCTGTCTGCGGGCGCGCACGTTACGTTCGCCAGAATGTGACCAAAAGTAACATTCATTTGCTCTACACTGTTTCAGGACTCATTAGCATATTTGTTTTCCACTGTTGCTTTATTGTAACACTATCTAGATTTTCTAGATTTTTTTTGTGTAATCTGGAAATACCATCTATTTTCTCCAAAGGCAAGCCTAATTTTAGTTTTTATTTTTTTATTTTCAATCCAGTAATTGTTTACAGGTCTTCTCATCTCTCATTGGCTATAAAAGACCTTCAGGGTCATAGTGCCACCTATTGTTTTGGCATGCGCATGATACATCATGTATTATTTGGAACATTTGTATTATAGTGGACTATACGTGCAGTACAACAAGAATAATGTGCCGATTCCCGATAGTTTGAAAAGATGAGAATTAAACTGCATGCGGACTCTCTGTTGTTTCACTTTACAGAGGTGTTACCTGAACATGGCCACCCTCCAGGTTGACACCTTTTATATAGGCATAAATGAAGTTACGATAATGGACACCTGCCCTTGGTTGAACAGCTGCTTGACCAATTGGCGGCTCATAACTTAAATTGGTACCACTGTATACTGTTAAATCCCATACAACATATGTTATTGGGAGTGCACATGATGAAGCGCAATCTAGCAGGAGACATACCATAGCGTTCCATTTAACAGGTGCACAAGCAGGCACTAATCGCGGGACGCCTTCCCCACCCCAAAAAGAGTGATACCGCTCGGATGAAGTAGCTTAGCGTCGGCCACTCCCCTTTCAGGGAATCCCACTCTGGCCATTTATCAAGTTGGCCACGGCCTCGGAGGGACTGCTGCTCGGCGGGGAAGGAGGGAGGCCCGGCTTGGGGGACGTGCGGTGGGTGATGGGGAACAATTTGAGGCCTCTGGTGAGCTGGACAAAAAAGTGCTGATGTGCCCGACGCTGCTAAGTTTGATGGATTTGTTGTTGTCATTTGCTTTGCAACAAAACAAAGGCAATCATGATCTCTTTTGTTTTTTTATGATGGTGGAGAAGTGCGACGGGGGGAGAATGCAAAGTGGGGTACAGCTGGGGTCATCCGGAGCATTCTGCTCTGCAGGACGGGCGTCCAACATGCATGGATGCTCGCACGCAGAGGGCCGATTACAGCGTGATTTAAGAGGCCGTATCGTTTTGGAGCGCTTTTTATATTTGCAACTTTCAGCACTCCACATTGGCCAGTACATGTTCGGATATTACGCCGCATCATCACCGCTAAGAGTGTGCACCAGAGTGCAGCCGGTTAGCTGGCCAAGGAAACACAGTCAACAGATTTAATACCCATGAGGTGATGCAAAAACATTTTATATTGATTAATTCATTTTTGCTCCTTCTGGAGAGTGCAACTTGGCCACCAGTGGGTAGGACATGACAGTCATGCAGACACAATTGAAGAAGAGTATCACAACCACTGTAATGGACTTGGTAAAATGCTGTAATATTAGTAAGTATCTAACAGTAACAGAGAAAACATGCCTTTGCTAAAGTGTTAACACCCCAACACAGATGCTATGCGTTTGCCTGTCAATTTCCTATTATTGCATTTCCTATTATGTGTTAGCATTAAGCCAGTGGACTTTAAGGCAATGTGCTTGTTTTAAAAATACAACTCGCGATTCTCTTAGTTGTATGTTTAGCTTGACGATAAATTTCAACTAGAAGAGGCAATACACATCTTGTAAATGGAAACATACTGTACATATAAATACTACAGTATATACATGAATGTGAGCATTGTATTGCAAAGCCCAATGCACTTTCCCAACATTGTCCATCACTGTAAATGATGAGCTAGGGACTTTCTCTTTCCCACCCATAGACACCTCTCTGGTTTTCATGTCAGCTACACCTCTAACTGGTATAAATGTAGTCTTGAAACTGAAACTGAGTCCAGACATTCACTGCTACTACCAATCTCCAAGATTATGGAAGCAAATAAATCTAAACAAATGTCAACTCCACAAATCGAGCAAAATACGGGAGACCGAAACGTGACACCGATGGCAGTGAGATACGGAAGACTCCCGGGAAAATCGGGAGGTTTTGCCAAATATGACCTTTATTGTTTTTTTGTGTGTGTACAGTAACATGAATCATATGTTAGGTATGGTTAAGGCTAGCCCGTCATGGAGTCCCAAGATTTACCTCCTCAAGGGAAAGTTGGCGATCAAGACAAATCCTCGCTTCTTCTCCGTCAAGTCTGAGATGAAATACAAATTGAGATAGTGGAGCGTGGTTACAGGGAGTGTAGTAAAGTGCGTGTGTGTGTGTGTGTGTGTGTGTGTGTGTGCGTGTGTGATTGAGTGTGTGTTGGGAGTGCTCAGGGCCGAGGGCTAACAGCAGCATTCCGCAGACAAGGTTGTGGTCGTGGGGGGAGAGAAAGAGAGAGAGGGAGAGAGGGAGAAACTAGCCTCGGCACATAATCCCGGAGTACCCGAGCAAGGCTGCCGCAAAATGGATTAAAAGTTGCATGGGGGGTAAGTTCGCGGCGAGATGGACGAAGTGAGCAAAAAGTACAGTTTAGTGTTCCCCTGCTATATTGTGGTTCAACATTTGCATTTGTATAAAACTGTTTCATATATATATATATATATATATATATATATATATATATATATATATATATATATATTTTCTTTTTTTTTTTAACTGTACACAGGCAAATCTGAATGGATAGTTGCTCACCTTCAGTGTAGTACCACATTGTGCCACAACATGCCAGGCTGCACTGTGGTCTACTGGAAGAGCTGTGGCATAATTAGGAGCACAAGGAGGCAGAGAAGGTCCCCAACTAAACAGCCGTTGTTCCTACAGGGCAGAGAGAATATGTCTGTAAGTATTGATTGTATGTTTTGTTTGTATGTACAGTATGTTCTGCTGCTCCATATGTGTTAAACTAGCAGTTTTGTCAAAGTTAATTACCATAACATCTATGCTGATTTCTGTTAGCCTGTCGATGGCGTTTGATTTTATATGCTAGCATTAAGCATCAAGGACTTTGTTTGGTTGAACATGTTGGTGTTTAAATATACAATGTTTGGTTCTGTTTTGTTTTTTCATTTTACTTTTACAGTAGATTTCGACTGCGAGTAAAAAATAAAAAGTACAATACAAAAAGTCTTCACACCCCTGATCAAATGCGAGGTACCGAGAAAAAAACATTTCAAAAGTTTTCCCACCATTAATGGGACCTATAACCTGTACAACTCAACTGAAAATGTCAATATTTTCAACAAAAGGAAGTAAAATTTATCAACTGATATAATGCAGTTCCACAAGTTTGCACACACTCTTATAACTGGATGAGGAATCAACCAATCACATTCAAACTCATGTTATTATTTTGACCTCCCACATGGGATCATCTTCAGATAGTTTGACCTATTTCAAGTGCTCAAATGAATAATAAAAATATGTTACACTTGGCTACACACAAATATTTGATCAATATTGACCAGAAGCTTACGCCCCGCAACCCCCCCCCAGTTATTTCTCCACATGTTTTCCTTTTTATCCTGCGTTAATGACGCAAGCATGATTCGGAGGCAGTAATTCTTTCCATTTGTTATGTTTGGACAACTCATTAACATTATCATTTGTTATCATTAAGCAGGTTTTTTTTTTTTTTGAGCATTTTTTTTCCTGCTTGGAAACTAATGTGGACCTGCTAATGCATGAATATTACAACATGAATACTTGTATTCACCAAGAGAAAATACTGTACAATATTATGCTGTTTAAAATGCTGTAAAAGTATTTTGTATGAATGAATTTGTCGGTTGCAGTGATATATTTTAATAACATATTAATGCAAATGAGTTATTTAGAGTCCTGTAACAAATTCAAACACTGCTGATTCTCATCGGGTCTGGTGGAAGAGATAAAGCCGTTTGCTAATTGTAAAGGTTACTTCATTTTTTGCATTTTTAGATTAATTAGAGAGTCAGAACAAGTCAAGAAAAAGAAAATGATCTATGAATTATAAATCACTGTCATGGAAACTTACCGAAACGTTTCATTTAAATTTCCTGACTTCTTAATTACTCGAAAGCCTTAAAAAAAAAAAAAAAAAAAAAGGATGGGAAATTAATAACTTTACAGGTGAAAGGTTTAGTGAAAAAATCTGCCAGCTAAAAGTAAACAGATATGATAAGAATGCTGCAATATTATAATCTAAATCATATACTGCATAGAAGTGTTATTATTCCCGTTATATAATTTATATTACTGTTTATAAAACAAGCTCAACCATCTGCCATCTTAAAATATGCTAAATTATAATATTTTCAGCTTGGATTGCTTTCTTCTGTGCAGGTTTACATGGTATGTTCATTTTGGACAGCACATTATTGTTTGGACTTGTGTTAGCATTCATGTTATGGCTAGTTGGGTTGAGTTGAGTAAAAACAAAAAAAATAAGCGATGTTATGCATCAAGTGCATAATTAACATCCATATACTTAATTAGTTCTGCCTTTTTAAAACCAGTCTTGGAATGGTTTTATTATTTGTATGCGTCTTATTGCTTGTTAGCAGTCACGCTAACACCATGGAAATCGGCTAAAGGAGGTATTTTAAACAATAGGTAAGCTCATGGTCCAAAACTGGTCGACCAGAGGGTCAAATTTGGACAAATAAATTTATTTTGTGTATAAATTATTGAATAGACAATATTTAAATCAAAGTCACTGCTATTCTTTATTGTAATCGTCAGTCAAACTTTTTGGATAAAATTTACACCTCTGTTGACACGTTTGGACAAAACAAGCACAAATAAAAAAAATAAATCATAGTAAAAATTGTTGTCATCTTTAGCCAATACAACTTGCACATTTAAACACAGCTTATTCTTATTTAGCTATTGCATTACTGATAGGACTGACGATAAAATTAATAGCTAAAAAAATTACTAAACAAACATGACAAATAAATAAATGTAAATATTAGCAGCCAGTTTTGCTGACTTGTGCTAAGGTGCTAACATTGTACGGCTTAAAGGGCAGCCGCCATAGTTTTTTTGTAGCTGGTTGACAAAAAAATTGCTAAATATGATGTGATAATTGTGATAAATTACACACAAATAGCACAAAAATAATTAGAAATAAAATAGCGTTGACTGTGTTTAATCACATTGACCACGTCATGTGGCAAACCGACAAAATGATGAAGAAACATCAGCTTTCAAATCTCCTCCTCCAAGACGCCTTCCCTGCCATTTGCGCCACGATTGATATTTGGGTAATTGATTATCCCTTTGTGAGTGGCGCGTGGCACCTAAATCCTATTTTGGTGGCCATCTGGGCTCGGCAAATTGCTCCCCGGAGAGGCCGGAGTTTATAGTAAGTAATTATTCCCAAGTCATTTTGCTTTGGAGGTGCTCAGCAATGACCTGATTTACTGCTAAAAACACACACAAACAAAAATACATAGATAAAGTTTGTTTTGGTGGCGCTGGTCACCTTTAGTACATAACCTGTTTTATTTCGATTGAAACTACCATTTTTTTTTTTGTTAATCTCTGTGCTTTTACTCACCCCCTTGATGCGAGGTACTCCGTCAAATTGATTATCCAGTCAACTAATTCCCAGTCTATGTTTAGCCAAAGTATGATAGACTCATCGGATCCCGTGGGGGCAATTCTCATTTGTGTGTCTGTGAGGGAGTATTTATGTCAGACAGACTGGAGCCCATCAACAAAGTGGGCCAACAGGGCAATATTCAGCAATCTGGGACGTTTTGGGCGCATTTTGGGGGCCCGAAAATGCCAAAATGCATTCCAGTTTTTAGAAAATAGTCCTCCGAGGGCCATACCAAAAAAAAAAGGAAAAATATGATGCAACCATTAAGCTAATATGGTGAACATTTGTTATACCGATCCTAAGGTAAACACATCCATTATGTTTAAAATATACAGCGATGTTCAAAAGTCTTGGGACACCACTAGCTTTGTTGTTAAGAAGACCCTTTTCACAGGATGGAAGTAGCTGGTCGGCTGGTGGATTCAGGTAGGAGACAGGCAAGTACCTGGTTGGTAGGTACAGTAAGTGGATAAGTATCCGGTAGCTGGTGATAGTTAGCTAGTTGTTTTTTTTTGGTAGGCAAGTATCTAGTTACTGGTACAAGTATGTTTCATTCTCTATTAACCAGGAAGTAGCCTGCTACTTATATACTGTTATTATAGCATTGATAAAATAACAAATTTAATGGTGGCCTTCACACCTACTATGTGCTAATGAAGAGTATAGCGCCCATTTGTAGTTCTAGTGAAGGATATATACAGATAAATTAAAAATATATTACTTTTCCCACAGACCAAGGCACCTTTCAAATCTTTTCTTAACATCAATATTAGTGGTATCATTATTGTGAGTATTAATAAAAATGTTATTATTACGGCACGAGTACCATGCGGTGTGAAGGGCCTCATGGAATCGTTTATCATTATTCTTCAAATGAATTAATTGACTTTTTGGTCCTCACATGAGCGAAAAACTCACCAATTTTTGCAAGTCTGTGTATTAAAAGGTATGCTTTTTATTTGTCCCCATTCCCAACACAACCCACCAAAAACTCACTCAGTAGCGTACCAATGTTGGAAACAACTATCGTCCGACACCAAATTCTCTGATCGACATGGAATTTGGTGGGAATGTCTATCATAACTGGATGCACAAAAAAAGTGTCAAGAACCCATGCCTGGAATTGGACAGAAATTCAGCCATTTGGGTTTGGAGAAGCCAAATGAGTCCCAATCGGAAATAACAAATTAGATAAATTCATCATTAAAACCTGGGCTTTATCCTTTTACACCTAAATGAAAATTAAAACAAATGGTGAAAAAAATAAATGAAAAAAAGGAGTTGAAAAGAATGCAATAAATATGCAATGAAATTGGATTCAGCATGTCAGAACGGATTATGTTCGATGCAAAAACTTCCACTGTATTTGGAGATCATATTGTTCCAAAATTCAGAGACTGTAGGGAATTGCGTTTTGTCTCTCTAAATGAGAACCATTGCCCCCATTAGCGAAAGGTTAATTTGTGGGGAAAGAGAGCTAGGCTTTAATGTTTTTCACCAAGCAAGCGCTTCCAAAAGCTTTAAATATTTTAATTTTCACCAAGATTTTATGTTCATCCTGCAACCCTGCAGGCACAAAGCTTGTGCGCTTTGGAATAATTGTTGTTCCAGGGAGGGTAAATCTCAGGAGGGGAAACGGAGGTGAAAAAACATAGAGAAGATTTGAGTAAATTACTGTGTCAGCTTCTATTTATTTGCCAGAGGCGGCACTCGGAGATGGCCATTAGGAGGCGGCGCAATAAAGACGAGAGCGCGTTAGCCGTTGTCGAAAAGTTAGCGCGTATAATGCGGCGAGTTATCATCAGAGCACTCCCCGTGGAGCTCACCGGGGGAGAGCGCACTCCAGGAGAGCCAATTACGGCGCCTTCGCAGAGGGAGGGGCCATAAATAGCTGCTATAGTTGGCCACGGCGGCCATAGATCAGTCCTTATGGAGATGTGCTCGGCGCGTGTCATTAACGCAAACGGCCTTCCCTTACATGAAGGCTTTACAGTAAAAAGCGCAGAGCGTGACAAAACACTAACAAAGTTCTAAACAAGAACGAGGGAGTGGCTAATTTTATCATGTTGTGCTGTGAAGCTTCCTGGTTCAGTTCCAAGTCAATAAATTATAGCTCAACACATTTTGTCAGAAAACAATATAACAATTATTAAAACCCATAACTGTCATTGTCACTTAAATCCAACCAAGGTACTCCTCCGCTAAAATGGTGCCTTAGAAGGCCTTTGGGCAGCACCTTAACAAAAACACTTCAAATACATGGAGAGGTCTGAATAGTTAGGTTCCAAAGAAAAAATTCCATTTCCTGTACTCAAATCTGTTAAAGAAAGCGCAAAAAGGTGAGTTTTTCACTCATTACTAATTCTAATGAAAAAAATTGCGAGCAGGAGAAATTGTGAATGGTGAATTAAATTGTAAAACCGTCAGGCCGGGGTCACCAACTTTTCTGGAACCGAGAGCTACTTCTTTGTTCCTGATTTATGACAAGAACTTGACGTAAACTCTAAAATGACAAATTTGCTCAAATTATCTCTTTGCCTGATAGCTTGTCTCAACGAATGCTACGGTTTCATCGTGTATGTGGTCATGTGTTACAATGCTGACCTTTGAACTATAATATATATTTTTTTAACATTGTCATTACCAAATGTAAACCAATGCTAGTGTGATTTAAAAAAAAGAACATAGCAACTAAAAAGGTAGTTTTAACTCATTGGTAAGTGGCGCTATTTTATCCTTTTTTTTTTTTTTTTTTTTAAGAATAGCCACACAAAAACAAAAATTGCTTCTCACTGGTGAGCTAGTTTTAGAACAGTCCCATACAACACTCATGTGGTCCTTTGGGGGCGCCATGATGGTGACCCCTGCCATAGGGGTTCACTGTAAAAATCCCAACTGACCTCTCCAAGTGCATGCTGGTGGATATACTGTAGTTAGGGGAGAAGACCGTCTCTAAAGCAATGAATATGTACAAAACTCATCATCTGCTATTTTAATCCCTATATAGCCACTCAAACAGAGGGGGGCCTGACTTTTCCGCTTTAAATCTGGGATTAAAGCTGGTGGGAGACGGCGACTCGAACAATGAACAGGAAGTGGGGATGAAAAGCATTAATTAGACGCCATCCAAAAGGCTACAGCGGCGCAGACAAGGCGAGGGAGGAGAGGGATTCAACGTATTTGCAGAGGCTGCCAAACAAACGGCGCGGGTCCCTGCGGGGGAAGAGATTATGACGGGTTATGTGTCGGTCAAACAGGGCCAACACAAAGATGGGGAAGGATGAGGGAGGGGGGCGTGTGCACCCTTCTGAGGGCCGTGAGGAGCTCTCCGCGGTAACTGCGGCCCTGTTGAAGAATGTCTGTAATCTGCCACCCTTTCAAATTATTTTTGGAGAGGAGGGGGGGTGGGGGGGTGACGGTTAGCGGGCGGGGGTGGGGGGTGTCACCTTTTTTTCCATTTTATGAGAGCTAGTTGCCATTGTCCAAAAATTACAATTGCACTTTTCTGATCTTTTGTGCACTCCTGTTGACAGTGCTTATTGACTAAGCGGTTGGACATGGAAAGGATATGACCCCAACTACCCCCCCACCCCGGCCCCCCACCTTCCCATTTCGTGTATGCTCAGGGGGAGGAGAAAGGAGGTCCGAGGTTTACATGGAGAATTAGACTTAAAAGGGCTTAGAGAGGGGCAGCGACCGTAGAAGAAAGTTCGAAGAAGAATGAAAGCGACTTTTTCTTTTTCTTTCAGCCCACCAACCCCCCCTACCCCTCTCTCTTTTCCTTCCGCCCCTGGCCGACAGATGCTCGGGGCAGATGGCGCCGAAATTAGCCGAAAATGAGCAAAGGAGAAATGGGCGCACATACAAGAGGTCTGGGGAGGATGAACGCGGCAAAATAAAGATTAAAAGTGCCATCGCGGACGAGGGACCCGCAGGTGGTGGGAGGTCTGAGGTGTCATCTCGCTAACACAATGTACGGCCATGCGACAAAAGGACCCCGGCATGCCACCAAAACAACTTATTAATAAAATAACGGGGCCCCTGAATCAGGGCAGCAGGAGACGACGGGGACACTACGCAGAGAATTTGGTAGGATTTTCGAGCAAAATAATGCATTGACCGAAAAAAAAAAAGTTGCATTGATGAACGTCACTTGGTCACTATGGGATTTAATTGTAGACTTCACCCTCACAGTTCTGAGGTTCAGGGTTCAAATTTGGGATCCAGCGATCCTGTTCCAATAATTAAGAAGAAAAAAATTGGCATACTTAGCCACTTATAACATGGTTATTAATTGCCAAGCTAAGCAATAAAAAATCAAATTAAAAAAAGTTTGGGTAGCGTGTTAAAGCTTTTATTGGAATCATTATTAATGAAAGAATAGAAGTTACTAACTAAAGTTACTTATTTAACCACTCACAAATGTATGGAAATGATTAATAAAACGAATTTGTTACAACCCTGGCAAGCTTCATCTGGTCAATGCTGTTTCGAGACTAATTTCGGCAGTCAAAAAAAGTGTAGATTTTTTTCTTTTTTCTTTTACCTTTTCATGATATTATCCAATTTATACACTGTAAATCACATAAAATAGTACAATTTCTTAAATAAGTGAACTAAAATTCGAAAAATCTACAATTTGTTTGTTATTTATTTGTACAGACCTATTTAAAATCGTTTTCATTTCGCTCTTTTTCAATTTTTACTACAGAGGGTTGTTTTTTGGTCTTTGTGCCAAGTACCCCAATCAATATCTCAGACTTTATAATTAGCAATCTCAAGTTCATAGTGTCACTTTGCATTGCTCATTATTTGTACATCAGTATTGCTGCACTATTGCACACTTTATATAAGCATAATAACTCTGTAATCAAGAGAACAAGTTGTTCTACAAAATGTTATGTTACAGTATGTTGAAAAAAAACATTAAAAAAAACATTCTAAACAGCAATGATGTATTCCTTGAATGATTCCAGGTTTACACTGTAGTTAGAATTTAAATGACGGTAGTGGTAGAAAACTGTTGTATCAGTTCGTTTGAAGGCCTGACAGGAATAAAATAAATAAATTGCGCTAGATTACAAGCAGTAATTGTCTGTGTCTGCTGGATTTATCTGTGGCAGGCTGGCAGCAAGCATGCACTTTGTCTTCGCATGTGAAAATCAGCATCTCAAGTGCTGCAATTCCACAGGGGTGAAAGAAAAAATTGCCGCTTTTACATTTCGCTATCATTCCCCCACCCCCCACCGCCAACATCCTTTGCCCATAAGGAATATGGATAAAAAATGAAATATTCCGCCACCCTCGTCTGATTTATTTCTGGTATTATCTGCAACTATCACCCTGGCAATTTAAAGGATAGCTCGCCTCGTTCGGGGGGCCTTTTCTCGCTGGGGGCCTGACAGCCTATCATCTTCTGCACTCGGCATAAACAGGTCAGGATTGGGAGACCGTCCCTGTGTGTTATATATTCTTTAAGGTTTGCAGCTCATAGAATTTCTAAATAGGAATCTGAGGCAGGGAGGAAAAAGAAAAAAAAATGGGGACAATCCCTTAGGGGATGCAGCCCAAGAAATGATACATTTGCGCCGTGTCCGAACAAAATGTCATCAATTCTGAACTGAGTGGAGAGCGGAACATCCCAATTTCTCAGCGTTTAAGTAATAACACGCGACTGGAGACTGACAGGCTTCTTTATGTTCTTATTGAGAGAGCAGCGCAATCATATTTCCGTCTGTATTGTTTAAGAAGTGACCACAGGACACAAACTAGTTTAAACATGTCATGATGAGTTTCAACTGTAAACAGGCACACCTGCGCGCCAATTGAATTGTGTTTTGATTGTTTGGTGTCATTCATATGAAACACCATAAGCAAGCCGGACTCTATAAAACAAAACAGTCACTAGTAAACAAAAAGAAGCATGTTTGAGAGTCATTCTACGAAAAAGATTACTTTTACCTGCGTTGAAACAGTATTATTAATAAAGAATTTCACATTAACATGATTCTAAATGGTTGTACTATGGAAACTCTACTGTTGGACCTTTTTTTTTTAACAGCAAAAAAAAAGTCCTTGTAAAGTTTTAATTTATGTACTTTTTGGTGAGAATGATGTGCAACTTTCTTTGTAACTTTCATAACGCTTAAAAAGCAAACCACAATATTAGAAGCAGGCATAATTTTGGGAGTTTCTTTCGTTTCTTTGCATTCGTATTAATTTTTTTATATAATAAATGTAATCTTACAACAGACTTTGTAACATCTTTGACCACTTTTACCTATTTTTTATATGCAGTAAAAATATCACTTATTTAGATTTATATAATATTATTTGTAGAAAAAGTCATTTTGAAGGAGTTAGTTCAATTATGTATTTAAAATACTGTGCTTATTTTTTTTAATTATTGATATAGAACTATGTTTTTCAAGCTGAATTTGAAACTTTAAACAATTTTACTAGACTGCATAATACATATTGTAATGTATAGATTCATAAGAAAATATTTATATATAGCATTTGTAATTTTCACGGTTTCTTAAATGTAACTATGTAACAAAACTCCAATGCCGCATTTTGAAAGTTCTAATCTATACTTGTGCTTTGTCCTTTTTCCAGGTTTTCCAAACACGTTGCACGTCTAAAGATAGTTCTTCCACCTTGAACCGATCCACACGGAGTCCCCCGAGAGCCCCCCGCCTACGCCACCACAGCATTTCTGACTGCCTAAAAGGGGAATTGAGCGGCAACGGAGGGAGGAGGGAGGGAGGACGATGGGGCCGCTTGGTTCGAAATGTTCAGGAAAGCTCACGTTAAATCAAGATAAAAGACTGAAATGGAAAATAATAGAACCAACAAACCCCTGGACGGCCCCGGGGCCCCTAATGGAAACACATGGCTGACACTTGGTGGTGTTGTCAGCAGACAGTGGGACACGCTTTTTTTTTTTATCATTTTATTTTTTTATTTTAAACAATTTGAAATGAGAATATGTCATGACAAAGATACATGATCCTTCACTATTTTAGATATGGTGCAAAAAAAAAAAAAAAAAAAGAATAATAAAAGCGAAATTGTATGGCACAAAATTCAATTTAAGAAGTGTTGCTAACCTATTACACTTCAATTCCATCATATTAATATTTTCCTTGGGGAGCACCGCCGCCATCACCGGGGGGAAAGAGAGAAATTTAAAAAAGATAAATAGCGCCATTAATCTGCAACATTTCTCTTCCATTATGCCTGAAAATGAGCATTTTTTCTTTCCTTTTTTTCCCCCTCCATCCATAATTAGCTCCTTCCACTTGATTCGCAAGCCAGAAAATGGCCGTGTTCGGAAAATTAAAAGTGCGTCATTAAGTGGGATTCACCATAATATCATTTATCTTTATATATATGCGGCTGACAAGCAGCAGCCCTTGGATGTTGATCGTGCTTTTGTTTCGGAAGGAGGAGGAGAAAGATCTTTAATGCCGGCTGCGTTAGCAGGTAAAAATGGAATATTTATCCTACTAATGCCACTGTCATTTCAAACAGGCACATTCAATTTGCGTCCAAATGAGAAAAGAAGTGAAACTCGACACTGTAATGTTGCGCTGCCTATTACGTCTACTTTGCTTCTAAAGCGGTAGTAGCGACTTTCTACTCAGCTGGACTATCATTCTCACAGAAAAACCTCAATTCTATCACTACTTTTCTCTCATGTAGGACTAAAACGAATCATTTATCTTGACGTAGCTGCTGTGTTTAATCTTGTTACATTCATTTCATCCACAAAATATCCACTAACATAAGATAACTAGACTATAGACATGCTAACTTCCAGCTAGCCATTTTCTCATATATAGCCCAAATCTGGAATAAACATGCTCATTACTGTAAACGGTAATGACATTATTGCTTCGTTCACATTCTTTTGTGACAACGAATGCTGCAAGAAAAAATAAATTGAATACTTTAATACTGCAACATCATGACCGCGCAAGAGTTATAATTATTCACGATTGCAGCTCTTGGAATGTTTTCCACAGAAGCAAATTAGGTGTTCATGTAGTTCGATGGAGCTTGTCAAACTCGCTCTGAAACTAATAAACTCATTTCATAATAATATGTGCAGCCGGCCCGGTAATAAATCATGGCGGGACTCAGCATTGCCTTCGTACACTGCTGTGCCATTGACCCCAATCAAGCGCTCCCCACAATTCTTTGATTATTTTCTATGCATTTTGAAATGATTTGAAGGGATATAACACTTTTGCTTCTGGTTCAGCTTACCCAATCAGTGTCACACACTAAAAAATTGCATTATAACGTGTTCAAACAAAAATAAACAAATATCGTTAAAATCATGGCAAAGATTTCAGATGTTCAATCTCTTTAATGAAAGGTCAACATTTACGATCGACATGTTATTTGAGCGCTTAAAAAAAAAAAAGAATCTGTTGAGACATAGTGCTGCTCTTAAATGCAACATAAAAAACACGTTACCACTAATGTGAACGGTATTTATAATTTTGACCAACGGAACTGAATGCCACAATATTCTCATACTGACATCACGAAATTTGGCACAAATGAAATCTGCCTTGCAACAACTCGGAGTCAGAGAATTCTGAAGAACACGGATAATAGATGGATGGACGAAGAAATAGATGTAAAGTTCTTGACTCTGGCATCAGATGCAATCTAATTGGACTATTAGAAACTGCTAAAATTTTATGGCAACGTCAAGACATCATTGCCAATTTTTCTCTTTCGTGACATCACATATTTTAGATGCAAGGATTGTTTAGATAACCAAAATGTGAATAATGTTTTTTTTTTAATATTGATAAATTATTTAGATGCTGTATACAATGAAGATCATTTAAATCAACCATGATTGCAGCTTTCAGATGTCTTTCTGCAAACCGCTGGAGCATCATTATATTTTACATTTCTATCACCCTCTTCCCAACAATTGGCTGACTGCAAACCAGAAACATTGCATTACTTTTAAACAACAGCCATGATTCTGCCATTCTCATCATCATCATCATGCTGGTTTAGCAGGGAGAGAGGCCTAACTAGGATGTTAGCGCTTTAGCATAATAATCCCATTTGACGGCAAAGTGCACTGAGCACTTTTGGACACAGGCCATGACGGAGCGCGCGATACAAGCCGGCGTGCATCCAAGATAGAGCGAGTCCTGGTGAGCCGTGCGACAATGCAAAGCAGGCCATCTGATAGCGGCGAGCAGAAGGCGGCAAGGAGGCATGCGTCTGGGATGGGGGTGGAGGGGCGACAAAAGGGGGGCAGTGTAGTGAAGGGGTGGGGATGGGGGGGGGGGTGGTTCTCGTACGACGCCATTCAGGGACAATTTGTAAGGCCGGCTGTTGAAGATGGGCCAAAGAGTGGCGAACAGCTGGAGCCCCGCCGTGATTGATCAGCGTGGGCCTCCGAGAACTTCATTTTGATATGAATGCAGACAAAGGCGCGACAACATTGCGCGAGTGTTTAGCGCGAGCGCCATTGAGCGCCGACAAACGACCTCACCTCAGCTGACGCCCAAAGGGAGGTCAGCGCCTCCCGCTCATTAGCATTTTTATGACAAAATTATCTTCGGCTGTATTTATCTCAACAACTTGGAATTGAAGGTTTGAACCACACACAGTGGCGGGGACTCAACGTCATAAAATCAGGAACAGCGTTTTTGTTTATTGTGGGGAGAAATCAGAAACAACAATTTCGTTCCTCCCAACTACGTTATATGCATGCCAGGCCACGAGGAGGCAGTGTCAAGTTGACAAGAATAAATGTGTTCTTTTATACAGTAGATGCAGTGAACAGCTGAATATTTGTGGATGGTTATTTGCAGAATTATTTTTTTTAAAACCTATCTTACGTTATTTGATGAAAAACATGCGTATTATCTAATGCAAAATATTGCTTTGGTGCCATCTTGTGGTAAGCATATTGGTGCTGACCAAGTGAGGGGAGGAGCGCCATTCAGGTGAGCCACAGCATTGTCTAATACAAAAAATGCTTTGCCGCCATTTTGGGGCCACTGTCGGCAATTATAATCCTTTTGGAGGGGCGCCATTTATAGATTTTTTCTACACAAAAAATATGGTGAAAAGCCGCAAATAGGTGAATGTTTCAGTGAATAAAAATACAAAACAGAAGTACTTTTTTGAACATATGCTTCATTTCTTGCTGTTTTTGTGCTCTTTCTGAAATATCTATGATAATATCTGCTTAATATAAAAGTAGTACTTTGGCATAATATTGTGTCAAGTCACTTTTTTGAAAAATAATTGCCAGTGTTAACACAAAAGTCACTTAAACTCAAAAATCGAATAATTCCCCAGCCCTAGTGGCGGCACCTTATGGCCCAACGGTGTATATTTTAAAAACAGAATCCCCTCTGTCTTGGACAAGCACTAATCAAATTATACTGCCGCTTGTTTGTCACGCTAATCGCGCCGTAATAGGCCCGTTTTCGACACACGCTGACACCAGTTTGGCGGCGTCCCCGTCACAGGGTTCTGCCGGTGTCGTCGACCCACGCTCGCGTCCGACGCGGGTCAGCGACGAGGCGGAAGGTGGCCACCCGCCTACGACCCACACTTAGCGGGTTCACTGGCTACCTGAGATGTCTTCATCGCACCCATTGGAAAATTTTGTTTGGCACATCAAGCCTAATGTTTATTTATTTATTTTTTTTTATTCTTATTGATTATGCGTCGGCAGGTTTTATCAACACAACGCCGGCTTCCCCCATCTGTTTCATGGAGACGAGGGTAAACCATGCACATTCATCCCTGACCTATTTAATGGCTGGATAGTGGCGAAGTGCCACGTGGGGTAAATTGAAAAGTTCTCCATCATTAAAGTGACATGTGACCAGAGTCCATAAAAAAAGGTGAGTGGGAATTGTTCTCATTTAAAATTCCATTCCAGGCACTCACTGGCAGTGACAAAAGGAGAACATCCATCCAAGAATTTGCTGCCAGCGTCAATGACGAACGAGTGAATATTGATGACGAACTCCAAAAGGGGTGGGAAAGGATTATATTCACAGAGGGAGGCACTGTTCTTTTTTTTATTTTAAATATTCAATCTCACTGTTCTGTGCTCTCAAAACGTGATCAATTTCACTTTGCATTCAGCGATGGGGGGCTCCATTTGTTTGTGAAGGATGCGAGGTGTTGTCGAAATGACTGAGAGCATTCTTCAAAAAAAGACACCCTCCACAACCTCCGCATTCATCGCTTTTTGTTGGGCCTCAAGATCGCCGAGGCGTGATGGAACACGGACGACTTTGGATGCGGAATTACAATGTACGCTAAAATAAAGAAAATATATCGGGAGGGGAGCTGCATTTCATTCAAAATTGTGATGTATTTTGTGCGCAGATGACAGGCCACAATTTTATTTGGATTTAAAGTTTGCATGTCGGTAAATGTAGTCGGGATCCAAATGTAGGCCAAAAATGGGATGGGCGTCTTCAATTTTGTCGACATTATATCATTTTTTTCCAAATATGCGAAACGCAACCGAACTGTGGATGACAGTAACGAGGGAAAAAAAAAACGCATATGTACAACGTGAACTATAAAACTGATAATTTTACAAATAATCAGGTTGTTTACAATAAACCACATACTTTTTCATGAAAGAATTTTAGAGGGGAAAAAAAATGGCAAAATTAATGCAATAGGCCTCTTGATAAGATAGATACTCAGTGCGCTGAATTAACGAACGGAGAGTACGCTATGTGGCGTGCGGGCCATATGTTGTGCATCCCCTAATACCGGTAATGGAAAATCCATTTGATTACAAAATAAAAGGCCATGAGTGAGCCTTTATCACTTACAATAAATGAAATCAATATCACTTTTTCACTGTCTTTTTGAATATGAAATTAACTGCACATTCAATCAATCCTGATTTTAAAAAGCCATACTGGGTTTGGTACCACATTGTGCAGTCATTTCTTCTTCTGGTCTTAGCAGGTCCCCTTCTTGTGTCTTTTGAGAAGAACTCTCTCTGCTCCGCCTCCACCCCCCCCCCCCTCACTTGAGTCTGCATCAACACTATTGATTGTAGGTGATGCTGTGGACAAAGTCCATCTGACCTCTGAAGGGCCTTAAATACATCATTGTCCCACGTAAGAGGCCTCCCGAGACTCTTGTTACTGACTCTGCTGTGAGTAAGCACTTAGAGGACAAACTTTGCTTGTCGCGCGTACTGTCAGGGGGGTGGTGGTATACCTTTAAACGTAGCGGGTCTATCTTCTGGCCCTTGGACTCCAATACGAGCAAATAAATGCGACTCCTATTCCTGTTGACGGCCTCCCTCTTTTCTCAATCACGCCTCACTGAAACTTCTAATTGGCATTATTAATCAGCAATCATGTCGAACACCCTCACCCGTGCGTAGCTGAGAGTTGTTGACGGAAATCCGACGAGACGTCCACTTCACCTGCCGTGAAAGTACCTCGCACACGGATTAATTAACAGCAGAGCACTTCTGTAAACAAAATGCGCTAATTAATTCAATGTGTCAAGCTTGCTGTTCCTTGGCGACCTTTTTTGGGGTGAGTTGTCAGTAAAGTTTATGCCACAGCTGCCTTAAATGAAAATGTGGTCAGATTTTGGTCATTACCAGAATCCATTTTTGGGTTCCTGGAGCACATAGTATAAACCCTGATATAAAAGCTCTTCAGGCCAATTGATATATTCAATGCTGAAATATGTTCTCTCACCTTTTATCATTTTTGATTGAATTATTGTTGTCTGTGAATTTTCAAATGAAAAAAATAATAGAGCATTAATGTTTTAATTAAAATGACCAACTAGAGTTATTTTCTTGCATCCCTTAACAGAAAAATGATTCTTAGTGGTTTGTGGTTGTCTCCGATTCAATTCTAATGGGTTAAATTTGGCTATAACAAGATGAATTAAATGCAAAATTGCGCTGGAACTGCTCAAATTTGGGTCTAAAAGCTCATTGAAATTGAAGAGTATATGCATTAAAGCGCTCAATTATGCTGGGTGGTCTTTTTATGGCTTCTATAATTCCTTCCTGACTATCGCAAACTTGAGCCTAAAAGGTACAATAATTTACTGTCATTTGAAATTCCATATTCCTTTTCAAAATGGTAAAACCTGGAAAAATTGCAGGATTTAAAAGAGTCTGTATTAAAGTACTCAATAGATTGCTTCATGGAGTGTTTTGGACTGCTTGCACGTGGGTCATATTTCACAGCGGGAGCTAAATCTTACTCAGGGGTTCTCGCACAAAGAAAAACCCTCCACCCAGGACGTCTGTCTTCCTAATTTCCATTTCCTGTCTGCACTACTCGTCTCATCGTGCAACTGGCTCACAGCTGATGATCTCCGAATGGATTCACCACTCGCCCAAACGAAGGTCACAAAAGGCCGAGCAGTGCATCCAAGGCTGGCTGCTCTGGATCCAAGCACAGCAGAGATGCTCCAAGCATGGCTGATCTGAATCATGAAGAATAATGTTTAGCCGGGCACATGATTAGAAATGTTAATTTTTTTTTTTTTTTTTTTTTCGGGGTGGTGAGGGGGACAGAGACTGGCATTTTCCCGGGCGATCCGGCTCAATTTGCCAGCACGCTCCTGCTCCATTTGCCTGTTAATGAGCGCTGTTGTCGGGGGCGCCCATGTGTGCCGTGTCGCCGCACTCGCTCGCCGCCCGCCCGCCACCTTCGCCTGACGCCGTGACCGCAGAGGAAGATGGCAGCCGTCGTGACAGATGTTCCCCATCCTGGGGAGGGAAGCCACGGGACCGGCGCCATGCAGTCAGAGGAGCCCGTGTTTGTGTGTTTGGCACCACAACACCTGAGCCTCCTTGTTTAGCAACATCGACTATCGACTGTTGCACTTCGCCAACCCGCAATGCAAGTGGACCGTAACGGCGGAAAAAAAACATTCTTGCATCTGTACCTTTATTAGGATCGTCTCCAAAATTTGAAAGTAATCTTCCCCTCCACAACAGTTCATCCAAATCCATGGTGTCATTTTGCTGACCTTTGAACCAAAAAGGGCTATCAAAAACTAGGGCCCGACCGATATGGAATTTCCGATATTTGGCAGGATAAAATTCGGATTATCCATTAATCGGCCAATTAATTAAAATATGCAACATTCTTTTTTGTGCTTGGTTCCATCAATAAAGATATGAATTACAGGAAGATCATTTGACTGTTTGACAATACTTTTCCTTTGGTATTTGTTTAACTTTACAAAAAAGAGAAAAATTGGCAAAAAAAATAGTTTTTTTGGGAGGGTGCTATCTGTCTTATGTTGTAATAAGTTAATGTGTAAAATAAAATGATAAAAGAAATCGGGGAAAAAAAAAAAATCGGCAGATTCTCATTCTGTTTTAATCTCTTTGATCAAAACAAAACTTCCTCCAGTTTGCACTGTAACTGCCTCACGCTCTAGCTTGTCTACTCCATAAACCAACACAGTGCAGCTCAGCTTCTGGCTAGCAGACGTCACGGGTAGCGATACACTTTGACGGTACGTCAAAATAGGTTTGGCCAACTGCATAACTGCATAAGTCATTCTTGAATGTTTTTGGGGAAAAAAACTCAACAAACAAGAAATCCAGCTGCCTCAATTCAACCTTCGGCGTTTACCATGACCTGTATGACTGAGAATCGACACGGACAAAGAAAAAAACAGTGGCAGTAAGTTAAGAATAACTTGGGCTTTAAAGCTACTACGCTAACAAACACAAAATAAGAACCCTCGACTCATTTAAAATATATGCTAGCTTGTGTGGGTGTTTTAGGAAATATTGTTTAACCTCATGCTGTCGAAAGTCACTGTGACTGATAAGAGAGGGACCGATAAGAAGAAATCGCGCAAGACCATATTGTAATGACAAAAGCGCTGATGTGAGATGCGTGCCCATAAATACGACGTCATTCGGCCTCGTGCCTGGTTAAGCTTGTGCGTCTCTTCGGCGGCCCTTTAACTGACGTGAAATGACTTCTGATGTGCTAACAGTTCCAAACCGTCTTATGGAGATGTCCCCCGTAATTCATCACATTTCTTTTGAAATAAGGAGAAAACAAAACTGAAATGGTGTTCGGGATGTTTTGTGATTGATAATATACAGATGTAAATATGTCACCCCCTCCTGCCTCAATTCCATCTGGCAGACAATACTTGAAAATTCTTAATCCTTGAGCAGCCACGGAACATCACAAATTAAACATGTTTTACTGTCTTGTCTTGGCTTTTTTCCTCCCCTCCTCTCTCTCTCACTCCCTTCTTTGGATCCCGCCGTCGCTCAAACGCCGCGCGCGCTTCCCTCCTCGCATTCATTAGCCGCGCCGGCGCCATCACGGCACCATATGACACCGTCATCATTTGGTAATTAAACCTTTGCTCGTTTGAATATAAAAAGCTGGCGAGGGCGCCGTCGTAAACAACATGGTGCAAAATGATTTTTTTTTCTCCCCCCCCCCCCCCCCCCCCCCCCAAGTCGACTAAAATGAGAATTCGAGTGGAGGGGCAAAACAACAACAACTGGTGAGGAAGGTTGCACTCGTGCCAAACAAATCGCGCTGTGAATTGTAAATTGCAAATCCGGCAGATGGCGTTGAAGAAATGATGTCACTTTTTCGCACCAAGGGATTCAATCGCAAAATCAATGCATGTATCTTTGTTTTTCAAATGATGCTGCTGAACGAATTCTACCTAGCAACACGTTGCCACATGTGCACATTAGGGTTAAGGTTACTATGCTATTTTGGGGTTGACGGCCCATTAGTTTGTTTCCTATATGAAATGATGCTTTCATACGTTTCTCAAGAAAAAGGAGCAAACAATGGCGCTCTCTTTCAAGCCCGTGAAACTATATTTTTTATGGCCTCGGCCTTTCGGGCGCAGAAGTAAGCAATGGCAATAAAGCAGTAACAGACATAGAGAGGTGGCAATAACATCACGGTGGCACGGAGGGGATTTTTTAAAGTTCAACCTTACATGATAAGCGCGGCACATAACATCAGCGTCCCTGTGCACTAAACAATCTTATGGGGCCGCCAGAAAATCAAGTCTGCTCGCTCGCCTGCCCGCCTGAGGACAAGCAACCACTAAGCGCGCACACACACACACACACACACACACACACATCCGAGAAGAGAGCACCATTCCAAAGTACCGGCTTCTTTACGAGCACTAAACAATCCGCCGTCCCTCTGGATGGGGAGCGCGCGGGAGGCGAGCCCACCCTCACTTGGCCGTGCATCAAGGTCGCCATTTTCATGATGGTGACGCCGCTGAAGGTGACAAGACGCATTTAGGGGAGTGATCGGGAGCTTTGTGCAGCCGTAAACCTGCGACATCATCCTCACAATAAAGAAAAGGACTTCCTTTATAGTTATAACAACACTTGGTTTTGATTGGAAACGGTCAGAAATGTAGCCGTTTCGAAGACAGTGCTATCTTGGCTTACAGTGGCGTACAAAGCGGGGGGCCGAGGGGGCGGAGGCCCCAGGCCTCCATCCACCTGATAGGGGTCAGTTTGAGAATGGTATGACGGAACAAATGAAATTCCTATCCTGAGGTCACATTTCACATAGTTTTCTGTATGTGAAACTATAGTTATTCTCTGTACGTTTTTTTTGTTCATGTTGTGGGTTTGTGGAACGGATTATTTGGATTTATATTATTTCCTCTGTAAAATACTGCCTCATTTTTTTTGTGCGATTCTCAAAGTGTGGTACTTTTACTACTAGTCTCAATTAGTGACTAGTGGTACTCAGGCTCCCTCTAATGGTGCGTGAAAGAATCACTGAATGAAATGTTCAAATTGTTGCTTGTTCTTGTACAGTTCAGTTGTATTTAACTTTTTAATACATTTTAATATTTTTAGAAATGTTTGTTTCCAAACATTTGGGTACAACTTTTATTTAAACTTATATTATACGAGCAGTTTTTTTATTTTACTATATTTAAGCACAGTGCTAATGTCCACACTGTGCATGATGCTACAGTGGCTTAAACAAATATTGAAAATACTTTCTAAGAATAGAAATCACTTTTTTTTTTTTTTTTTTTTAATGAATGGGGTGGGGTTAAATGAACACCTCAGCGGAGACAAAAGAAGGTTTAGAATAGCGGGGACGAGTCGGAACATTTAGTGGGTTGAAAGCCGCCCCCCCCCCCCCCCCCGTCTCTTTATTATGCGCCCACATGGACACGAGCTCTGTTTCCCATATTGCCGACATGCGACTGGAAGCTGTTGGCTGTCTGCTCGGGACGCAGGAGGCTGGCGGGCGGCAGGCTGGGACACCCCCTCGGGCTCATCCACAGCGGGACGCCATTCTCCTACAGCCCGGCAGGACCTGCCATTGACGGGGGTGGTGGAGGGGGTCCTGGGTGGGGGGCAGCTGCAGCCCTCCTGCCTCCATGTATATCATTCTTATGGGTACAAAATGTAGATGTTCCACATGTGTGACATTGAGACAAAAAATATAAATAGAAGAAAGACTACGCGACAAAAGGAAGTTGAAAGCATCCATGTGGAAAAGGGGTTCACCTTATGTTCCCTGCAGTATGATCACTCCTACTGTATGTAAAGAAGACTTCGTTTTTTTGACAGGAAAGCGTCCTATTTTTAATCCAGCACTGCAGGGCACATTTAATAATTAGGTTCAAATCTGCATAATGAATGAAGGCAGAGGGGATTTGAAGTCTTAAGGTGCTTTTAAGTCATTTAATTTGTGTGTTTTAGTGGGATTTCGTCACTTTAGTGCATGTTAATCTTAAATATATATTTGGTGATATGTACGTTATGCGTTTTATGTTTATTCATGTTCATATGCAAATTATATGTTAATTCGCCTCATGATTGGGTCCACCCGGGGCATCCCAAACTCAAAAAGTGTCTGACTGTGCTCAGGGTGCACAAAGTCATTTAACAAAGTGGTTTCTCATCAAAGTAGTGTTATTTCATGTTTTATTTATTTTTACAATTTGACTATTTTGGGTTGATTGTCAATGGATGTGTCACAATCTGTGGAGTATTATAATTATCATGTCGTATCATGTGTATTCCACTAGGGGTGATAATTAATGCAATTGGTGTTTAGTTTTGAATGTAAATGTTATGATCAACTTTGAAGAGATGTATTGATTCAGTTGATGACAAGCAAAATGAAAACGCTGCAGTGTCAAATTGATTTTTCACACGAATCAAACGGATTATCTGTTTTGGGGAAAACTCTTGAATGTTTATGCTGTATTTTTGTAATATTGCCAGAATATTTTGCTTTAATTGTCAAGGAGTAGGCTAATTATGGAATATATGGGTTTTGTAGAAGAATATTTATGCTTTGTTGTTGGAATGTTATTGTAGAGTTTTTTGAATATTTATGTAGTGAATTTGGAATATTTATAGTCTCTATTGCTTAAGTGTAAGTGATGTTTTGGTATTCTTTTTGGAATATATATGTAGTAATTATGAAACATTCATGTATTTTTGGTATGTTGTTGGCATTTTTTTAATTTTCATGTATTTTTTATGTGTATGCACTATTTCATGAATTTTGAAATATGAAGACCGATGTCCTATTTTTGGGACATTTACAAAATGTTTTGGAATGTTAATTTATTAATATTATACTTATAGGTACGTAGCATTTTTAAATGTGTATATTTTGTATGTAGTTTTCTTTTCCTGTTTATGTAGGCCTATTATTTTTGGAATATACATTCTTTATTTTTGTAATACTTATGTTGCATTTGTATATTAATGACATCTCACCCACAAGGCTAATTTTATGGGGGTCCAGTGGGGGGGGGGTACCTCTTCTTTAGGATGGGAGAGGGGAGAGGGGATTTGAATTTAGAAAAAAAAAAAAAAAAGGATGTTGCTTTAAGGGAAATGTGCAACCAGCTGTGAAATTACAGCCTATAGTGCAACATATTGTACCACAAGCTCTGTCCAAAAACACTAACAATGAAATAATAATAATAAAAAAAACATCCTCAAACCTCACCAGGAGGCGGTAATTACAACCTCCCACCCCCACCAATAATAAAATATTAATAGTAAAATAGCACAAAATGTCAGTGTTATTTCGACATACTGTATATTTATCTTGATTGTATTGGCAGTTGCTTTGTGAGAGTTTCTTGTATATTCCTCCCTAATTTGCATATCAAACACTTGCCTGGGCATCATCTAACACACAAGTGCAGCTTTATCAGCACGAAAATATAAGCAATATATATATTTGACATTTTAGCATGCATATAGTAGATATGATGTACAGTATTTGTACAACTGTAAATACAAATAGAATTAAATTGTCTCAAACAAACATGTTTCTGTATAATATCTGTATTTTGTAGTGATAATCAGATATATTTTAAAAATAAGAGGGGAAAGTATGAGAAGCACCAAGTTGTGACTTTTGGTAGCAAAGTGGGTGCTTGTGAAACTCTACAGCGCCATCTACAGAAGACGGATGGTGCTGCTACATTTGGAGGACAACATCAACCCCCATCATCACTTCTTGTCTTCTTCACCTTGGACGCAATTAGCTTGTTGTTCATGTAAACTGCCTACCCACTGTTAGCATTTGGGGGGGGAAAAAAAAATTCAATTCAATTCAAATGAACTATATGAGCTTGTCAAATTTTGGTCATATCCTTTTGAAATAATAAGGAAGCATATTTCGTATCAAAGTCACCTTTAGCAAACATTTATGTCTTTAAGGAATAATAATTTTTGGGATACATGCATATTATTTTGAATACTCCATTTTTATATTTATGTAGAATTCTTGTTTTTTCATGTTTAAGGAGTTTTTCAAAAATATTCAGGTCATGAATATTTAAGCCATTTTAGAATACTTGTCATATTTTGCAATAATTGTGTTATTTTTGGAGCATTTATTTTATATTTAAGGACGATTCATTCATGACTTTTGTGCATATTTATGTCATGTTAAGGGAATATTTATTTCATATATATTGAAATAATTAATAATAATAATATAATAATTAAATTAATAACTTAAGTCATATATTTTGTTACGTGTGTGTGCAATTTCCCCCGCAGACTATTTATGTAATCTTTTGGGCAGATTCATTTTGGAAAAGTTATGTTGTACCATGGGAATATTTAGACAGTTGTTTTGTGATGGTGATATTTTGAAATGTTTATGATCTTTTTTGTTTTTCAATTATTATTAAAAGCAGAAGTAGTGATAAAGAAGAGGCACAAATGTACTCTAAAATAGATATATAATGCATAAAAAGGTCAATTACCAGAAAATGCAACATGTCTACTTGATGGTAAATATGATCATCCCCCTCCAAATAAATGACCCATTTAGTCAATTTTGGCTCAATTTGGGACTTAAAACTATATTTACTGGAAAACTTCATTATTATTACCTTTGATTTTGTCATTTAAGATGTTCCATAAAAATCCAAAACACTGACATCTTGCACAAAAATGGTATAGAGGAATGTTATTGAATGAATTAATTGATTGTGGTTGTTTTTTCCAAATAATACATTTATTTTAGATTTACACTTTTAATTTCAATGTTATGAACACTGGCTGATTTTCCTTATTTGGACATGCACTTCCTGTAAATGAGTCAGACCTCATCTGGACTTTTTTTTTTCGTGCGTGTGTGTGTGCGTGTCGGGGTGTGCGCGTGTGTGTTGGCATGTACTGCCTTTGTCTGACAAGTCAAGCTTGCGGTGGGGGGGGGGTTGTGGTGGTGGTGGGGGGGTGTACAGGCAAGGTGGGAGGGGGTAATGGTAGTGTGTCTGTGCGCGTGTGTGTGTGTGTGTGTGTGTGTTTGTGCGTGTAGGCTTGTCGCTTTTAGAGGCACGCATACACCGACACGGGCTTCATTCCCGGTGCAAAACCTCCACGGGAGCACATCACAGCTGCACTGGGGGGGCCGGTCGCCGCGTACGGATGGTGGGGAGCTATAACCGAACCGAGCAGAGCAGAGTCCGCTGAGCTTCCCAACGCACACCGGAGCCTTTTTTCCCCCTCCCGCGATGAGCTTCCCGCTCAGTCTGCGGCGCTGAACCCAAAGGGGGGCGACGCACCTGCCAGCCCCTGGAGCGGACTGCACTCCGGTAGCAAGGCAACTTTTGCGGTCTTTTCTTTCCGAGGACGGGGTGTGCAAAGTTGGCCCTCATATGTGCGACTGTGGCGGTGGTGGTGGGGCGACGAAAGCATCGTGATTTTTTGTATTCCTTGACATTTGTAAGCAGGCGACACGGCGGCTTGGGTTGATTTGTTTTCCTTCCTTTGCTATCCGATGGATATTCACTGCAAGGCGGACCCCTTCGCGGCCATGCACCGTAAGTAGCACAACGCCAGTTTTGTTGACATTATTTAAGATTATTATTATTATCGTGCCGCTAAACACGTGCAGCAATGTGCCACTATTTTTTTTTATACTTGTATAAATTATATAAAGTTGCACGGAGCATGTATTTGAGTGTGTAAAAATATTCAGCTTTGTGTGTGTCAAATGAATGCCTTTCATCTAACAATTACTGTGCAATTATTTCAACGTGCAACATTATGACTCTGCTCGCACGTGCAACTTGATATGATTTGATTGGAGTGAATAATTGATGTTTTTTGTGTTGCCCTCATTCAGCAAAATAATATACACTGTAATATGAGTTATTAAGATCAATCAATTATTTAACATTAAGCTGTGACAGGGACCCTAATATGAGCAGGGAAGCTGTTGCATGTGGAAAGTTATGGGTTTTATTTATTTTTTTGCATGTGGACTAGGGGAAAGTTATGTTTTTTATTTTTTTGGGGAGAGGAAAAAAAGAGACAGAATTCAATTGACTGATTTATTTTTGTGGTTGGATGTACAAAAATTGGATTTAAATGAGATAGGCCTTTTGCAGACTATTTTTATCACTAAATCGTTGCATTTTTTTCTGGGACTATTTGGGGGCACATGGCCTTCTCCCTATTGTCAATTAATTCAGTCAATCATTCACAGTGTGCACTAAGCTTTCACAAAACACTGCTTGGCTTAAACTGCTGATTTCGAATAGCACAAAGTGATGGAAAATGAGTATATAATTTTGTTTTTGCGTCACAAATACGTTGTGCTTCAATAACCAAGCTTGCATATGAATTCGCACGAATGCACCTCATCTTTTGAAAACGATTGTGCAATTTTGTGGGCATTTATGGCTTTATGTAATGTTAGGCTGCCGGTGTGTGTGCTGCTGTTGTCTCCCACGTAGGGCACGGGGGTGTGAACCAGCTCGGCGGGGTGTTCGTCAACGGAAGACCCCTCCCGGACGTGGTGCGCCAGCGCATCGTGGAGCTGGCCCACCAGGGGGTTCGACCGTGCGACATCTCACGGCAGCTGCGCGTCAGCCACGGCTGCGTCAGCAAGATCCTCGGCAGGTACGCAGCAGATTCACATTGGAATGTATTATTTTGCTTAAATCGGACAAGACTAATTGATGCATTTTCACTGCTGAGAGATTGAGAAAAATGGATGAAAAATGCACTATTTTACGCTATTTTTATGTTTATTTTTTAAAAAGCGGCATTCCGTGGTTGTCTGTAGTTTCTTGAAATGTTTGTACAAACGAATAAATGTGTCAAATCATTATTTTCAACTGGCACTCCCTCTTCTAACATTTTAGTCAAATACGTGTGGGGGGTCAACATTAAAAAAAAGTATTTGTGTAGTTGTATTACTTAAATGTAAATATGTAATATTTTTTATTATGGAGATCATTTTGCATTTGCAGGAAATTGCAGTGCTCATGATTTTTACATTTTTTCACTTCTGGGAATTTATAAATGTCTGAAAAATGTACTGTTTTTACGTATTTTTTAAAACAATCCAAACTGAAATATTCTTCTGACAAAGTTTTGTGAAAATGAAAATCGCTGTTTTTGCCGGAAATTCTGATAACAAACGAATACAAATGTGCCAGAATTGACACCCTCTCCATAGTAAATACATTTACTAGGTTGGTTGTATTTTTTCCCAAAACATAATGCATGTGCTTGGTGGAGGTCCTATAATCCTTTCTTAATATTATTGGGTAGAAAGGGGATCAGGTGACTTGTCCCTGGATGCTTTCAACCTGAGCAATGCCTCCTGTCACATATTTAGGACTATTTTGCATGTAAAAATGGCCACAAAAATATTGAAATGTTGGAGGGTGGGGGGTCGTTACAAATACATTTCATAACCATTATCCCCAAAAGAAAAAAATGTTTTAGTTTTTTTTCCCCCGCATGCAGGTACTACGAGACTGGTAGCATCAAACCAGGCGTGATCGGGGGCTCCAAACCCAAAGTGGCCACGCCGAAAGTGGTGGACAAGATCGCGGACTACAAGAGGCAGAACCCCACCATGTTCGCGTGGGAGATCCGCGACAGGCTGCTGGCTGAGGGAATCTGCGACAACGACACCGTGCCCAGCGTCTCGTCTATTAACCGGTAAGCGTGTACTATGATTCCTGAGGAATTAGCAATTTAGATTATGTTTTAGATTAAATACGAGTTGAAAAAAAATGGTATCATAAATACATTTGTGCATGTAAAATGATGGGTGCTATATGCACGTCATTCACAAGCTCCAATATGCAATGCGAATACAAATCTGTACTGTTTTTGCATACATTCAATATGACTGCATTTCAAATATTAAAAAAAAAACCCACAATATTAGGAACACCTCTCAGTATGACGTAAGTACAAACTACGTTATTTTACTTTTTTGCTGGTTAGCTTTGTGAAGGCAGACATTTGAAGTAAGTGTTCCTAATGTTGACACACGTTACAAAAAAATGTAGTCGTGATATTCGGAACACCTCTCTGGTAGCCATCAAAACGGATCGAGCATATGCATAGGGTCAAAATATTAGGAACAGCTCTGAGTAGGATGTAGTAATGCAAACCATATTTTCTCAAGCACCAAACAGCTCGTTCAGGTGTACCTAATGAAGTGGCCGTACATCGTTCCACGCGCCCACTCGTGCTGGTGGTCCCTCAAGCAATCAGAGATCAATATTAGGGTGACCACATGCCTTTTGGCGCCATAAAGCAGGCCAATTTTCTTTCTGAGCATGCGTGCAGTGGGGGGAGGGGGCGGGGCTACCACTGCAGGCCTGTCTGTAAGATTTAAAAACAAGAAGAAGGTGTTGGGGAGGCCGTGGGCGGCTCTAAATGAGTGTCATAAAATAAAATAACATGTAGTCCTTTTTTGTGGTGGTGCATTCAAGGCATCATTTTGTATTGTGGGAAAATTTGATCTTACAATGGGATAATAATGCCCACTTTTTAATCTACATATTCATGTTGTGTTTATTGTTGTGGTTTCCAGTACTGAGAGGCGTTTGAAATATTTTCTATAATATTTGTTAACGCTTCAATGCTACTTCATGCATGTATACTGTTAACATGACAAAATATAGAAACGTGTGAACATATCTGTTGTGAATCATAGTGCTCTTTCTAATATTTTGGTGACCTTATCTGGCAACATGAGAGTGTAAAAAAAAATAAAAATAGGAACCGTCCTTGGTCCAATGCAAACCACAACCGTAATCATAAACATAGCGCTAAACTGGTAATTTAAGGAAACGTAGGCTTTGGTAATTCATCATACACTTGATTTCCTCAATAAAAAGATACCTTGACTGCATCACAAGAAAGGGAAAAAAGGCCAACGCTGCCATCAAAGTGGATTACTATTATTTTACACCATTTGAATTTTACAGAAAATCAGATTCTGATGTGAGATCTGTTTAAGCGCAATCTACAATTGTCCATATGTAAATAAGAATTAATCTGTACATTTCTCACAAATGGATGTATTTTCCTGACACACACACACACACACGCATACACACACACACACATCCCTAGTGATGCACTTTGCTTAAGACGCACTGTTCCATAGAGGCATTACATTTTAATGAGCTGATGGGCGAGAGTGTGGACACACACACGCACACACCTTTTAAATAAGAAAGGGCTGAAGAAAATTCATTTCATGCTCCATGCTCACTTAAAAAGGCGACCGAGACACGTGCATGTGCGATAAATCCAAAATGTATGTATTAATGCCATAAAGAAAAGACTCTAAACTCTCCTTCTTTCATTTCCAATTAAATGGTTCTAGTTGGAGCCTCTTTTTGTTTATGTGGGAAATTGAATTCAGAAGAGTTTTAATTCCATCAGACACTTTCAATTCCTATCAGGGGTTGGGTCAAATGCTGGAATTTATTTTGAGGAATCTACAGGTAAATGTTTCATGTCGTTATAGTATAAAATAGCATTAGCCTATAACAACGTAATTGCCATTGTCATTTTTAATGGTTTCGGAAAATGGAAAAAACGACGCATTCAACAAACAAAAAGAGGCCAGTTGGACAATACGATCATTGTATATTACTATTGCCTGGATAACTGAGAATCTAAAAAGAAAAAATATTTTTTACCAAGCATATTGATATTTTTTATTGATATTATGTGAGTAAGTTAAAATAACTAGGCTAGTCCGCTAACAATAGTATAATATGAGGTCTGCCGGTCTCAGATTATCCAAACTAAGTGTTAAGAAAAGTTTGGTGCGTCGTTCAATATAACTGATTCAGAAACATGACGATTTTAATATTTCTTCCGGGGGTACATTAACTAATTCCCGAAAATTGTTTTAGAAGACTGACGTTAAAGCGAAACAAACATCAGGTATCAAAACGAGAAAAGAAGACCTGATAAGTAGTTTGAGAGTTTACAAATTATGGTGGCAGGCCACCTTCTCCCCAGGGCTGCCGCTCAGACGGAACAAATCTAACGCGAGCTAGCGCAGAAGAAGGGGGGGGGGGGGGGCAATAAGGAACTATTGCTTTCCTGTCACATGTAATTTATAGCTCTCCATTTGCATCTCTTTGCCCGTGTGGCCTAATCCCGGACTTTTCCGATCGATGCGGCCTCATCCGCATCGGCATGCTGGGAGGAAGAGTTGTGGTGGAGGGGGCTGCTGGTCCTGCAGAGGTCTGGGGGGGGTACCGGTCGGGTGTAGCATGGGGGCTGAGCCTGTTAGTGAAGTCCAGGTAGTCAGAGGGATGGCATAATGGTGGTCCGGCCTTGTTCACATGGTTTCTGTAAAATTGGTGAATCAGTATTTATCTGTCTTTCGCACCGGACTCAGCAAGTGGGATACCACATTGAGCGAGTGCACTTTCACACTTCCTGACTTTAAATAATCAGATGATGTCGACCCCAGCGTCCTGTGCGATGTGCCATGCAGTCCTTGGACTGCTGCTTTTGACAACAGGATGGGAAAGGGCAGTGTTCAGTGGTCAACCGCCGACCCCTCCCTTCTTTAGGTTTCTACTCTTCCCTTTCGCACAGATGCAGTCATGCCACTGTCGCTACCTCCAAAGTTGGGAAATCACTTTGTCCCAGAGGACTAGCGATGTAGAAAACGGATGGACGGAAATCGTGTTTTGTTTCAGCTCAAGCGCTGATTCCAAATCCCGATGTTTCCATACCAGAGTAGCATCTGCTTCGACTTTGTTTTCCAGGATCATCCGAACAAAAGTGCAGCAACCCTTCCATCCGTCGCCCGATGGGACATCCCTGTCGACGCCAGGCCATACCATAGGTAGGTAGCTCCTCTCACAGCATCGCCACTACCATGACCATTATCATCATCAGCACTATCAGCGGCATCAGCAGGAGCTTGAAATGGACTCACAGCAGGCCTTGATGAGTTTTCCCCCCTTCCCTCTTAGTGCCAAACACAGTGTCTCCACCAGTAACCAGCGCCTCAAACGACCCTGCGGGGTCCTACTCCATTAACGGCATTCTGGGTATTCCACGATCCAACGGTGAAAAGAGGAAACGAGACGAAGGTAGGATATATTTTTTTTTAAAGAAACAGGCAGTCAAGTCTTGCCACTGGAGCGTGTGTTTTGTACTCTTGACATTTTCACAACTTGGAAACATACGTGTGCCTTCAAATAGTTACCCCTGAAGCTACACTGGCGTTTCCCTACTGTAAGCCTATGGCTAGATGGCCGGAATTTTTCCCAAAAATACATCATTGTACCCTTAGGGACACAATGGCTTGTCTCTGGCGTGGTGTCCTCAACGGTTCTGCTTTTATACCCTTGACATTCCCAGCCTGGTCTTGATCCATTAATCTTAAAAACCGTACAGCCATCTTGGAGTCTATCTTATTATCCCCATGGGGTACATACAGTAGGTATACTTTTGAGAGTCGCTGTGTCTGACAGACATTTTTCCCCACAAATTGGTACATTGTTGAACCCTTAGGGATACAATGCCTTGTCACTGAGGTGGTATCCTCCATGGTTCTGCTTGTGTTCCCTTGACTTTTCCAGCTTGGTCTTGATACATTGATTCTAAAAACTCATCCAGCCAAGTAGTCATCTAAGGGCGTATATTTGTATTGTCCTGAGGGACTTCAAGTGTGCCCCTATTTCAGGAAAGCTCATGTGCATTTTGATTGGCTGTTATATCTGTGATGTTGCGATACCATACATCGGCAATTCAAATTTTGAATTGCAGTGACACCAGTGCCATGAAAATTAATTGCCGACCCACGCACACTGTGCGACAGTTCATTCCGTTTCAGACGCATTGCTCAGTGTGCCTGGCTTTTGGGATACAATGGCTTGTCACTGCTACTTGTGTTCTTGACTTCCAGACTTGGTCCTGATCCATTGGTCCTAAAAACTTGTCCAGTCCTGTAGTAGTCCTACTTTTGTACCTGTTACTTGTCATATCATTAGTCCTAAAAATGTACAGCTACCTCAGAGTCCAATAGGTTGTTGTAATTGCTCATAGGGGTTAAAGGTGGGTTGTTTTGAGGGACTGCTGGTGTACTCCTATTTCATAACCGCCCACCACCCTCCAAAAAAAAAAATGTTGGTCCAAAAACAGTCCAATCAAGTAGTTATCCCTGTGGGGTATAAGTAGATTTGAGTGACCAAAACTGATTCTACTGTTTCTCAGACAAAAAGGAACCACAAAAATTCAAACTGTACCCTTGACAATTCGCTTGTACAGCTTGGTCGTGATACCATTGGTCCTAAAAGCCGTCCAATGACCTCAGAGTCCAATAACTATACCTACATTAGTATAGATTTGAGGGACATAAATGGATCCTCCTGCAGTCCTATTTCTAACAGCGCAGAATTGGTTCATGTCTCCAAAAAGACAAAAAAAAAAAAAAAGTGAGCATCATTCTTTACGCGCTGTGCTGAAGTTGCAACTCCAGCTCTAAAAGGCGCCACCGTTCCAGGCGATGACCCTTAATAAAACACCTAACTCGGCTACACTGCTGTGTCAATCCGCTGAAGAGTCTTTTTGATTTGAAGGCACGACCTCCACTGTTGTCTCCTGCAATTAATCTTTATGGAAGTGATTAAGGGGCTTTAGATAATTACATGTCAAGATGATGTAGCCGACCACCCAGGTCAGTCAAGAAAGCCGCTATAGCTCTGCTTTTTTTCTCCTTCGCCTCCTGAAACAAAAGTGCCTTCATTGGCTGGAAGAAGGCCTGGGGCTTTTAATAGATTATTATTGGTTCTGTAAGCAATAGGCTTCCTTAATGTTGCTACATGCATGAGCAGCTGATGAGAATGCCTAAAGAGATGCATTGGTGTTGTGAGGTGTTTTGGAATGATGCAAAGTGCCTTAGTTCCAGAATGAGAGCTAATCACAGCGCGGCGGTTGTTGACATAGCTTCGCCTTTGTTCCGGCGTTTGCGGGATATCAAGGGGGGAATTGATGTTTTTATGTGTGTGTGTTGGGGAGAAGGGGGTGGGTAAGGCAGGGATGAATAATGACCTGTCAAGAGGTAGATTTCCTGGCAGAGATATAAAAGCCAGCATGACGTGGGCACGGCAAATGACATAATCAAGGGAAGAGATGTGGTGGCGAGGGCATAATGCAAACGTCTGGTGTTTTCCAGAGTTCATTTGGAGCCGTCGCAGGAACCCTCATATTAGGCGTAATGTCTCGAATGATGGAAGGTGCATATTTTCATGCAGATTGCTACTGAAGGGCAGAACGATACTAAAGGGCACAGAGTGGAAGCTGGTGTGCTGAGGAAGAGCTCAGTTGTTGAGGGAAGGTCCTCCAGGTGCTTCTGTGGTCTCAAATGACTCTCCTAATGTGACGCCATTTTGTGGGATTTGTCAGGAGTTGTAACATGGCTCAATTCAGTAGATTTCCATGTAAAGGGTTCCGGAATATCCGACTGTCACAATGTTCAGTACCCTTGGTTGGGGTGCTTCAGTTCACTTGTGGAGGATGGCGCTAGAAAAGCTGCTTTCCGATGATTATACTGCATCCCACTGCATTACAATGAAGTTCATTCAAAATTGTGGCAGAAAGACATGTTTCTTGTTTTACTGTCACATTTTCTTTCTAATTCTTTAACTTGTTGTTGACGAAATGCTGTCTCGTCTGTAATCATAATCTTTCATACAAACGCAAGCGTGATCAGGTTTAATTGTCCTGAACCAAAATAACTCCAGAATAACTATAGACATAACTCCCCTAACATCCAAATATCTTTGTCATTGTGAGAAAATTAAGTGTTTTCATGCCATAAATATAGAAAAAAATATCACATTTTCAGCATGTCAGCCATGTTTGCAGATTGTGTTGAAACAGTGATAGCTATTGTTTTTTAATTTAGATTCATTTTTATGATGCCGGAAAGGAGTCCCACAATATACTTTGCGCTAGTTTTTGTATAATTTTTTTTACAAAATCTTCAGATTGTGGGGTTTTGCATTTTGGTGTCAAACCACTCTGTTGTACAGAACCTTAAATAAGTGCGTAGTCATTTTTACTGATGATGATAAGTCACAATCGAATAGCACTGTATGAATGTTGTTTTGAAGAAAATTGTCATCAAATACTTTTGGTCGCTCGCCACTCCGTGTCAGCTAATGCCTCTGCGTGGCCTCGTTTGCAGTTCGTACATATTGTGCACCGCTCGCTAGACTGTAGTCCACAGTCAGTAAATGCCGCGACCGCATTTCCTCGCAGTGAGGCCTCATTTAACTCGGTAAGCCGCGTGATGATTATGGCGAAAGTCATTATCAAGGCTCGGGGAAAAAAAACACGCACACACACACACACACACACACACACACAGGAATGAACGGCAAAGGAGGGGGCGGGGTTAGTGCGAAACAGAGCGCCTGAGTATTTGTTCGGTGGCGCTCTGCCAAGTAAGTTTCCCAGTCAGCAGTGCCCTTAAAAAGAAAGGTCCCAAATTACTGCGGCCATGTCGAGATAATCCGCTGTGACACCCGTTTATGTACACTGGGGCCGGGCCAGAGGAGCTTCAGGGACACAGGTGTCATAAGAGCCATTATCGGCAGCCATTGTGCTGCGGCAAATTAAAAGTAGCATGTTACACTTGGCAGCCATTGTTGGAGGGAGCCCTGAAGATGGACTCCTTCGGTGACCGCGGCTGTCCAGGCGTTGTACTAAAGTGACATGTATTAGAATGTGCACTGCTGCAGAGAAAAGCTATTACCGCACACATTAACATCCATGTACATCCCCCACCTACAGAGCTCTTCAGTAAAGACAAAGGAGCTGCTTTCTTCAGCCTTTGTACCATCATACAATGTCCTCTCCAAAAAGTCTGAACAACTGTAGCGTGTCATGTGCATGCCAAAGCAACAGGTGGCACTGCCAACCTCGAATCCTTTGCCCATTTTGACGTCAGCAGAATTGAGGGAAAAGTAAAAAATAGCATCAGCTAATCCAGGAAAGTGTGTAATTATAGCTATGCTGTAATGTATTTATTGTAATTACAGCAGTTACCCCTGATTTGCACTCTCAAATGAATATAGAATTAAAACGTAATATACATCCATTGCAGCCGTTCACAGGCCAAGCAACACTGTTCACATTTATTCAGATATATTCACAAGTATTTGGAAATGTAATCACCAGTGCTACTTGCCTCACTATAAAAAAAGTACAACTACACTGTGCCATTTTTATAATAAATAATGTAATAAAAGCCTATTATACTAGTTACGATTATTATTGTTATTATTACTATACATAAAATAGCACATAAACAAAAGTATATTTACTTAAAAATCAAAAGCCATATAATGTGTTAAAAATATTTTTTGGGATCCTTTTTTTTTTTCCTTTTTAATGTATGAGTATTGCTTTTTAGACAATTTATGCATTTCAACAATTGGGCTTTTAGGTCTAGTATGACTTCATTGTATTTTGTGATTTTATTTTCATCATTGTATGACAATATTTTACGTTTAACATGATGACTTTTGTTGCCAATTAAAACTTCTTCTAATATGACAACTATTCACAGAAAATTATATTTCTTCCCCTTGTAATAACTTGGGATTTACTCATTGAATAAATATTTTTTTCTTATCATACAAATTGATTGTTGTAAAATTACATTTCTTGTAACATTATGGACTCATGTCAAGATCAGGGAATGTCATTAATATTTTGTCAACTATGGGCATGTGAAGCCCTTTGAGATTTTCTTGTGATTAAGCGCTATATAAATAAATTTGACTTGACTTATGCTCATAAAATTGCATTTTCATCATTATACTGAACTACGACTTCTTGCATGTTAAAAAAATAGTTTCAGAAATTAAAAAAAGAATCATAAATGCATTTGTTCAGATTTAATAGTTGCACCCTGTGTGCCCAATACTTAACTGTACAAATGAACTTCCTGGCCAACAAACTGCTCTGTCAGCCTCGCGTTGGCTTCTTAAATTTGTGATTTATGGGCGAAATAGGGCAATACGTTTAACGAGGCGATCATCCCATATTTCAATAAATCGGCGTGCGAGTGGCGGTGAGAATGGATGGATGAGATTCCCCGTTCGGGATGGAGCGATATTCATTATTCCTCATCTGCGAGCGTCATGAGGTGCCGTGTGGAGGATGAGCGATGGAGTGGGACGCTTTTACAAACTATTGTCTTGCTGCAGCCTTATGGAAATATCACAAATCAAATTGCAAATCAAAACAATTCATTTCACTTAGTGTTGGCCAAACAATGGCTCAGGGGGCCAAAAAGCACTTGCCGATTGGCCGAACAAAAGTCAAGTGGGGCTTTTTGAGTCATGTTAGTTGTATTCAGGTTCTTTATCATTAATCTATGTACAGTATCTGTTGATGTTATGGCAATACAAGATATTTAACACATTTTTTTTTAAAAAGTGTAATTTGGGGTTTTGACTATATCCTACATTCTCGGTCAAGCATCATATTAAATAGCAAATTTAGGTCAAAATAGATTGATAATAAATCTCGTACCTGACTACTAATCCCAGTCTAATCAATTCATAATAACAAGTCTCGATGCAAAACGAACTCACTCTGTATTTGATTCATGTTTACATCAAAGGATTCAATTATGATGGGGAAAATACAAAAAAGAAAAAAAAAGCAACCGAGTTTCTCTAATTTGATTCAAATGAGTTTTGATTTGATTTTCCTTTCGGGGAAATGACAACAATACATCGGGGGTAGGTGAGCATATGCGTGTTGACATGTTATTTAAACAAGGAAGTCGGCTGCAGGGATCAAACCATTCATCTGAGGGCAGGGGTTGTGAACTTAAGGTGACGGCTTTTATTTTATTGTGTAAACACTTAATTTGAAAGTGCTTTACTACAATGTGAGGAAAGAAGCTCACTGCTCTCTGTTTGCATTTCTTTTTATTTTATTTTTTTACTTTTGGCGGGATGTACCACTCTGCTTGCAAGCTCCTGCTGGGGGTCGCGACTGTCAGGTGGTGTACCCGCAGAGAGGCGTCTGCGTGCTGAGGGGGTTATCTGATCTGGCGGGGGGCGGCTCCCTCGTTAATACGGACGGATGTCAACTTGAATAGACTCCACTTCCGCCGTGATCAACAAACACCTTGGGAACTTATTGTCTTAGTCATAGAATAAGAATTAATTAAACTCGCATGAGCATGTGTAATTTTAAAAATGGTAAACAAGAAGAATCATCTACCATGGCAATAGTGCAGTTGATCCGCCAGTTGGGAATCAAGATTGTGGGAGGGAAGATGTCAATCCCAAAAGCGTGGGAAGTGCATCCCACGGTGGCTAACGACAAATGTGAGGGAGGTCATTGATCTGGCAAGGTGTTGGAAACCAATAAATGAATGAATTTAAATAATAAACACTAAAATGACTAATTAAACACCCTGGTCTGATCTAACAACTATTTGCTTTCTGTAACGCCTTAAAATGCCACCCAAAACGCTGTACTTAACTTCTCAAGATGATTATCTAAGAATGGCTAGCCAAACAAATAAATATAGTCTGTTTCATTGAGTCAAAAAATATAAGAAAATGGCTAATACGAAAGTAGCCAAAGGTAAACGCAAACTTTACTTGTTAGCTTGCCCATTTATCATTTGCACAGCAAGCTAATGTACCTACTCGATGCACAACTAAGATAGCTTGAGTTAAATCATATCTTGTCGGTCCAATATCGTGTAAAACACCAAAACTACGTCTATAAATAGTAATAATAAACTACTATGTATAAACTCCCAAACAAAGGGGCAACCACAACCTGGACTCCTTAGCTGGTTCCAAGACATCTGTGCGGTTAGATAGTTAGCATACAGATTCTACGCTAGCTAAAATTGCTTGCTCTAAATCCTATATTATCTTTTAATAACGCATAAAACCACAAAATGACTTCCATATAAGGTGACAACTAAAAGATTTGAATGTTTTCAGCCAACTAAGCTTGTTAGCTTGTTACACGTGGATCTGTGGTGACCTACCGAATTTAGGCAATCACTATATGTTGTGCCATTTATGTGCGTACATAAAGAGCACTACCTTTATTTAATGGTACAGGATACACATAATTTACACCGTAAAATAGATTATCTGACTAATTGGGTTTCTTTTGGGGAATAAAAAAAAAATACACTAAAGATGTTGTCTTTCCACCAACTACAGTATAAGCGCATTTGGTTCACCCTCTGGTCGGTGTGAAAAACATTCAGTAATAACCCTCCGGAATGGTAATAGCATGCTGACATGATTGATCAAGTGAATTCCATAAGGGGGGGAGCAAAAAGGTGGGATTAAGTAGAGTATTATAGGCGCAATGAGTTGAGGCAGGATGTTCATTTCGAGTCCATTTCAGCTCCCTCTTGCCACCAGATCAGACAATCAATAGAGCGCTTGCATATCATACATCACCGCTCTCTCACCGCAGGGGAGAACATAATCTACCGCAAATTTAGAACGACAGATTTGTGAAGGAATCCATGCTTTCTGGTTAGCAGAGACCAGGAATATTGGAGTGTAAAGTGAAGCTTTTCCAAGTACAGTACTTTATTTCCACAGCGGACAAATTGGCAATCAAATTGGCAATCGATGCCTGCCCGGCTAGTAAGTGCAATGATTTCAGTTCGTAGATGCCATTGCGTACTGCTTGCTAAATTTGCTAACCAAAACAGCAGTGCCTACCAAAACAGCCTGTGAGATTAGGGATTTTAGCAATGAGGTTATGTAGCCTTTAAGAACTGGCAGGGTAATGTTTGTCACTATTTCAATTAGCAGGGTGCCTGCATTTCTGCATTGTAGTCCTCAACTTTCACTTGACATGAATTGCAATGTAGCGATAACATTGTTTAATATTTGTACAAATTAATACCTCCCCCTCTCAGAGTTTTAATAATTCATTTGATTTTTTTTTTTCAAATCGATATAAAACGGATTCAAAATCTTGTTTGGTATGTGGAGAAAACAACAACAAAAAACACAAAAAATCAACACTTGAATAATATCATTGTCATTTACTTTCTGTATAATATCGAAGATCTTATTTTTAGGTAATATCGTCCAGCCCTTTTTATCTCAATCTGCAGTTGAGTAAATAAACATGTCCAGCCACTATTTGCGGAAACAACGGTTTTGACAAACATGGCGGGTGGGTCAGTTTTGTTACCGGGGCCAGCGTGTCGACTGTCACTCTCTCTCCTTGTAGATGGTTCAGATGGTTCTGGTCCAAACAGTGATTCTCAGGGTAGTGTGGAGAGTTTACGGAAACACCTAAGGGCCGACGCCTTCACTCAGCAGCAGCTGGAAGCGCTGGACCGGGTCTTTGAACGCCCCTCGTACCCGGACGTCTTCCCTACATCCGAGCACGTCAAACCGGAACAGGTTAGTGGAACTGTTTGTTTCATTTTTGTTCTTCTTTGAACTGAGCGCAAAAATACATCGGCACTTTTTACACTGTCGCTAATTAAATCTGGCTGAGATGGCCACCATGAGAAAAAGAGGCAGGAGGGAGTCGCCAGGAAAACTCCCACGCGTTATTGATTTTGCGATGAAAAACACATCGCATGGCCTATAATTGAGAATAACAGTACGTCAACATGAAATGAATCAAAAACCTGCCTTTTGCCTTAATTTGCCAACTACCTGCGACAATGGGAATTTAATATGATGTCATATTAAAAGGGTTACTGGGTTGTTGCTTTTTTGTCAATGACTAATTTGCCGATTGATGACACAGAATTTTTCTATTGATATATGATAATATCATACAAAAAAGTATTTGGGCTAATTTTACAAAAAAAAGTCTTCATATTAAAAAGTTGTAATTTGAAAACAAAATGTCATAATTTAACGAGGAAAACGTTTTTCCAAAGGAAAAATATTTGGAAAAAAAGGCATAGTTACAAGAATAAAGCAGAACTTTCAAAAGAAAAACAATGTCAAATTTTATGAAAGAAAAGTTGTAATGGACCAAATGCACGACAGCAACTTAAGCATTTCCAGTGCAAAAGTGAAAAGGCATAACAGTTTCCGCTGTCAATAAGTTACAAGCTGCTGGGAAGCCACCTGACTTCTGTTGTCAAAGTGAGGATTTGCATTTTAGAAGTGATAATGTTTTTGTCATATTCGTTAATCAGTCATTATAACTTGAGAGTAAATAATCAATATGATCTGTGGAAAAAAACAAACAAACATTCATCTCTGGCCCTAAATTTGATATACAAGAAACCACCACGCTTGAGGACAAATAACCAATCAGAGACATAAGGCATGATTTATGAGGTTTAAATCATTACTCAATAAATTTCCTACTAAATGCTTGTCATCGGGTAGTTTTTTGACTGAATAGTTGAACGAACGCCTCCATCCTTCCAAAATGAGGACGCATTTGGCAGGAAGGCCCCCTTGCCCCGACGCTGCTTATTAAAAACGGTGACTTTATGACAATGGATAACCTTTATTTGCATTCATTATACTATTAAACAACAAGAGACTATTAATTTCTCCCTGCAAACTATAGGTCCGCGCCATAAAAAGCAAAAAACAGCGGTCTAATTGAGTTCATTTTAATTTCTCTCCGATCGGGCCGAATTAGGCAGGTGATAAATCAGTGGGACAGGCCTCACCTCCAGAAGAAGGCCTAATTTGCAGCTAATTACAAAACTGATTTCTACTGGAAGATCAATACCAAAACCAATTGGAAATGACTTGCAATCACAAAGAGCATCAGGGAGAGTATTAAAAGGCTCGGCATGAAGAGAGGGAGGGGCACGTCGGGGGTGGTGTGACTTAAAAAAGGAACCTTCCAGAAAAATCAGTTTTAATTTAATGCAATATTAATCAGACCACTTTCCCTTTCATGGGGGCCTCTCACTTTTTTCCCCCTCTTCCTGTGCAAAATGTGGCCCTATTAGCCAAGTGTCTGGGCGCTGTAGTGACGCATTAAAAAGCCATTCTGGCGACGCGGCTCTCAATGGACGGAGCCCTCCCACGCTTCTGCCTGCCATGTGGTCATCCCTTTCACGCCGCGCCTCCCATCTGCATGAGAAAACGTCTGCCGAATAGAGCGAAACATCCGACCTTGTGCCAGCCAACAGTTGTAGCAGACAATTAGAGTTTATCGGCGATAGAAGCAGACAAGAGTGGGGTCACAGGCGTTGTCTACCTTCCTCCCTCCCCACCACCACCAACACAATCCCCCCCACCTCATGGGATCAGGGCCCACAGAGGCACAGCCCATGTTCCCTGACCAGGCTTTGGACAAACATTGTCCCACTCCGGAAGTTTCATCTCATTAAGGAGGGGAAAAAAAGAACATGCTAACAGCTGCTATCGCCTCAAAAAAAGACAAAAGTCATTATTTTGTATTGAATTTAAGATTGCCATGGAAACTGAGTAAAAAAATTTGAAAATAATTTAAGAGTGAAATTATTTTTTAGAAATATTTGGCTGTAAAAAAAAAAAAATGTAATTTTTAACATTTCGTAATTACAATAGAATTCTTAATTTTACTCCAAAAATAGCGTGTCACAAAATCACAGAATATAACTTTATTCTTGTAACATATTTTTCAGTGGGGCCCTAATACGCTCAAAAGCTTGGCAGAAAAAAAATTCCTATGAAATTCAATGTCTCATTGAACATTCTGAAATGAAAGTACAGAACAAAAAAACAAAAATGCAGTTAAAAATATATATATATGTATGATAATGCATAAACAAAACTGTATTCTAAACTTTTGACTCATTAAAGTAGCCACCTGAGACGGATATAACAAGTAACCACACTCGTAGCGTGGTTGCTTTTCCATTCACTTTTTTGCTCGATAGATTTAAATCTAGAAACTGTGCATTTTGTAGGATTCCGAAATGTGCATTCTATTTCCGTTTTGGGTAACCTTACCTATTTTTTTTTTCTAACCTCTGGCATTTCACCACCGACCTTTGTATCATTTCAAGTTATTCATTAGACTTGAACTGCTTGACTTTCAAGTGGATAGGTCGCCTGCCCCCCCAAAAAATAAAAAATAAAATAAAAAAACAGGTCAGCCGTGATTGGTCGATACCTGAGCCCTGATGTCTAGTTGTGATGTCATTTTCAATCGACATAAGTGACAAAATGGCCGCCCCCAGAGATGGCTAAAAACGAATGGATCTTATTCCACAAACGCAATATTTATCAGAATGCCTCTTTTCAATTAGTGGAGTGGGCTTGCATTGAACATATTCTAGAAAAAAGTCTGTTTGGGCTGACTTCCACTTTAAATATATGTAATAATATTTGAGGAAACAGTTTTTACTGGCCTCTAATTTCAAAACTAGTTCTTCACAATTTGTTGTGTATATGTAATATAAGGCGATCATTTATTTGGGTATACCGTCATGACGGCCCTCTGAATGTCACATGACCAAACCCAGAAAACAGGTGAGCCATGACGGTCGTTACCGTAAGGCAAAATGGCCGCCCCCTGAGATGGATAAAAATGGGTTGACTTTTCTGCTTAATTCATATTCCATAAACACAATATGAATCAGAATACTGCATTTAGACAAGTGGGGCCGTAACGAACATAATACCGTAAAGAAAATGTTTGACTTGACTTCCCATTTTTCCCATCCCACTTTTTGTATTAGTTGCTACATGAGAACCCGCACTTACCCTTTTAAGTTAAACCCCGAAGCGTGACTAAACCATTAAAAATGGAACAAAAACGTGTAAGTTGGTCATAGGAAGGGCGGTCCAAATTTAAAGGTGGGTGGCGTCCCGCGCACGGAGGGGCCACAAGGCGTGCGTGCAACAAAGCGGATCCGCTCAAGACGAAGACTCGCCAGCACAAAAGGCCAGCTGACGCCTCAGCTTGCCATGCAAATCCGGCAAAAGCCCACTTCCTCTCAGACAATACCCAAATACATTCATGATATGCTTCCATTGCGGCCTCGGCTCGCACAATGCTCTCTTACAAATGTATACTGGAACCGGCGCTCGCATCAAGGTATTGTCTGGTTGCGTAACCCCTCCGTTGTCTGCTCCCTCAGGCTAATGAGTACTCGCTGCCTGGCCTCAATTCCAGCCTGGACGAAGTCAAGCCCAGTTTGTCGTCCAACGCCAACCCGGAGCTGGGCCCCAGCGTGTCGCAAAGCTACCCTGTAGGTAAGATCAAGCCCCTGTACGGGAATGTGTGAACATTAAAAAGTAAAACCAACAAGTCAAGTGTGAAGGCTTTTTTAACGCCGTCTCCCTCGGAGCTTTAGCATCTGTCGTCCGAGCGTTGTTTTGCTGAGCAAGCAGCTCGGAAATTGGGGCACGGTGACAAGGTCCTTTGGGTGTCACTAGATCAGATTCATCAGTGCGGGGAGCGACTGCTGGTTGGCTGCCTCTGTGATTTGTTCACTTTGTCACCTGGAGGTGGGGGGGATGGGGTGCCGGTGGAATTGGGGGTGGCGGCGGCGGTGGTGGGGGGCGGTGGGGGGGGAGCAGTTTGTGCGTCTTGGAACACGAGTAATGCGCCTCGGTAAATACGCTCTGGCACCTCCGCCGCCTCACTCTAACACCGTGATCATTTACTTCACCCTCCTGTGTCACCCTACAAACAGCACCCATTCCCTCAACCCCACCACTGCACCCCTCCACCTCATCTTGCGGCCTACCTCTCTCCTTGTCACAGTTAATGATTGCCCAGCTAACTGAAATATTGTTTTCTTGTCGCTTGTTGCTATTACGCTTGTTGTGCTTAGTCCAAGTTTACGACGACTCTTTTGCTGGTCACCGCAACACAATGAGATCCAACACAAGGACTGTAGTATAAAAGATCTGCAGTTGCAAGGTTCCGCTGTAAATCTTCAAGCAGCGTTGAATGAGCTTGGGTTCTGAATACAGGGGGTGCTCAGTTTTCTAGGGGGTTTGGTTACTAACCTGAATTTGAATACAACCCATACTGCACTGTAGCGTCTCAGTAACCTACACTACCACTGAAGTTAAATAAGAATTACAGTAAGTATTTGTCGCTTGCATTCATGGCAATTCAACATCCATCCAATTCTGTGTCGTTATTCTGTCTTAATATGGAAGTCAACAAGTCCCATAATTACCCAATGAGAAGAACGTAATGGCCTGTAATTTTTGGGCCGTTGGCTCCCCTCTTTATCCACACCGATTTCACTTGTGCAGCCGAGCCACAATGGCTTACAGCAGCGAACTGTCCAACTCTGTCACGGGTTTATCTGTATACTTCCCATTTGGTGGTGAAAGCCCTTCAAAAACGGCACCGCCAAACCAAATTGATGGTCTACCTGTGCGTTTCGCAGTTGAGGTTCTTCACTGATTCTTGGCAGTAAAGTGAAGATTTAGTCTAGGTCAAAGTAATGAAGCTCCTGTTGTGCCAAATACTAAGAATGTCTCCAGTGGCTTTGCATTACTCACAAGCGATTTAAATGCCTTGCAGGACAATTCTAAGCCAAAAAAAAGTAACTAAATGATGCGTAATATTTAGGCTGGGATCCAATTTTGAATTAATTGTGCATTAACAAGAGGAGGAAATTTAAGATTTCACATCCGACTTTAGAATGTGTTCCCAACTGAAGTCATTGATCATGTTGATTTTATGCCCCTGGAATTTGCATAATCTATTAGACTTGATTCATGAAGTCACGGCCAGAGATCGGGATTGTGACGGCACCGATAGAAATCTTTTGTGTCCTCTGCTTATCCAATTAGGCGCTTGAAAAGCAGCAGGCGCCACTAAGAAAGGATTTAAGGGTATTGTGCGAACCATCGAAATTCAGAGGCGAGGTCTTCTCGCTCCTTTCCTCCACATTACCTACTAAATAGTCCCTCTTACCCCTATAAGGCTCCATGAATATGTGGCTAGGATAATTGCATATTGTCAGGTAATTTCTATTGTTGATATGGGAAGTCATTTTATTTGATGAATCCCATCCGAGGTGTGCCATCTTCTGCTTAAAATTCAAATAGGCTCCATTTGTGAAGGACTTTTTTTTGTGTATTTTCAACTAGTCAGTGGCGAGATGGCTTCGATACGGCCGATTGTCCACTCGTTCTATTGAGAGTTCCTGAGCTGAGGTGTTTTTCTTCTTGTCAATCAATGGGAGTTTGGCACTACTTTACTATGCAGACTGATAAAACGAGAGGGTGTTATTCCCTGCTGGGCCGCTAATGGAGGACTCGAAAGGCCTATCAAGCACCTGTCAATGACACGAACCACAATGGTTCTACACAAACATTTGTCTGGGAAAAACACAACCAAAAGAGAAAAAGATGTAATATTACAAGTATAGTCAGTTTCACAAGAAACAAAAGAAAGACAAGATAGATATATATATATATATATATATATATATATATTTTTTTTTTTTTTTTTTTTTTTTTAAATGGTGGAATAGAAAAGTTGTCACTTTTTACTTTCTTACAAGAATAAAGCTGTTTTCTTCCTATAAGAAAGGTGTAATATCACAAGATTGACTGATTTGTCAGAAAAAAAATATGCTTGTTTGTTTTTTCTTGTGGGCGGTTGGCAACTAAAACGTTTTTGTACAACATCACAGTGTTCGCGCTCTTTTGTTTTAAAGTGTAACATTGAAGACCAACTCCACTATCAGTTCCACTTTTGCCTGATTCAACATCCTCGCAATTACAGTCCACTTGCATCGGGGCCAAATGAGGCAGTGACAACACATCGAGCACATAAAACTGCATCCACTTCGTAAAGCACATTACCGCCACCTACAGGACTGGAGTGGAACGCTTAAGATAGCATTTAGAGTCAGCGTATAGTTTGCCTTTAACCTACTATTGTTTTTTTAATGTTCAGGTTTTTCTTGGGCTAAAAAAGCCATGCTATGCACATTGTTTTTAACGTAGCCGTGTTTGTGTCCGTACACCCTCCAAGATGAATTATGAGTTTGCTATCACAAACGCAAACTAACCTTTGAGCACACGTTTGATAATGAGCGACTTTCAGCCTGTGTTTGGGGATTTAAAGCAATTTGGCTCACCAAACAATCTTTACTCCCTTGTAATTAATTAGGATGCTGGGACCCCCCCCCCTTTTTTTTGGCTTGTGAACGCCTCAAAGATGGAGGTCAAAGATTTGCGGTTGTTGCGGCGAACATGAAGGTGTCCCTGTCATGCTAGACTGCATCGAGCTAAAGAGGCAGTCGCTAATGGCCTCGCACCGCTGCCAAATGAAGATGAAGTTTTGCTGCTGCGCTTGTTGTTGTCATGCTCAAAACTTTCCGGGATTGTTTCGTCTTTGCCAAAGCAGAAGCTCTAGGTGTTGCAAGTGGAAGTCAAAAATCGAGTTTGTCAGGTTCATCAATTAGACATTTCATAACACAACACCAACGAAGAGGAAGACACTCAGTTCCTTGTTACCAGCTCATGAGGAGAACGGAGAGAGAGCACCATTTTTCCGCTTCCCGCCGTCCTCGTGAGGAGAACGTCTCATACGTTCTAACCTTATCTCTCCGTAACCTCTCTCTATTAACTTTCAGGATTCCCTGGTTACATGGGTGTTTCCAAACTAAGGGGCGGGGAACTTATGCAAGCCATTGGAAACACTTGGACTTGTTTCTCTGTGTGTGTGTATGTAAGTGAGTGAAAGATGACTGTGTCCGTGCGTCATAATTACGCCAAAGCATTACATTGTAAAAACATTCAGTCACATCCACAACCTTCTTATCAGATGGTGTCAACAAGTCTGCTATTGATGGATATGAAAGCAGAAGCAATTTCTTCATTGCGAGCACATACAAGAGCGGAAGCAATATTATTCTTTGCAGGCAAACATCACATCGTTCTTACATGTAGTTTACAATACACATATAGATTGTAAACGAAATCACTCAAACATATGTTCATTTAGTATAATCAGCAAATGTGTGATAACTATTTTATAATGATTCCATCAGAGTTCCATGCCAAAGAAAGAATGGTCTAATTTTGAAGGTAGCTAAACTCCCGTTTTAGGGTTTATCTGCAGTTGTTGCTTGTTTTTACCTCTACCGAGGAAGTTTCGTTTCCAAAATATTGTGTGGAAGGTTGGGACATAGGCCAAGAAAGACATACAAGAATTTCGGTGCGGATGAAAGAGTGCATTAAATGCTACAGATCGCTATCGTCACGTTGCTTGTTCTGGAGTGAGGATTTTTCGAACATTTGCTCAGTACATCAAATCAACCATAGTATGATTCGCTGGCATTCAATCTTAGGGGGCCGTCAAAAAGGCGCAAACAATAATATAAAGAATCCCATCTCTTAATGAGAATCTCTGTTGAGGAGGCAACAAAAGGCGAGGACGCAGCTAATGAGGCTATCATGGCTGTTTCCTCTCGAACTGGAGGACATAAAGCAACAGTCGCCGGGCGCCAACTCGAATTCGCTGGAAAATAAGCAATGAATGCCAACATAACGTTGAGTGACGGAACTCTTTGCAACACCTCCTCGGCGGTGGTAATGCATGACTAAAGAATGATTGACTTCCTCTTTTAAAGGCTACAACTGCAATCAAATTTCCCAATGAAGGGTTAACCAAGAAGGACTGTATCGATGTCCTGATCAAACTTTGGATCGCTACCACGGTTAGCATTGATCTGGCATCAGCTACTCATGTCTGAAGAAAACGCTCTCAATTTCAGCTGCAGTTCTACTTGAAAATGTGTGACGTTGAAATCGAAGTATTTGCTGCGTGTACATCTGCTGCCATCATACAAAGATCCTTGGGTCCCTTGTGACAATTGTTACCAGTGTGTCTCAAACACACACACGCACACACACGCACAATAGGCCCCACCACCGGCCAACCAAAACACTCCACCCACCATCAGCACTCCCACGGCTCCCTTTGACTTGAGTGCACTGGCTTGTGGCAAACTAATTCTTTTTGTAGGCCTAAAATGGCCTCTTTCTTATGCACATTTACCAAACCGGTCTTTAAAACAAGATTTTCTTTTGAATAAACACGCACTTTTGTTTGCATTTTGACCTGTAATCTCTTCATTAAACAATTGACTGAATGAATGATCTTTTTATTAAATTACCTCCATACCGCCTTAACCTGCGTATTTTATTTTATCTTCATTTAACTTATTCGAAATTTTACTCAAAAGTGATTCCCCTATTTTATGCCGGAAATGACTTTGGCTTTGTGGCATAAAACGGCGTCACAGGTTAGTGTTATGGCACCACCTGTTGTGTATGTGTTTGACCACCTTTTTTCCATACGGGCCTGTTCTAAAAATAGCTCCCAAGTGATGAGACATTGTGATTTCTTAGGAATGCTGTGGAGGTAATCAATCGAAAATGTGAACACTTGCAGAGATTTTCAAAATAGTGTTACATATTGATATTTATCTGTTTCATAATACTTGGTCCACAAATCCAGTCATTTCTGTAGTTTTCCATACCCTAAAAGCAGCGCAATAGCCAAAATGGTACGGTTTAAATTGAAATGTTTTTAGATAATTCTCAGTGTATTCAGGAAGTAGTGTGATGCTACTCCTTACTTCTTAGGTGACAAACTTAACTACATCTGAAGGTGCAGTAGATGAATGATTTCAAATATTCTTTTACACATCAACGCCAACGCTTCATACACAGACAACCCTTTTTTGTGGCATCTTGTCCTCATTAAAGTTCCATCGGGAGAGTCGTTTTTTTTCTTGTTCCCCCTTTTGAGCCCTCGCCACCACAATATAGCGGGGCCACTTGTCCACAATGGTGCCTGTGCAGATTGAGGTTACGTGCCGCGCTCCAAAAAACATCCCCGCGGGCCAGCGAGGACGACCCGAACCGTCACTCTCAATTACGGAGTTGAATATGTGCAGCCGCGCTGGTGGTGCTCCGCAGAGGGGGCCCGTGGGCTCAATCCCCCTAAAGGCCATTGCGCAACAGAGCTGAATCAGCAAAGAGTGTAACATCTTTGCACATATGAAACATTAACCACTATATGGCTTACTTATATTCATATATTTGGTCAGTTTCTCTGACCCGGTCAGTAAAAAAAACAAAAAACGGTGGATATTTATTTTGTTAAATGACCTCAAAATACGAAAATGTTCTCTGAATTACACTGCATTAATTTTTGTATAAAATGCTATAAAATTCTCTTAATACTGAGCAGTTTGTGCGTTTGTATTGAAGATTGGAAATAGTTTTGAAGCACTTTTGATTTGATGTGTTTGTTGTCATTCAAATCAAGGCTTGCCAATTAAGAATATTTATGATGACTAGCAACTATGACACAAAAATACTCATAAGACTATTAATACTTATTTTTGTTAAAATAACCGCCTAAAACACTCAAATTATTTTTATAACAAAAAAGTGAACCACACAGTTTTGGAGTCACTTTTCTTTCTTTTAGCTTATATTTGTTGTCATTCAAGTGGCTTTTGGGAAAGGGAAAAAAACCCAACAACAACAACTTGAAAATGTGCCAGTCGCCTGAAATGCATTGCTAACACTTCTATGGTTGCAAGATTGATTTTAGCCAACAAAAGCTTATTGCTATTTTTTTAGTATCACGTATCAACAAAGCATGCGTCGTTCTTTTGTGTCACTTCTGTCTGCTCAGGTCGGGACATGGCCAACACAACATTACCCGGATATCCCCCTCACGTTCCCCCCACAGGCCAGGGCAGCTACCCGACTTCCACGCTCACTGGAATGGTTCCTGGTAAGCGACAATTACAATATTATATAAGTGTATTTTCTGTCATTTTTATGCTGAACTGACATTTACATACTGCACATACTGTATGCATTACCTTGATTATGACAGTCGCATCTAAACCCCTTGTTATGTTGGCCCACTAAAAATACGATTTTAAAATCTGTCTGAAACTTCGGCTTGGTATAGTAAAGCATAATGACTGTAATCAGCCAATTAACATAACCCCTGAACAGGGGCAGTATTTACCAAACATATGGATGTAAATGAAAAAGATGCTCACTAATGCTCAGTAAGCTGCAGTAATAAACATTTTAACAGTATTTTTTCACAGTAAGTAATAAATACATGCTTCTGAGTATTGTCATATTGTCTGTTTACACGTCATGCTGCACCGTTTGTGTTTATATATTTTCTGCTTAAAGCATTATAACACAGTGACATTGATGCTAATCGTTGGTGCTATAATGTGCATTAGCACCACAGGAGTGGAACGATATCAACTATGTCCAAACGATCTGTGCGTTCTTTCACTTTAATTAACAGCAATGCATTTTCTGTTTTTAGTTTCCTCATACATACAGTATTAAATGCTGCTCAGCTGGGAGTAGGTGCGTGCTAGCATTATTTTTTAGCACTCATTTTAAGGCATTCTGTCACCCAAAAAATGGTGTTGTCACCCAGGAAGTAGCCAAATCCTGAATTAGAATTCCAGGAGTTTGATGAATAAAATTTTGCCAATCCCCCAAGAAAAACCTACCTCAACTTGCCACGCTCCAGTTGTCGTGCGACGTTCCAGACCATTCACCCTGCACACAAGGAATGAGATTTAGTGTCGGGCGCCAAACACTGTTAAAGCAAAGCCATTCCTCACCAGCTTCATATAAATTACAGCGTTTATTGTCTTGTAAAGGAAGCAAAGGTGTCGAACCGTCGCTGCTGCGCTCGCCGACACTTCCCTTTCTCCCGTGAAATTTTGTGGCGAAAAGCTCAAAGCAAGATTTATGGCACTGAATCCAAAATGTATGCATGAAACAGTTTATTAATAACACTCGCCATTTATTAGTAGACTGGCTCGGAATTAAAAACGGGGGAAGAAGAATGGGTAGATATCCATAAATGGGACACAGAAAGGCGGCCTCAGTGTCACCTCCTGTATTGTTCACTGTTGCATAACTTAAACCAAATGAAAAAGAAATAAATTACGTGCCTGAACGGTCACACGTCGATAAATATCAGCCCCCCGCCCAACCCCTCCTCGATTGCTACGAGAAATGGCGGCTGGGGTACGAAAAAAGGTGGGCTTTTTCCCTAAGGCATTGAAATGCTAACTGATTTGTTGTCTTGTTTTGCAGGGAGTGAGTTTTCGGGGAACCCCTACAGTCATCCACAGTACACCACCTACAACGAAGCTTGGCGATTTAGCAATCCGGCCTTACTAAGTGAGTACCGCAGCTAGTTTCGCACGCTAAGTAGCTTGCTAGCTTACTGCTAAGTCCACATTCTATTTTGCTAGCTTTTTTCAGCATAGATTTAGAAGATAATTTTATTTAACATAACATACTTCCCTATTAAATCACTGCAATAAATAAACGAATAAAAAAAGGGATGTACTGTCGCCCTATAAGCCAAAAATGCATTGCAGCGTCAGGCTGAATAAAATCAAATAAAATGTAATTTTGCATTCACAATATTCTGGAAAAAATTATGATTAATTAAATTATTACAATTATGAATTCATTTAATGATAAAAATAATGAAATTTTAGAGTTCCTGTAAATAATTCCTCTTATTTAATTAAATAACAGGATTTTGCAATTTTCTAAATTTATTCAGAAGTTATCACTATATTATTATTTTTTATTGCCTAATATACCTGTGCCTTTAATCGTGTAATCAGGTTCGCCCTGACCTTTTCTCATTTTTCAACATGTGACAGTGAGATTTCCTGACAATATAAAATTTAAGTTAAAAAAAAAAAAACTTTGCTGTCACTCATCACTTCAAATGGTGCGTTCTTCTGTTAACTTTCAGGTTCCCCTTATTATTATAGTGCCGCGTCGAGAGGCTCCGTCCCACCCACTGCTGCCGCTGCCTATGACCGCCCCTAGTTACCATGGAAACCAAATCAACCTGCAGGACCGCCGCCTCAGCCTCCATATTTGAGCACAGTGAAGACACCGAACTCACATGATGAGGCCACTTTTTGGGCGTTTTTTTTTTTTTTAAGGGGGTGTTCAAGATATCTCCAACTTGATGAACAGTAGAGGGTTGCAGAAAAGTGAGGGGGACACAACAACTAAAATCAGCCATCGTGGATCATCAATACTGTACATTCCTATGCTTGGCAGCTCTCAGCAAGGACTGTTTGGGGCTTAAAAATGTAGCAGCGGCCTTTTATTTTCCTATTTCTCCTCCCTTAAATACTCGAGCAAAACGGGAACGCCACAAGATGAGCCGGCTGCATTTTCAACCATCATCCAGCATGGCGGAATGCTGTGAGAAGATTAGGACTCTGTGATACACAATCAACATGTTAAAAAAAAAAGTGCAGTGCATCGCCATGGAAGCAAGTGGATGTATTCCTGTTGACATTTTTTTTTTTTCTGTTTCTTTTTCCAATCATTTAAAGGACAAAACTGCTGTGTCAGGATTTGAAAGGCAACATATTTTGTGTCCTTTTTCTTACATTTGTTGTTGATTTTGCACTATTTTCAGAGGTTTGCAACACTGGAGCGTTGTTATATATGCAGGAATCCTTTATGCATATGTGCTTTAGGTTTGGCACTTAAAGCGACGCATCCCGACAACATGCACTACTGCTGGATGTTTTAATTTAAGTTGATCAAGTCTTTGGCAGGACAGGATCCAACAGCCAACGCCCATTGTCGAGTATAAAAAAAAAATAAAAATGAGAAATTATTAAAAAGTCAGTGCTGATGGCCATGGAGTCAAAAAGCAGGTCAATGCCTTAAAAAAATGTTAAAAAATAAAAAGCTTCAGCATCATCATGTTCCAGCCATCTTTTTATTTTTTGACTGAATGTAGTTTACATTTGCCAAAGACTTTTTGTTGTTTATTTACAGGCCGCCTATCATTGAGATCAGTGTTATTCATATTTTTTTCATGGTTATTATTATTAATATTATTAGGGACAAGCCACACGCTTCATGAGGAAGTCTAAATGTATAAATTCTATGCAGTGCAGGTGGTCATCATATGCATATGAAGCTGTTAAAGGTACAATGGGTGGAGTTTATTTAATGTTTATTTGTAGGAGCGTGTGTGCGTGTCTGGGTGTGTGTGACAAAACACTTCATGTAAATACAGTAAGAACTGTCTTTCATGTTTATGGGTATTATCTCTTTCATTAATGCTGGTCACACTTGTACAATAATAAAAAAAAAAGTGTCACAAATCTTTTACCAAAAACATGGCTGTTATTTATTTTTGATTAATTTTAGGCAAAAGACAAAATACAGATCCTCCATTGGTTCCAGACTCTGGAAAATGAGGACCTTGTACATTTAATATTTGGAGGTTTTAGACTAGTAAATACATATTTTTGGATTATTATATAATTTGTGCTTTTCCACTTCATCAACTGTATCTTATACATTAGGTCCTTGTAAAGTGAAAATAAATATGTTCTCTAATTCTGATTTTGACAAATTTGAATGATTAAAAAAAACAAAACAATTTTTTTAAAAGATCAGCAGAATAACAAATTGGGGCTTCAAAATCATGAAAAATCAAGCCGTTGTCTCCACTTTCAAATGCTGTGGGTGTGTGAGCTGAATGTGTGAAACAACTTCCCTGTCAGCTCTCTTTGCATGTAAATTTTAATGACACCGGGTGCTATGTAAATTGTGGCAGCCATTTTCAGGGTGTAGACAAACCTAGCAAGCTTGCTAAATGCCCGCTGTACTTGTAGAAATTGGCCTTATAAGAACCAGATAAATCGCAAAGGAGGACATCATAGTGTGTCACTGGCACTGTTTTAGCCTCCCCCCGCCCAAAAAAAAAGAAATCTGGAAAAGTGAAATTATATTTAAAAAAATAAAATAATATAAAACATAAAAAACTGTTCTACATTCCACAAATCAGTACTACAGAGTTCTTGGTCTGCATATATTTTCAGCAGTTATCTTTAAACATGAATAATGTATTTATCAACACATCTTAAATTTGACTTCACACAATCTTTAAAAGTATTCTTGTATTATGTTTTGGGGCTTTTCATAACTGTTCTGCTGAGGTTTTTAGAATGTCATCAGGCCGCATCAATTGCTCTCTGGTGATCCATATAGCACCCACGTGCCGTTGGTTGCCCAACCCTATATTAGAAGGCAAAAATGCAGACATCATGATTTATTCCTGCTCTTTTAGGGTATGAATACATTTTAAAATGTATTTGTATAAATGTCTCCTACTAATGAGCCTGTTTGGAGACAAATGAAGCGACTTCTCAGGTGTAATCGCGATCACGTGCCTACGAGGCGGGGGCCGCGGAATGTTTTCTCCGATTCGGATCAGCGAGCAGCGTATAAAGTGTTTAACCTCTCTCTCTCTCGCCGCTTTGTAAAGTTGAATTAATTTTTTTCCTCTCTCGTCGCCTCAGAATTCAATTTGCGCTTAAGTTGCAGCCGCTAGATTTATGCGTGAAATCCCTCCTTAACCACCCCCTTCTTCCTCTCCCTCTCTCTCTGGAAGCTTATTTTCACTCTTTTCTTCTCACCGTAATCCCTCCGCCTGGTACGATTTAGTTACGTCGTTATTGATTTACAGCCGGCGGACACCGTCTCGATTAGCTGTGTGCAATTGGCGAAGGATTTGGGCGCGCGATAAAAAGCACTGTGTACATGTGACAGCACGTCGACTCGCTAATGGGACATTTAGTGCACTGTTGGAAAATAAGTGTACAGTAGGAGTCAATTTTCTAGCCCTCAAAACCACACATAGAGCGGAGTGACCGATCGCTTGCTGATGCTCAGGTCAAAACCAGTATTGGCCTCATGATAGTAGCATAACGTTAGCATTTTGTTTAATGCGCTTACAGCATACCATTATTTCTCAGCTACAAGTACAAAGCTCTATATTTTTGACAGATCAAACAAACGCTTTGCATTATTGTACAATTTCCTACTAAAGTCGTCTAGAAACATGTACTATGTTGAAAGTTTGAACATCTTATGGACAGAAAAAAGTTGTTATTTTAGCAATGTAATTGTTGCTTATTCAACATTGTATTTTATTTCATAGCACCCTAGTGAAGTGCCAGGAATTTTTGTCATTCACAGCCCTTGTAATGAAAAAAAAAAAAAGAAAGGGGGTCAGGGGAGAAAAGGGTTCAGAATTCCCACAGCAGATTTATTCTATTTAGAAACTTTTCTGTGCCGCCTTTCCCGTCTAAATTGGCATCTCGCTCCTACGAAAGTAGCAAAGTGTGAACCAGGATGTAGCTGTCAATCACGCTCAACTCGACTGCACCGCATCATATGACAGACAGCGGCATACAAATATGCAGTATTTGGTGTCCTGTATATGATACAGCACTGGAGTGATGTGAGTGGTTACAATCAAGCGTATATAAGCATCCTTCAAAAGGTTTGAGTAAAAAGGTATAAGTAAAAGTACAACGGGAGGAGATTTGGTGGATGCCAATTCTAGTCTAGGAACACCCCTGGTTCTTGGCCATTTATGGTTGGTTGTGCTTGCTTCTATTTAATTAAGCATACATTTGACACTTTTGTTTAGTGTTACACAAACGTAGAGGTGACATGAGCGACAGAAATAAGTTTTGGACCCATGTACTTGACTCATGTAGGATGACGTGAGAACCACTGTTGACCTTTCTAACTGCTGACTGCACACGCCGCGTGTACTAGAGTACACTATGAATATGCTGCGACGGCCAAATGCTAATTTGGTTAGTGGCGTGTCAAATGCACAATAAATCCTCGGGATGTTATCTTTTTTTTTTTCTTTGCCCGTGACACGGCAGCGTGGAAATATGAAAATGCATTTCACATCTTCCTATTCCTCGAGCGGCTGTTCGGTGGGATGGGCGGAATGGATGTACTGCTTTATGTGCTGTATCTAATTGGATGTGGCAATATGTAATACGATTCTCCGCTATCCATCAATCGGCGTGTTAGACCTGTTTGTACGGACGTGTCAGCGGGGCAGCCTAGCTTGTTATGATGCCTGAGCACCAATTATGAGGTGATTCTCCACTTGGTGTGAGGACATCGGCGGGATACTTGAGGGGAGGTTCCTAATGAGTGAGCATTGATTGGCCGGATAAGTACTTGGCAAGCTAGCACGAGAATAAGACGAGAAAAAGACTAAAACAACGGTTGAAATGTGTGGTAGTGGATAGGGGACTTGCTCAATTAAGGTCTGCAAGGATGTAGCTCAGATTTAGTTGTTTGGATTGATGACAAATTTACAATTCAGTCGAATGGCTATCTGTTAGGTGAGCGTGAAAATCTGTCTGGAGCCTTTGCCATTAAAAAAAAAAAATCATAGAGGTATACAAAATCCAATGGGATATTAGTAAAACATTCGTTTATTGTGATGCTTTTTTTGTTTAGGTTTCGGAATTGCGGCGGCTCAAGATCAAACTGATGTGTCCTGGGTCAGACTACAATGGCAAAAATCTTTGCTTGAGGAAAAAAAAAAAAAAAACTTGTCAAAAGACTTAAATGAAATAAAGTGCACAAGCACAAAACAAATTTGATGACTGGGTACAATAAAAATGATTAAGATTGTATGTTTGAGCAGAGGACTTTCCAAATGAATCAAAGGACTCAATTAAATTAGTTCGATTACCGTGATTACCGCCCCCACCCCAAAAATCCAACAGGATACAATTAAAAACAATTAAGAACATTTGGTTGCATTGACTAAATTTCAAAAGAGTAGGAATACCATCGAATAGATCAGCTCGTGATCAGATACTGCAAGTGTAAAAAACACTGTCCGGTCTGAACCTTCGAAAGTAAGAAAATAAATTCAAAAATTAGAAGTTCAACAAAATCCAACGGGATACAGTAAAACCTTCGAACGTTTAGCTTCTCAGTCAAATTTCAAAATGAGTCAAAAGCCCATTGATTGAATCAAATAGAGCTTTCTGCACTGAACTTTGATCCGTAAAAAAAAAAAAAAAATCGAATAGAATACAAAACATAAATAAATCATGAGGAATGTTTAGTTGCATGGACACATTTTCAAAAGTTGATCAGTTAGAGGTCAGGTGAACACCAACATCACTTTCTTTGCCAGTAAATAATTAGCCTAATGGCTATTGTTTGCTACGTGACGCAATTAAGGCCTCACTTAGCGAACGTCTCGACCGCCGGCGGTGGTCCTGCGCTTACTACCTGACTGGCTAGTAAATGGGGGGTTTACCCTCCAAAACAGACAGAGGCGGCCCTCTAATCAACTGTCAGCCCCGGCATTAGGCCCTGGCAAGCGGGGGCAGCTGGGAAATATTCCGAGAGACACACTGGAGAGTAAGGGGGGTGGGCGGCAGAATCATCAACCCACATCTTCTTCCCCGTGTAACCCCAGACTTCCTCCTTCCTCGCCCCCACCTTCCTCCGCCGCGCTCACTGTCAGGCCAAACACATGATGAATTGCCCTGTCAACGCAATTCATTCAGGGACCAATTAATTCAGCAGAAATGAACTTGAGCCATCAGTCGCTGGAAAACTAGCGGCAAAGCGCCTCTCGTCGGAAAGAAAGCGATACGGGCGCGTGTGCACGGGGCGAAGGCGGCGATGAGAACCAGGGCGCCGGGGGAGTGCGGTGGAAGTTCGTCTGACAAGGAATTGGTCATTTAATGCTTTAGCGCACTGGAGACAGCCCCCTGTCATAGAGGAAGCCATGACAGGACTCCCCTGGTACCTTATTTATTAATTATCCAGAGCGGCAAGGGGGCATTTAACTGTCTCACGCCGGGCCTGTCAACTCGACTTCTTGTCATTGAGTCTCCGCAAACAGGTCCTCCAGGAAGCAAGCCCAGTCAAAGTGGGAGAAGATGTAATTATGCGAGCCCAGGACAAATATTTTTGTTTGCAATCAGTTGTCACGCCGACGCCTCCCAAAACAACTCAACTGGCTTTGTGTTGCATCAGTTACGCCGGGTTTATTACGAAAACTTTCACGGGGGCTTTTATCTTGAACATTATATTCCACAAGCATATTTTCTTTTACCATACTGATAAAACTAGGAATTGCATTTCAGTCCGGAAGTAGAATGTTGGAGGTCCTTGATTTGAAACGTACGACGGTTCAACATTAGGAACAGCTTGTAATGAACTAGTTTGGACAGCAGTGTACGAATGTGAGGTTACGGGCCCGTGCGCGTGCCATAGCATTCCGAGCTATGTACAAATTTGGATTACGCTGCAGCCGTAGGAAAGAGACTCCGTCAGAACCCGAGGACACCTGTACAAAGCCTGATAACGGGCCTCATGACCAAACCAGAAAACTGTTTAGTAGACTTCCTAAGTGCGGAGCGATAACTATGGGCTTATTACATGATTTCGTTATTGCTGGTGCCTTTGGGAAAATATTAAATAAATGCAAATTATTTATTTAGACACACATGATGTTATTTGTAAACGCGAACAAAGCCTAAACATTGGATATGATCATCTTTGCTAGCTCTTGAAGACGACAACAGTCCACTTGGTCCTTCTGTCTTTTCTGCTGGAAACTCGATGAGCGTTAGGGCTGACCGAATCAAGCCAATCAGCTTGATCTTGCCCCATTTGTGTTATGCCAACCGGCTCGGTAAATATTTGATGGGAGCTTTTGTTTGGCGTCTCGTGCATCCCGACGTAACAGGAGGATGCCGAAGCAACAGCAGCAGCAGCAGCGGCAGCTGGGATGCAGCTATAGTGACGTCAGGTGTCCCTTTACCATGACGGAAAAATAGTCTGTAAAATGATCGACAAACTCACTGGTCGCAACTTTAGCTACACCTGAATTGAAAACAACACCCAGAATTCTGACTTTACATAAAATGTATAGAATAAGGCTTACTTTTACCTGACAGTTGGTATTAATTTGAGTGTATGTGCACTACAGTTCAAAAGTTTGAGATCACCTCGTCACCCCACTATGCAGTATATACACTACCATTGAAAAGTTTGGAGATCACTGAGAAGTTCCTGATTAATTTAATGTGATCTAAATGTAAAAATAAATAAATAAATACAAAGATCTTTTCCAAGTGACCCCAAACCTTTTTAACATCAGTGTATATTTTGGTCATCTCGAGTGGGCGGGTGTACCTAATGAACTGGCTGTTCATCCGAAGACATCTCCAGCTCGAAGACGACGCAAATAATTAATTAAACGCGACTAATTAGGAACATGAGACCAGGTGCCAGGCTATGGGCTGACAGCGCAGACAACAGGAGGGAGGATTGAAGGAGGAGGAGGAGAGGTAAGGAGTGTAACGTGACAAGGAGGAGGGACAAAGCAACTTTCAAGTGTTTTGTCACATGAACCCTCCAAGGAATTGATGTGACAGAGAAAGAGTAGACCAGGACACCACGGAAGAAAGGGGGGGAATTTTGTAGGGGAGGGGCGGGTGTATCGGTCCTTTTGTTTGAGATTTGAGTTTCCCCAATTTGACGCTGATGGCAACAAGGGATTTTCCTCCTCATTATATGTGCCAGTTTGGGGGGGGGATACACACCTCGTGAGTTTGCGCACTCTGGGTCACCATGTGATGCTTTTTTTGTTTATGTTTCGGATGGCGGCGACTCAAGATCAAACTGAAGTGTCCTGGGTCAGACTACAATGCCACACACGCTTTCTCTTAATAAGGCCTTTGAACTGAAGTCATGTCAGTTCAATTGTTTTATTTGATTTATTTTTTATTTGTTGATAATATTGTCATTCTACCAAATTGCAACCATTTGCTCTGTTTTATTGTACTGAAAATCCTCATTTGAGTATTGAGTAGTAGTTGAGAATGAAAGTATGTACGTTTTTAGCATGGAATTACCTAATAAATGAGATATAAACACATATGATTTATGCTAATAGCATGTTGACACTAAGCACATTACAGTTTACATTTTACAAAAAAAAAAAAAAAGTATAGTTGAGATATACGGAAGTATATTGCTGGGATACCAGAAAAAAACAAAAGCTCAACATCACATAACGTGGTAGGTTTCACATTATGCATGATAAGTTATCAGTTATCAGATAAGTTATGGCTTTGCATTCTGCATAAAAAAAAATCAATTACTTCCGGTTCTGGATAAGAAAATGCTTAAGTTCAGAAGGGTTCCAAAATATTTCTTAGCCCACCATTACAAACAGCGGAAAAGAGTAGATTTCAGATGGGGAAAAAACAAACAAAAATAAAATAAACAAAAAGCCCCTTATGACTCCTCTTTTCCCTTGTTCTTGACACCCAACATTTCACAAAGTCCAGCTCAGAAGCGGCTTCAGCCTATTTCATCACAATTTGCAGGCTAACCACTTACAAATGTGGCATGTGATGATAATAACGAGGCTTGATGTCACTTAGCCTTTCAGGAGGGGGCGAGAAGAATAGCAAAGCAGGATGTCGTGAGCCCCGCAGGTCCTCCGAGAGGTGACAGGCACCTCGCTTCCAGCGAGAGCTGCCTCACCTAACGGCATTATAAATTACTGTAGATCCTATTTGTGTCAGTGGAGCCAAGTGAGGGGAAAATTCAACATCAGCCGATTTATTCATTTACTTACGCCCGCCGCTCTGCCCGGGCACTGCACCGTGGAACAAATGCGGTGCATTTTCAGGGACTCGCGGGAATGTTTTATGTTGTGAGTGGATGTATTAGATTATAATGGAAAAGTCTTCACGTGAAGTTGGGTTTGAATTTTTAGGGGGGGGCATCAAGTTGTTGCTGCACTTGTTTAGTCAAAAGAAGACAAACTATTGATGTTGCAACGTTTTCTATTTAAGATTTTAGATACCGTATACTAATAAGGATTTATACATTTGGCTTATTTGTGAAAAATGTATATGGATTGGAGAATCTATTGATAACAGTCGGCAGTTTTTTTTAATATTTTTTTTTAAACGTCAAAAATGTACTACTCCAATAAATGTGACTGAACAGGATTGTATGACTTGGCTTGTCTAAACCCAACTGATGACTTGCTTGAAATGTAGTGGAGACTTGACTTCACTTACTTTTTGCCACAGTAACTTGAAACTTGAAGATTTAGGCAAAAGACTTATCAAGATAAATTAAGATTTTTTTTTCACTTTTCGGATTTGCCCTTTGTTGCCTTGTTGAACCCGATGAACAATGCGATTAAAAGCAAGACATGTACTGACTTCTTTTTGGTGTACGAAATACAAGTAACAGTACACAAGTATTTGCTTTGTCACCTATAACACAAAGATGAGATGTTAGCATGCTCCTAAATATATTGACCCACATCTGTTTAAAAAACTCAATGTAAAGAAACCCAAAGCAGCCACTCTATATTATTCGCTTAGAATTGCAACACTGCCCCCGCGGTTTACTGACGGTACTGTAACACTTGGTCTTTGTCCATAGACTGAAATGAATACAGATTACAGTAAGATTTCCAACCATACCAACTGAAATTGTAGCAAACCCAGTGAGATGCAACATCTTGTTTAACTTTTATACTGCAAGAATGTGGTGATAAGCTCACCTGCCGGAACCCTCAAAACAAGGATGTCAAGTTTTCATAATCAATAACAAGTGACAGGAAATGGATTTTGGAAGGGTGGGGGGAATCATTTCCCAGCTAACAACGCCACGAGTAATTTAAAGGAACTAAGTGACTCGATTTGTTCTCCCACACGACTGTTAATTTACCCAAATAAAAAAAGGACGTAAAAAAAAAAAAAAAAAAACCTCTAATACCGAAGAAGAGATGGAGCCCGGGTTTAATTATCAGGGAATGACTCTGACTGTGCATCATCATTAGTTTGACTAAATAGCGGCGGTCACTGACTCAAGTGGTGGTAAATGGCACAATTAGTGGGCCGAGCGGGGAGAGGTACATTCAATTTGAAAGCCTTCTTTCCTAATCCATCTCTCGTGATCACGAGAAATGCTGAGCGGTGCGTTTCTATGCTCGCCGACATTAATCAGCTTCATCCCCAAGTAAAATGTCAACGTTGTAATCAAGAACGAGCACGCTCCAGCAAAACGGACTCCAAAATCTCAACTGACTGACTTTTTTTTGTTTTTTTTTCTTTTTTGGTCTTCCGCTGGCAACTTTTTCCAAATCCACACGAGTAACCGACGACGCAAAATCTTGCAGAGACACCAGGGAGGTGCTGGTCATGCTTCCTTCACACCAAGTCGTTCTTCCGTGTTCCGTCTGTCCCGGCGCCCCCAACTTCCTACCCCCTGGTGCCCCTGCGCTTAATCCCTCACTGCACTCGCTCAGTAACCCCAGCAGGTGCAGTGGGAATCCATAACACAGCTGGTGCGTCTCAGCGACAGAACACTCGGATTTAGACTCACCTCGCAACCTCAGTCTGGCCATTTTTACCAGAAAATCACACATAACATGGGTGGGGTTTTTTTGTTTTGTTTTTTATTCCAACACACAATTTGGGTTGATAATGTTCTACAAATGTCCTGTAGATGGAAGTAATGAGCATTGGAAACCACAAAACATCTTACAAAGAAGCCGATACCAAAGCTTTCTGTTATTGTTGGTGCATTCATCTGTGTGGAAAAGAACTTCGGAGTTCACAATGTTGTTGGATTTGTCTGTATTAAAAGATGCTGGGCTGGCTTTTTTTTTTTTTGTCTTTGTTTTATGTCTGCTGTCAGCTGTGTTTGTTTTTAAAGTGTTATATAAATAAAGTTGAGTACCAATGTACAGTCCAGTTAAAGCTTTTAACGTCAAATTTCTCCAGATGAGGCTAATACCAATTTGTTACCGATGTAAACTGATGAATGTTTTAAGGAGACGAAAATGCAACCAACCGCGGAAACAGAATTGTAGTACTAAAAACGGACTCATAATGGGTAAAGTTATACCCAGCTTTACCATTTTTTTTAACATTTTTTCTGCTTTTAAAGATACTGATAAGTGGTGTACATCGACAAATCTTCAAATAACGGCACGTTTCAGCTGAAATCTCCAGATGTCGCCAACCTTTTCACCAATACAATCATTTTGTACTACTGAAAGGTATGCTAACAACTACATTCCGATGCACTGAAGTTGTAACACTGATCTTACCTTTCCATGTGATTTTCTTTTCACTAGCAGCTCATCCACTGACTCTGAGGGGTTGCAATTCCGTGTTCCCCGCGCCTTTGCATTGCGCCTCGTTAAAGTGTTGCAGGCCCGCGCCTGTCTGCCGCCATTAGTCTTGATTGGCCAGGAAATTCACTGCCTCCTGTCCGTAATGAGAGTGGACAGAGGTTAGAACAGCTCAATAAAAGAGATAACCAGTCTTTGATCCAAACAGCCATGCAGAACATTCCCGCCAATAGCGGGTCGGAAAATGTCCTGTCAGGAATTTTGGATTTTTAAATTAGACCTGATTAACCTGACGCAGGAAAACTTTGGCTGACTTGGGCAGAAAAGAAACATGAGGTGGAGTTTGTTACATTTTAACTGACAGAGCTTTGAATAAAGAACAGGATAAATGCTAAATGTAGCAAATGACGTACTGTGCCACGTACATTTTTAATTAAAACGCAAGCCCTCTGTGTTGAGGGACTTTTTTTTTTTTACTGTATGCACCTGTCATTCACTTCCACATGACGCAGTGCAGAAGTGCGAGAACAGACTTTGCTGATCAAGATCAGTGAACAGATTCATGTCTGCAGATGTCTGCTTGGATGTCAAGAGGAAAACCGCTGCTAGGAAACTGCGAGGCGTTTAAACCGAAGCAACACGTACGTCTGGATGACAGCGCCATAACCGCTAATTCATGTTCATGTAACATCAGCGACAATTGCAGTCCCTGTGATTGTTTACAGTGAACAATTGTGTAGTTGTCAAGTCCAGCTCTGTTGAATTTTAGTGCCGTAACCTGGAGTTGAGTGCTGTCACAAAAAGTGAATAACCATAAAAAGACATGCTAACAAATGCTAATCCACACTTGGTAAGTAATTTTTTTTGACAGTTGAAACAACTTTTTTTTTTCTTTTTTTTTTTTTTTTTTAACCAATCCACCACTTTTCTGATTTTTGTTCACCCACACTCTCCATTTGAAGTGCCAATAATGCTGCTATGTTTATATTCTGCCGCGGGAAAAGGAGTGGGCGTGTTCTTTAGCCTAGCTAACTGACATTAGCAATGATTACTGAACTTCGGTTGGGGTTTAATTCAGGTTTTAACAAAATCACAATGAGAGTACTCATAAAACACCAAAAGGACAAGATCACAAATGCTAAACTTTACTTTTGTAATTCAAGTATTCATGATAAAGGTATAAGATGAAATCAAGTGTATCGTATCACGTCAACTGGTGAATACAGTGACAGCGATCAATGAAAGATACAACTGCAGACTAAGCAGCGGTATAGCTTGTAAAACATTCGAGTAGAGAGGAAATGGTTTAGCCATCCCCGGCTAATGATGTTCGTTTCTGTTAATCTATGGTCCGGTCTTTTTCAATTTGGAGCGTGTATCCTCAGGCCGCGCTGTCTATTAGGCCAAGGAAAGACCACCATCACACCCCCAATCTTGTGGCACTCGAATTAAATGGAAAAGAATGAGGCCAAGCAATTAAGCAATTAAGACATTCCAATAGTGGAGAAAAAGAAGTGGGCAGAAGAATTGAATTCAGTTTGAGTGCAATGATAGCCTTCTGCTCTTTTCAGTCACTTTGTATTTCCGCCGCTGTTTTGTGCGGAGACTCTTGGCTTGTCGGAGCGATGGAAACAAATGTGTGTTTAAAAGGTCCTGAACAGGTCGCTTTACGAGGGTCCTTGAGGGAGGAATGGTCCTTGAATGGAATGGTCCTACAGTGTTTTGCTCCAGGTATGTTTTTGCAAGTAGAAGCTTCAGCCTCGCATTTTTACTTTGGTGTCCAGCCAATCAGCTCCTTGTCTGCCCATATGTCTTTTGTACCGTGTCAATTATTAAGTCAGTTCTGACGCTACTGAGTCATTCAGTACAATTTGTGATTCTACGGTATGGTCCATTCCTATTCCTGAATTGAGTCCTTTGTTACTTACTAGAGCTCGGATTCGCACCCTCGCTTCTCTATTTCACCCCCGATTCGTTCACAGCACTAGCTTATACCATTGGTTGGGTTACCGTTCCTCAAGCGCGCACCACTGTTTGTGACGATAAAATGCTTATGAATTTGAGCATGTGCTCAATAAATGACTTCTTCAGATGTTGTCTTCGCGAAGTAAAAGACGATTGTGCACGTCCAGGTTTTCTATTTTCCAATCGGTGTGTTGGTGCCCTAAAACAAAGGCGTGATTAACACTTTTTAGAGACCGCATTTACACAACCCAACGCACACACAATTGGAGAAAGATTACAGTCGTGCTTAAATATTCCCGATAAGTTCAATTACACTCCCTGCAGAATTTATTTAGTCGAGCAAGCTAATGTTAATCAGCATTGTATTGGGGTTAATCTAGCCGGTTATTACCAATTTGCTCGGCGCAACGGATGCGACCGTGACGAAAGAAAAAGGCGTAAAGGGGTAGCAATCATTTCCCCAATCATGAGCGCGATGGCTTATGGACACTAAATGTTTGAGAGCAAACCATTTTCTCTCCAGCTGGCCCCTTTATAGATCATGAAAATATACTACTTAAATCAAAGGGAGACACACAACGGCAGTCCTGCTGTTCAATAATGACTTTTGTATTGGAGATCATCTACCGAGACTATCAGTCATGTCGAGCAGCCACCACTCTGGAGGGGAAAGCTAACAGAAAACACTGACATATAAACTACCTCCTCCTCTGTATTTTTCCCCTAATACATACAAACGGTGGTGTCACACTAGCATGATACTTTACACTAAAGGCAGTCAATACGGAAAATTGTTCCAAATTCACTGTCAGGCATTTTTGCACTTGAAGACTGGAAACGTACAATTGACCCCGTCCGCCTCGCCGGGAATGGTGCAACATTATAACCTGAGGCAACGTGTTGTCATCCAAATGAGATAAGTTTATTTTCCGCCACCCGGCATTTGTCCCATCGGTCGGGAGGCAATAAAGCTGGAAAGGAGCGGCGGCGGGGGGTCGAGCTCGACACATGTGGTCGGGAAGGCTTGGCCGCCGCCCAAATGTCTGGCCCTGCCTTCTGTGCAGGCGCAGGCACGGAAAGCGGGAGGTTGACAATATTGAGGTACAAATTTCCTCTAATCGGAGCGTGATGGTCTACAGGCTCCAAAGGGAAGGCGAGCTGCTGCTGTGCAGTGCCAACACATGGCAAGATGGATGCAATGTCAGCAGGTGGGACGGTGGCAGGGGGGCGAGGGTTTACGGGGGGGGGCGGGTGATGTTTCGAGGGATTCGGGCCCTTTGGTGGACCGCTCATGTGTGCTCTCAGCAGGCCGGCGTACTGCCGTTCTGCCCTGGAGAAAGGAGTTCGGCGGATAAGGGCTGGCACGTACACGCGGTGCAACTTTCGCAACTTTAACGGCTCTTAGTCGACAGAGATTAATTGCCAAGTATGCCAACTTGTCAGATTGACTTCAAAAACTTTGTTTCAGTAATACTTTGAACCACATGATTATTTTTGCTGCTAAACAGATTTTTTTTAGTGTGAAAAACAGACAACACCGATTTGACTGAAAGCTAACGGTTTAACTTTCCCCCTTGAAAAGTAGCGAACGGTAGGTGTGATGAAAAGATAAAAAATATGAAGATGTTCATGAGAGCAATTACTTTCACTTAATGCCCATTTTTCACGGGGGGATTACAGTCATGAGCGCAAAAGACCCTCCGACTCATCCGCCCGAGAGATGTACTCTGATGCGGCGGCCTTGCGGCTAAACCAATTTAAACATTCATCACATACTTGCTGTCTTGCGATGATCCTTTCATTACGCCAGCCCAAATTTGAGCGTAAGCTGGGACTCACAGGTCACGAGGAGATGCTTGGAGAACTCGAACTCAAAGCCGTCGATTTAAAGTTTCAAGAAACTAGAAAGTTTTTTTTTTTTAGGGGCGTGAGAAGTTGCAACAAAAGCGCCGGGGGCCGGTTTTGAGCTTGCTAAGAGAATGACACAGTTTATATCAGATACTGTTGCAAGGTTAGAATATTTTCGGATATTTCATAATAGCTTTTATTTCCTGTTGACTTGTTTTTCTTCATTCAGTTAGCTTTAATTCGTTTTTAGAGCAGGTTTCTTCATAATTAATTATTCCACCGCACACAAAGACGCTCATGGCAATTAGCAGATGCCCACCATCAAAACTCACTGCTGTGGTAGGACCAGAATGAGCACCTGTTTGGCCAAATTGTGGAAATGTCACCTGCCTGTACGAGCATCACGCACAGCTAGCGAGAGGATTTATTTTCTCTGGCAGGAAATGTCATCAAACACTGCAGGCCTTCACCCAAGACCACTTGAGTGAAAAAGTAAATCAATAAAAATTAGGACTCTAAGATGCGCTTTGGTGGAACCGAGCACAGAATCCCAAAAGAATACCCAAATAGTTTACGTTGTTAGCATACTGTTAAACAGTCTAGCTAGAAATGTTATGTGCTTATATTGTTTTTTCTTTTTTTTTTTTTTTTTTTTTTTTTAATCGTAGTAAGGCACACCACTTCCATCGCGCTGGGGCCCATTCTAGGAAATGTTCCAGCTCCAAATCCGAGCTAAGCGTCTGAGTACACCCGGAGCCATTTTCCGTGCACTTTTAAACGGGGAAGAACAACACCAAAGTTGACGTGTTAACACGGAAAAGAAGCAAGCAGGGAGGACTTGTATGGTCTCAAATGAGCAGTCTGGGGCATTTGAAAGCACCGGGGGTGGATGAACAAGCACCCGATCCCACCGCGCCCCCCCCCCCTCGACAGCCCACACCCACCCACCCAAAGAGGAAGAAGAGGAGGAGAAGGGGCGGCAATATCCATAGCAACAGTCAAGTCCCCAGCTGTCATGTTTGGGCTGAGATAGGTGCCGCGAGCTCAGGGACCACTTAACCTCGACTGCACTTCAACTCAGGAAGTGAAGATGCCGCACCGCGCCTCACTTAAAATGCAAACTTTACACCCCCTTCAATCCGCCCGCCCCCCCCCACCCTCAACAATTTTTTTTTTGGGGAAATTAACCCGAGGAGCTATGCAAAGAGGTCTCTTAATTAACCATCAATGCTGTAGGATGTCATTGGGAAAAAAAAAGTGATGATAGCATCTAGCTAAGCATATAAACACAATGAATCCCCAGTTTATCACCGCATGTCCTTGAGAATGTTTGCTTGTTGACATTTATTGTTGCCAGACTCTATTTTACAACATTAATTAATCCAAGATTTAAATCCATATTAAATCCATGATGCAGTTGGGAAAGCCCACTGTGTATCAAGATGGAATGTCAAAATAAAAGCCTACTTCATAAATATTTCTATAAAACAGTGAAATAAAGTGTTTCAAACTGTCACTACACGTTTTAAAGCTTTTTCTACCCAATTACAATTTACTTGACGCTGCGCGGATGATGTGTGGCCAGAGAGAGAACTTTTACTCCAGAAATTAAAGAAAAGTTCATTTTCAAAGCGTGTAACGCAGCCCACTAATTGGTGTGTTGGATTTGGACTCGCAGTTTTGGAGTAGATATGAATTAGTTTGGAGTTGGGTGGTTTGTTCAAGACTTCATAAGTTCACAGGACACGTCATGAAGTAAGCCTGCACAATCAAAAGGGGATAAAATATACATATAGAATATTTTTCACCAATTTAAATTCAACATGATTAAGACTTATTTTAGATCATATTGTTTTCAGGCTGAATTCTGATCCAGACTGCACGTTTGGAAAATCCCTATTTATACAGTCAGAAGTCACATTTGTATCAAACTGTTCAATTTGATCAAATTTTGCTCGGGTCAGATGTAATGTTAAATCAATTTCAATTCACTGCACATTGCACATTTGGAAACAGTGTAAATTTAAGATTAAAACTCCCAGTTGATATGATCAGAATATACAGGTTCTGTACATCTCTGTCAAAATGTGTCCAATTTAAACAAACTTTCAAATATGTAGAATCTTATCCAGATTGGACATTCAGAATGCAATTTAAGATGAGCGGTTCAAATAATGGATGGAAATTCCAACTATATTTTACACCGCTCAAATCATGTCTAATCTGGACAAACCTTAACTAAATTCACTCCATATTTCCCATTTGGGAGTACTGAAATTTAACATGTAAAAGCAAATGTCCTCATACTCAGACCGTGAACTCTTTTTTGGCTAATTTGATGCAGTTTGAACAGAATTTGTCAAAGTCACAGAGCAAGACCTGGTTTAAAATGGATCTGAAGGTTGAAGAAGGTTAACAGATTAAATCTCAAACACGCCTTGAATTCACATTCAAATGCCCAAAACCCGCTTTTCTGTTTCGGCAGATTCTGCCTTTGGAACCATAAGTGGTCTCCAGTGATGGTTTCAACCGTGGAGCCCATATTGCTCTCCACAGGCCAGCCAAAATGGTGGCCGCTGTTTTGCAATGGAAACTGCGGCATTGTCCCTGCACGGCGGTCCCCTTCTGGGCGTGAATGGCCATCTAATCAAGCTCCCACTTTCACTGCAGCTGCTTTCCAGCGAGCGGCGGCGCTGACCTCTGTGGGGCCCGCCTTCCAAACCAACCCCCCCCTCCCTCCCTCTGGTCCTTAGGGACCCTTCAACAAGCTTTAGAGGCCAAATGAGGTGTAAGTCTATTAAAAGGGAGTTTGTGTGTAGATCACAGTCCCTCTGGGGGCGGCAGCTTTTTTGCCTTGTCATTCAGGTGCGGCTAATTTCCGTCTGCTCGGCGAGGTCCCGCCCACCCTCAAACCAGGGCCCGCTGCTAGAATTTCAAATGACGAGCATCTCTCTGAGGAGGAGGAGAAAGGTGATTTATTATTAGAGCCCCACGGTGACACACAGTTTTAATGGAGTGGATTCTTATTCCATTCCGTGTGGCAGAGCCATGTGCACCGATTCATTCACGAGACTCATAACTAGAGTTTAAATATCACCGCGTGCAAATTAGTTGGGCGGGCACTTTAAGGAGTTCCTTTAAGAATCCATACTATGGAGGAGCATGACGTTCTGAACTACAGTGGTACCTGTCTTATCTGTTTAATTCATTCTGTGATCAAGCTTGGAATTGGTGCCTTGGCTTTCTCGATATGAGTGCACGTCACACCGCCGCCACTAGATGGCAGAAGGGCAGACATCAACCCAACCCTATCAGAGAAGGGGAGACCGGGTCCCGGCTTCTTACCAGGATCCGCATTAGGTCCCCCCCACAAGAACCATTGATTGGTGTACTGTAGTAAGGGTATAACAACTGATAATGGCAATTACAAAAAAAACATGTAGGGGGTGTCACTATTCATCTTCCTGCAGCACTTCATTTGATTAACTTTCACATCACTTTTTAACGAACACTGTATAGTACTATAATGTGTGTTCAATGTTGCCCACTCGGCATCCATTGCAGCCTGATCATCCTGGAAGGGGGATTCCCCCATCTGTGGTCCCTTCTCAAGGTTTCTCACTTTTCCCCAGATGTTTTTTTTTTTTAGTTTTTCCTTGCCCTCCTGGGGGTTAAGATCAGGGGATGTTGTGTATATGATCTGGTGCATAAGTGAAGCCCTTTGAGACTTTACTGTGATTTAGGGCTATATAAATAAATTTGACTTGCCTATTCGCAAATTTTCACTATTCGCATCGGGGCTTGGTCCCTTGTCACTCTATGTCTACACAGCTTGCAACCGCTAGGGTGGTTAATTGTTTTGATATCTGGGGACTGCTACGTTATGCTATGATGTATGAAGCCCCTCCTTTTGGGCTGAGGAGCGTCTTTGGCCGATCAAGCTGTGACAGAGTTTGTCAGAAGGGGAACGGGGTCAGCGGTGCAGCATTAACCTCGGGGAGGCCATCTCTGTGCAGTGCATTAGTCACACTGGGGATGGGGGAACCGGTGGGGGGTGGGATGGTGGGCGCTTCGTAATAGATTATTGACTGGCGGGCAGCGGCCTGCACCGCACCATGTGGTCCTAAACCTGCACTGACCTCTTCATAGCCAACGCAGGGAGAAACCCACATGCAGAAAAGTCACGGAAATACATGGCATATTTCCATAGTGACTAATGATAAACACAAGAGTGCTTTTTGTGTGTGTGTGTGTTATCATCAGGATAAAAATAAAAAAAAAGCATATTCATGAATGGCTATAAAATGGCAGTCGCGGGCTCATCAAACGGAAAGTGCTGAGGGGAAAAAACAAAAAACAATTGCTTCCACCAACTTAGACTAGCTAATTAAAAAGGCAGGCAATTTCTCTCCAACAGTCACACTCAGGATCTTTAATTGAAATCAAAATGAATGGCGCTCGCAAGGAAAACGGGGAGCAGGGCGGTGGAGGAGGGATGCGGAGGTGGGGCCATTTTACTGGTCGCACTGGAAAATGGCGTGTTCTTATAATTAGATTTTTTTTTTAAAGGCAAAAAAACAAACAAACAAACAAAAAAAAGAACAGATGGGCAGGCATGTTACAGTATGACAAAAATCAAGGTTGGCTAGGTACTTTAATTATGAGGTCACGATTTGGTTCACATTGGGTACAGTTCGGGTACAAAATCCAAAACATTATGCGCTTTTCTTTTGTATAAACAGGTACACATTTCAAATCATTCATCTATCCAGAGGCTGAGCTGCACTGTATTTGTTTACGTATTACTGGATGTGTGACTCCGTACGATCTTTCCATAGCTTTTACAGGTCTTCCCTGATTAGAGCCTGCAAAATAAACAGCATATTTTCTTCCATCCTGCTGTATGAAAATGTGTTCCAATTCTTTTGTCCATTTAGTGTACTATTTTCCACTCATAACATGCCAGTTCCACGTCCCTTTGGCTCACTAATTCATCTCCGAGCACTAATTTACCCCCCACCGTCAGCCCTGTATGGGCACAATGCAGAATTTCAAATGAGCCAATTGCTAAAAAAGTACAGTAGCTATTTTCAGACCTGTTTGTTTGCCTTCCGTCAACGATTAACCCTTTAGGCAAGGAATGTCCATATGTCGTCTTTTCGAGAGTGTTCCCGGGAATGTCCTTGAGCGGGAAAGTCACGCTATTTTGGGGTCAGGTTGTTTTCTCAGTGGCTCCATATTAAGCATTAGTGTCATTAATTGATATAATAATTTATGTCTGGTTTTAAAATGAGAGACCATGACCTGCAGCATGTAACTGTAGAAGGAGATGCGTGGCATTTAAAGGCACAGTGTTTATATATCGATTATTTTTGATAATCGAGTTGAACCTTAATCATACTGAAATAAATCATGTTTTATGTCATTAACAACGGACCTGTGCCTTTTCCGGAATGTATTTTCTTCAGGTTTCTAACTGGCCATTATGATCAAATTGGATTTTTCGTTTTTTGGACTATGATGTGTTTTTCGTCAAAAGTACAATTAGTAACCCATTTCAATTGATTGGCGACTCTCTGATTAAACGCTAAACGAATAGCGAACGCGGATTTTGGATGTGAGTCCGAGCTCTTGCACTGTGCTTTAGTACACGGAAAATGAACCTTGTGTTTCCATTCGAGAACTACTTTAACGATCTTAAAATACGTGCAATGTTCTTCAAGACGCCGTGAACCTGTCAACATTCGTCCAAAAGGGACTGGGAATACGAGGCGGGCCGTACATGACATTGACTGGTGGAGGTCTTCACTGTTTAAGTGGGGGGCTGCCTGCTGAGGTTTCCCTCCTCCGCCAGCAGGCCTATAAGTGTGGTAAGTGGCAGTGATGAGACACTGTCCCCTGTGCCTCCTTTGGCTGCCATTCCCTTTAAATTGAAACAGAGTCCTGCGAATAAATGCCACATTTGGAGCCGGGGGAAGATTGTGAGGTGGTTGGGTATAACGCCTGAAAGTTGCATTTCATATAAGCACCCGTTGGGGAATTGGCTTTGATTCGCTCTGTTTTTTGTTGTTTATGTGATGAAGGGAGCGGACTGCGCGGGGGTCAGCGGGCGTTCATTTATCTTTTTATGTTGCGTCGTAAGGCGAGCCGCTGCAGTCGAAAGCGTCAAATTCCGCAACATACAGCAAGTCCTCTTCAGCATCCTCGGAGAATCAACATGCATTAGTTTTACTCCCTGCTCATTAGCTTTAAATGGCGTCTCTCTTTAAGATTAATTGAAGCCGGGATAAGAGAAGATGGCTCCCAAGTGCGTCCCGCTGTTTGTTATTCCCGTCGCCCTCGAAAAAAGCGGTAACAGTAAATTCTCCGAGTTGTTGTTAAACTGGCGGCATTACCATATGTGTGCCATTTCCATAGAGTGACATCCACCCCAACAACCCCCTCCTGGATCAAATGGGGACTATTGATCCTGCAGCACTCCATTTCAAGTTAATTGTGCTTGAAATGAGGTGCACATACTCAAGCATACCTGCGCCTGGAAGGTTTTATTTATTTATATTTGTCAGGGAACCCCCAGTGACAGATAAACAGAAAATATTCAATTCACTCGGACCCCACCAAAATAAAACAGGAGCCAATTAATCTAGATTGTAGTAGACTGCATCCAACTTTTAGTTGCCTCATATATAGATGACTGGAAATTTTTCAAAAAAGTCTTTCCTAAATTTTTAAGCCACGTACCTCCTTTAACACCCCAGAGTAGGTGCATCCATCTCCCCGGGACCAACACCCACAGCGCTCAGGTTTTAATATTGGTTATACCACGAATAAATATGACCGTCACCCAAACCCAAAAACCCAAAACCAGAAAATAAACGTCAACATCCGGTATTATTTACAATTTGAATGATGAATTTTAATTTAGTTTGGGGGGAAGGGGAACTCAAAAATCATAACTGACGTCTCTCCAATTTTTTTAACCAATTTTTGGTGATGTCTTACTTCCTCGAAACATAAATATAGTATACTAACTATAATCACAAAACAATTTTAATAGGATTTGGACTAATCTTACAACATTACCGCCAAAAATAAATGACTTACAGACTACTGGATTTCAAATGAAAATGCACTGGAAGTGCACATGTACACTCACATGCAGAGAAGACTCTTTACAGTAAATACAGTATGAGCATTTTCCTCTATACATTTTTAACCCAGAATGTAGTTTAAATAAAGTTTTATTTACGATACGATGCCGAAAATGCCAAATCTTCTCTGACGTAAAAAGGGACCTGCAGCCCTAGCTTGCAAAACTGGTTTAAATCTGTCAGGTGGAATGCGCAAAGTTCATTTTAATTTTTGTGTGTGCGGCAGTTGGCTGTGTTATGTCAACTCTGTCTAAATGTTGAAGTAGCTGCATGCTTTAAAAAAGTTTGTGAAATGCTGCACCAATGAATACCTGCTCCAACTACTGTCCGTGGGGTGGCATTTCAAGTTAAGAAAATGCTTGCAAGCCACCATATCGGAGCGCAAACCCCTCCCTCTGTTTGTTTCACAGGCGATTCTTTTATAAAAGTGGATATAAATAAGTGAAAACGCCGTAATGGCTCGCATTAAACTGGCGGGCACACACACGGAGGCAGGATTTAATTTGCATGCCAGATTAGCTTGCTCTTGGGTCGGGCCGGTGCCCGAGGGCGGCCTGTTCATTAATAGGATCTAGTCTCTTTATATGCATTAAGTCAATTGAGCCCATACATAATCTGATTTCAGAAACGCTGTGTAAATGTTGAACTGCGCTCCCTTAAGTGCACCGCTGGTGCTATTTGTAGTTGTAGAGGAGCTTGTCTAAGCACCCCATAAATAAATACAATATGATACGGTGGAGGAGGGCTGTGTCTTTGTTTCTAACATTTCTCAAAAAGTGAGCATTAGCATAATTGTAAAGATGCCATTTTGCTCCAAAGTTACCTTCTTTTTTTAACCTCCTGACACTGCTCCTTTTTTACGACGATTCAATGGGTAGTTATCTGGGTAGAGGCTAGCATTAGCTGTCAACCCCACTGCTGGCTGTCTTCCCAGAAAACCTGATGTTTATTTCTTTCTTTTTTTTACACTTCTGCTGGGAAAAGTGCATTGAAATGCCACTCAAAGACAATTTTCACCTGCAAAATAAAACAGCATAAAAGTCACGCAAACGTGACCGTTGTTGGGTAGCTAGCTAACGGATACCGCTGGCAAATAACATTTAACAGTCAACCTCACTGCCTCGACGTTTGACTCAAAGTCTAAAATGTATTATTTCAGATTCTGAAAAATGTGTCTGTGTAGGGGGATACGCATTTTTTTAATTACCTAGTCAAGGTTGCCGAAAACGCTTAGTTTGTTGTCAGAAATGAAAACGATTACATTCGCTTTTCATGAACAAAACAAAAGCTTACTTATGGTGACCGTCCAATTTTGTGTTTGTTCGTTTGACTAATACGCTTTGAGAGTAGAAGTCGTAAGCTCAAAGTAGGATATTTGACTTCTGAGCAGTCTCAAATGCAGAACGCTTGTTTCCAACAACAGAGATGGAAAGTGTGATGATTAAACATGTTGCCCCAAAGGAGTTTTCGCATACACATTACAATAATAATCTGTTATCTAATCTATATCTACTGTACAATATAATCTATTATCTAGTATAAATTTACAAACAATTTTTTTCTGGGGGTTTTATAATGAGGTTGCATTTTTGGTTTTTTTTGTTTTGTTTTTTTTTAAAGAAAGGCCATTCAAGAGGAGAAAATAAATGCAGGCTGGTTCAGATGATCTGAATCTGTGTTTGGGAAACTGTCTAAAATGAGGGGGAAACGCTGCAGATTGCCCGACAGGGTTCAGAAATAAATGGGCCTGAATGTTTAAAAGACAAAAACAATGCAAATAACAAGCAAGTTGACTTCAGGTTTTAAAAGTGTCCTCTAGTGATATGAATGCCAGTCTACCGATATTTTTCACTTCTGCTGTGAGGTTTTTCCAAAACACACTATTGAAGGAAAAATTCAATCCTTAGTGGAGGATTTGGACACTTATATAATCCCCCAATTATATTTTGTTCTCTTGTGAAAGCTCAGTGCCCTCCCTTCTGTTTATATGACTCACAAATATCTAACACTGAACTGTGTTGCACGCCAGTGCGGCCTCATGACTGTAGAAGAGGTTCTTTTACTTTCTGCCCGACTGCGTGCGGCATAATGGGGGAGGGGGGGTAGCTTGAGAGGCGGCGGGCTTAAAGCAGCGCACGCCGTCTTGACAAAGCCCTGGTGGCCTGCTGGGGAGACCGTGGTGCATCCGAGGAGGCTGCCGCAAGAAACTAATTTTCAAGAGCACTCGGCATGCTCTTAAAGCTGTCTAATGGAAGTGCACACGCAAGCTGGACATAAAAAGCACCACAAAGCTTCCACCAAACTGTAGTAGAGCACAATTAGGTAAGCTATTTTTTGGAGTTTCCTATTGTGAAAAGTTGTAACAGGAACTTCAATAAATGATCTGCAGCACTTTTTGTCAAGGGAGGATCACGTAATAAAAACAGCACTCTTTAGTACTGCATTCTATAAAACATACATTAATAGCAGAAAAAAAATTGAGGATTCAACAGTTGAGTTGATCGCAGCTGGACAGTTCTGGTGGTGTCAGAAGATGTCGTTTTGCCTCTCATCCAAGCAGGCTACATCAGTTCATGCAACGAGGCTTGGTTAGAACTGCAGCAGCCTGAGTTAACGTAACGTGGTACCTAACCTGACCTTGTTTGATGTTCCCTTAAATAGTAAATCAACCCAAATATATTTTTTTCAAAAATATGTTCCCAGCAGGCCCACTAGTTGAAACACAGCATTCAGATTAATATTGCATTTGTGGAATATGAGTTAAGCAGCAAAATCCACTCGTTTTTAGCCATCTCACAGGGCGTCCATTTTATCATTTCTGTCAACTGAAAATGACATCACAACTAGTCAGGGCTCAGCTAATGACCAATCACAGCTCAGCTTCAGAAATCAGGTCAGTTGTGATTAGTCGTTACCTGAGCCCCCAGTAGTTGTGATGTAATTTTCAGTCGACAGAAGTGACAAAACGGCCGCCGCCAGAAATGGCTAAAAATGAGTGGATTAACTCTTATTCCACAAACGCAATATTTATAAGAATGCCTTGCATCAACTAGTGGTCTTGCATAGAACATAATCTTTGAAAAAAAATATGTTTGGGTTGACTTCCACTTTAGGCACAACATTCCGATTAAAAAAAAAAAATTGAAATAAATACAGCTGATCAGGCAGACCACTGCCCCCAATCAAACTCTGTGATGGCCTACATAGGATTGCTTGGTAATCTCCAACTAGGGCCTATCAACAATTTGAGTTTGAGACCACAAAAGTGTTAATCCTCCATCCCCTCCATGAAGGTGATTTAGAGTCTCAGTTGGCAATACTAGTTTTACACAGATTCAATGAGCATCAGGTAGCTTGTGAACAAAGACGGAAGTGTTCCATCCATATTTTAGATAAAACAAAAGCCGCTCACAGGCCATGCACTTTGGACCACCCTGGCCACAAAATTTCCTTAAATGACCTTGTCTTACATTTCCCTGCTACTAACCTGTGGGCTGTCCTGCCAAAGCAGCCACTCTTAAAATGCTTTCTTAATCAGATTTCAAGAAATGTTCGAAATAGAGCTGTAGGTAAGAGAGAAAAGAGGGAAGGGGACCAAGGCACATGCATGGGGATCACTCAGCAAGGTTCCCCTGGCCTGGCCACAGGACCACCTAACCTGTGGTGAAAAGGGGTATTGCCTTTTAAGATGACATTGCTTCCGCCATACTCCCCGTCCCCGCTGAGACCTTACAGTGGGCAAAGATAATGCAGGGCTTCATGGAGCCCGTGCTTATCGGGCCTCTGAAACTATGTGAAACATGCCTAAGAACAAAAGGCCGTCTCTCAGCCCTGGGAGCTGGCCCAGGGGATCTCTTTCAGCAGCCACAGATTGCCCTGTGTTTTCTTAATTGACAGACTCTCTGCACATTGGCAGGGAGCCCGAGGTCCTTTTAGGTTGACCACCTTTCAGCGGGAAAGCCATCCGCAACGTAGTTCGTTTCATGGGGGTCTTTTGAGTCTGGGTCACCATGGGGTTCAGGTCATTCCAAAATACATTCCTAATCCACCTGCATGGGAAAAAGAATCCTCACCATCCTTTTTGTCCTTCCTGATATTCATAGGGCTAGTTATTGGACGGCACCCTTTCCAAATAGAGTATCTACAGTTAAGTTCCCAAGCGGAACAGGGGTCCAAAGCCTACCTTGGAGCATTACACCCCAGTTATGCCCCTAAGAGATACGATGTACGTACATATCATATTACTCTATCCCGTCATATGGTTCGGTGAGTAGTGAGCAAAGCCTGAGAATATTCTCATGGAACAACCTTGACATTGAAAGTCTGAGGAAAGCATATCCTCGTCTGGCGAGATGCGGTAGTGCATCCTTGCGTTCTAGAGTCAAGTCTGTAGGATGGAGCTACTCATCGTTAAAGTACGGGATCAGTATTTACTCAAGGCTCAAATATTGTAGAATAACCTCATAGGATATTGACAGCGATGTCTACATGTTGACTGTTAAAGGTGAAATGTCTCCAAAAAGAAGTCCAACTACACAAATCTACAGAGAAGACGCAGAAAGATTCACTGTACAGCAAACTGCCACGTCCATATCTCAAGTCCCGGTGATCCACTCAGTCTTATCTGCTGTCCAATGTTGGTGAACGGATTTCAAGGGCTCAAAGCAGTGGATGGCGGTTGATCCCCTGTGGATATTAGCGGGCTGTTGAGGAAAGGCCATCGCAGACAGCTAGTTCCATGAGCATACGGGTGCGGGATATTGCAGTTCCACCTGGAATCTCCTTTAATCCAGAAGTAGCAAGACCGCTCCTATTCAGGAAGCTCTTTTCCAAAAAGACCCCCCCCTGCTGCTATTCCACATAGGAAACTTTCTTTAGAAAGCATGATGGGAGGGGTCACAACCTCCCACCCATGCGCTAAAGCTGCTCGGTTAATGAAGTAACAACAAATTGGGCCGAGAACTAATTTGGACTGGCGTCTCCTAGACCCTCTTGGCCTGTGGAGATGTGTTTCATTTTGTCTTATCAGTGACTCCGTCATGCGGATTCATGCACGGACGCCTCCGTCTCCCCCTATCACCGTGTTAATGGAAACTTCGTTAATGTCATTAAGGCTCAGGTGGACAGCCATTGTGTTTTGTTTTGTGCATTTGTGGCTCAACGTTGCTTGGAGGTGAACTACAAAATGACAGATGTCATTCTTGCCTTTGGATTTTGTTGGCAATTCATACGCTAAATTGCAAAAGTAAGGAGGAACTACATTTGAACGTAAGCTTTTGGCATGATTATGATCATCTTTAAAGTGAATGATGAACACAATGCAAGCTGCGAACTGTGATTATGGCTCAACGCTGACCTCTGTTGGCAGCAGGACACCAGATCAAGATTCCATTTTCAGTATTTAGTATGATTTGTTTTTGCATAATTTCTTTTAGCCATTTTAGAGGTTAAATAGCCTTTTGTAGCAAAATAGCACTGTTTTATTGCTGCACGTTTAACTACTATGAATAATCGTAATTTTATACAACTTAATACTATATTATAAGAGACAATGACTCATGAACTGAAGTTGAAAGGCCAACTATCATAGAAAGCATTCACACATCAAATACTCAAACTGAAAAATTCACAACACTGTAATTTTTGTTTTGGTATGAAAAGATCAGTTGCTATAGATTAATAATTTAGGTGGGGAAAATGCCAGTTTTTTGATAGGAAGACAAACTACAAAAGGTAGCTCCCCCACTCGAATCAAACAGAAATCATTGCATGCTAGATAACACAGTGATGTTTCTCCCCCCCACCAGCCCTGCAGATCAATGCTAATTGCGCTGCTGTATGATGAATGCAGTCTGGAATGTTGTCAACCCAACAACTCCTTTCTTGCAAGCGATGGAGTGAGGCGCAGAAAAAAACTCATAAATCTCAAGGTAATTATTTGCATTTCATTGTTTATTAAGAATGTAAGTGTATCAAAACGACTAGAATCAGTCAATTTTTTCCAACACCATTTTTTGAATGCACTCTTTATGTGTTGCCACAAAGTGCAAGTGCAAATTAAACAGAATGCAGTGTCCTATGCAAAATACCTTACTTTAAATAACTCTTTCAAGCTCAGTAATATTACTAAAAATAGATACATTTGTGTCCAATCCAACACAAAATCAATCTTATAAATGTGATGACTGTAAACTAACATAATTTCAAGTCCACGCATGGGTACGTATTATACGTAAATTATATTCATATTATATAATTCTTCCGTCTGTTTTCTATTGCACTTGTCCTTGTTTAGCTGTAGCATATCCCAGCTAACACAGTGCGAGAGGCAGAGTACACACTGGACTTCTCCTCCCCCACTTTCCATGTATTGAATGTTTATAAGCAGTTTTAAGAGACTTTTTAGGGTTTAATTGTTATTTATTTTTCCCGATGCATTTCAACGGGTGTTAAATACAAATTTTGGCTATATGTGTGCCGGCCCAGTCCCATTCCCCTTGAATAGCGGTGGTCACTTGTACAGTAAATAAATAGTTTTAGTAGATTGGATAGATTAGTCCATCTTCTGATCGATGATCGGTTGTCTTTTTTGGGGGTTTTTTTAACTCGTTGATTGATGATCAGCTCCAAAATCCTGATTGTGTAAACCCTATTTAATATTATATTATATATACACAAAATGTTTAAGGATCAAAATTCTCTGTACACATAAAACACATTAGTTGTCAAGTATATGGCAAAATCCATTTTGGACAATCAGGCGTCAGATGAAAGTCACTATAAAGGATCTTAAATTGGAATCATAGTGAAATGAACTTTTACGCGGAAACAGAACAATCAAAATAAAAATTGGCTCATGATATGACAGTTTTTGCAATGTTTTTTTTTTACCCTTTTACATTTTCAGAGCCTTCATATGTGCAAAAATGTGTGTGAAAGGCCAAACAAGTATAATATATTTTTTAAACAGTGTGAACATGGCTTATACCTGGATATTGACATAAGGACCACAGTGCTCGGCGAGCGAAAGCCGCTCCCTCCCAGGTGGCGGATGAACGTCCACGAGCACGTTGCGCTTGCGCAGAAGCTCCAGGCTGGACTCGGTCACATGGTGGCAGTGTTTCACCTTCAAGGACTGAAGCTTGTGGCAGTACTCAGCAACCGTCCTGCGCATGGCACTATACTCAGATTACGAAGGTACCCAACATTAATTTATGCAGTACTATTTTGGTTAGCAAAAGACTTCAAATGGCACGTCAGTTATCTTTTTAATGCCTTGTGAGTGACCTATTTAATTAGCAAGATTAAGAGATTTACAATTGCTACCCGTGTGTTGATTTCAGGGAGGAGTTTATTTTTTATTAAGTGGATGAAAAAAAAGTTTGGCAAGTACACTGGAGGGGTCATGACTTTCTACGAATGGAAATTAGCTTTATGTTTAAATATGAAGGCCCAAATTCATCACTGAGCAACTAATTTTGTGAGCAGATGTCCTTATTATTCCAGTATAAGTTTTTTTTTTTTACATTTTTGTTTGGAGCTGTGCTGTGACATTTGTTTTATTTGAAGTTAGACAACTGGGAAAGACTGATTACCTGAAAAAATCAAGTACATATACCATTCCACTTCTTGTATTACATTTTAAAATATGATGTTTGTTTTTTAAGAACAAAAGATGCAATACCTGATGGCCCGGTCCCTGACCCGCAGGCAGCAACTCAGGTCTAGATGCTCAATGTCCCTGCAGTTCTTGGCCACCTCCTCCACTGACTCACCTGTGATATTTTCATTTACAGCCAAAGACAGAAAGGTTAACAGCACACACTTCTTGGCCAGGTAGCAGATGGCGTCATCCTTCAGCCGGCAGCAGCCGCTAAGGTCGAGCGAGCGCAGTGCCCCGCAGTGGTCGGCCAGGCTGCGCAGGGACGGGCCATCCACGAAGTCGCAACGAGCCACGGCGAGGTGCCGCAGGTGTGTGCAAGTCAAAGACAAGGCCACCAGGGAGTGGCGGGTAAGGCCCATGCAGCCGCTCACGTCCACTGTCAGCAGGCGCTGGTTTCGGCTGACCACAGGCAGCAGCTCCTGGTCCGTCAGCCAGGAGGAGCAGCTCTCAAGTGACACCTTGCGGAGAACTGTATTGTCCTTCACCAGGGAGAGAAAGGCCTCCTTTGGAATACACAGTCCAACCTGTGCATAATTAACAGATTTAAAGAGTTATTCTTTGAATAATATAGTAACACCTTTCAGGGCCCGGCCGATGTTAGCTCTTTTAAAATCATCAAAAATCTAAAACATTTGACACTTTATTTAAAAGTTCATAAAATAAATATATATTTTTCAATATGTTTGTCCACCCGTGCTAGAGAGCCACAGAGAGAGGGGAAGAAATATTTCAGATCCATCCATCCATTATCCCATGAATAAATACTTACAAGCTCAAAACTGGTGCTTTTGGCAAAGAAGAATCGGATGAGCGTGCGGAATCGCTTGCTTACTCTTTGCAAGGCGACAAGTTGCCTCATAGGTATGTGGCATAAAATATGTGCAACCAATACGTCCTCCCATGGTAACGTCAGGAGGCGACATCTGCTGGAGAAAAGACGTTATGAGTAAGTACAGTACAGTACTGTAGTTTAAAGGGTGGACTTTAAACTCAATTAAAGTTGTCACTATAACATCAAAAATAGTACTTAACAGTTGTCGGGAGTAACTAAGTACACATACTTCGTTACAAGTACAAATACTGCACTTATACAGTATACTGCGGTCAAGTAGTTATTTTAGGTTTCTGTGCTTTATTTTATTATTTATTTTACTGACTGTATTCCCCACATTTAAAAACAGACAACCGTTAAAATGGATATTGTAGTATATACTTTAAGGTACAATTTTCTTTTTACTTTTGAATTTACATTCCAGAGTAGTCTACTTTTTTTTTTTTTGGGCTACTTAGAGGATTTGCGTCAAAGCTTCTACGTCTTTTCGTTTCCACAAGTATCTGTACTTGTACTTATACCGCGTGCGAGCACGTTTGCCATCTCAGAATATTATGCTAGTCGCTTCTATGTAAAAGAGACACATTAAGCGACGCGTGCCAAATTGACGTGTCCAAATGCTTCCAAAAATGCAAGTGAATCATCTCTTACGTTGTTTTTTCCGCCCAGTCCTCCATGCCAATTTGAATGACTTTTTATTAAATCCACTTTCAGAGAAGGTACGAAATCACCTCTTCCTCATTGCCGCCGCCATTTTCTTCTTCGGGAATTAGCATCCTGATTACTGCATTAGCGCCACCTGCAGTTCGGCGCCACAACCGTCACCATCATACAGGGCCCCTCAGCTTTTCACTAATCAGCATTCCAAAAATTCATTTTACTTTTTTCAAATTATTCCACATTTTCCGTGAGCACAGCTCCAAAGAAATTTTACAAATTCACCAAAATCATTTAGAATCTGCTTTTTTTTCAGTCTCACGTTCAACATTTCTTTCATAGTTTGTTTTGAGACGCTAAAGAAATTGCACTTTCTGCCACACTATTTCTTACCTTTAGTTTACTAAGAGGAATCACACGGATCGACTGTGCTACAGTGTTGTGTTCTGAATAATTCACTTATTCCCTGCTCTCTAATAACCATATAGGATTTTTTTTAAATATATTGAGCTACATACTAGTTCACTCATCAACACCATTAACTACATCATTGCTGCCATATTATTACAGTGCCAAATGTTGGGCTTTACTTACAGTTATAGATTTTAAAATAACAAATATTAAAATATATTGAGCTACATACCAGTTCACTCATCAAGAAAATAAAAAATGGTAGAAATACACTCGCCCCAACAAAAAGGTGCTAAACACCGCAATTGACTTCAATTGACCTAAGTTTAATGATCTAGTTTAACAGTGTATGATTCCACTAATTCGCAGAGTAGTATGTTTTTAGTGTAATGACCTTTCGACCTCATTAATCAAACAAAGATTCACTTCAAACTACTTAGCACTTGCATGTCAAGGAACAGGACAGTGCTGCTCCTTAATGCACTGGAATCCCACCCCCCCCTGCTCTCTTCTCCCTTGCAAGCAGCATTAAGACAACAACGCAAGTTGCACCCACATTATTGGCTTTTACATGGACCCACCTGTTAGTTTGTAAAAGAATTAATAGAAGACACCTCAACTTCCCCTCAAGCCTTTAAACATACACAAATGGACAAAGAAAACAACAACTAGAACAACATTTACTCTGCTGGCTGTTACCTGATTCCAGTTGTCGCTGGTGCACACAGCAGCAATAGTTTGATGGACCTTGCTTTTCTGAACATTTAGCAATGGTCATACAGTGCTTTACAGGAAATTATCCCAGTAAGCAGCAGTGACTTTTCTAGTTTGAAGACCCAGTGTGGGTATCTGAAGAAAAAAAAACATGGCAAGTTGAACATAAACCTTCACATCCAGAAGAATATACATAAGAATATCTTTTGGGAGTTACATCTGTTGGGAGTTATTAATACAAAGCAAAGTAAATTAACCAGAAATTGATTCAGTCATGAAGAAGACATATATTCATGAGGTACATAGGCAAAATCGAAAATAAGACAGTTCTTTATAAGGACACAAATATTACTGCAAATGGGTGTCAAAGGTGCAAACACCCCTGTTCAAATCCCCAAATATTGTAATTTTAAAAAAACTAACAAAAAAAGATTAATCATGCAAAATAGTCAGTGTTTGCTTGTGCCGGGGGAAAAATGTTGAATTAAAAAAAAAGAAAAGCTGAAATTATTTTTGGGGATTAGTCAGGTGATAGTTAAAAATTACAACACGTGGGTACTGTTGAATGACTCTCATTTAATAGGAGTTTGATTGTGGTTAGCTAATTCTGAACACAGCCACATCCCAAGTTATAGGAGAGTGTGCACACTTGTGCAACCACATTATATCAGCCCAAATTATGCTTGCAAGAGCACTAAACAAGATTGTAATACATATCACATACTCCCAATACCTCTCAGTATGATACAATGATAAACCACTGTATTACCCCAAACTGAGCATTATCGTATTAATTAAAGCTAGGTTTTCCGTGGCGCTCGATACAATGTGCACCAGTCGAATTAAAATGTGATGCAAACCTTTTTGCCTCATTTTAAGAATTCAAACATCGCCCATCAACTTTTCAACACTGTTTGTTTGTGTTTGTGTGGCCAAATTGCAGCCAGCTGGCCAATTGGCTTCCTCTCCTCTTAACATCCAAAGACTCCCCACTGACTGAGGACTAAACAGACACACAGCTGAGAGGAAGAAACATGTCATCAGGGCATCAGTCACCTGCAGGGGATCTGCTTGTAAACTTGTTTTTTTTCGTCATCATCATCATCTGTCCTGTCTCTTCAAAACTGGACCACAACACATTACAAGTATTATTGTATTTCGTAAATAGAGTCCAGATTGTTTTGAACACTGTATACAGTACCTTTAATTGTGACAATGAGGATATATTTGATGAGGTCTTTGTAAAATGCAATTGTGGCAGAATAAAAAAAGAAATGAAATATCACAAACAAAAAATGATCGAGTTTCACAAGTGTATGCTTGACATGCTTTACGTGTGTATTTTTCCTATTTACAGTATAATTAGACAAATAAATCACTAGATATATGACTTGTCTATGATTACAATTCAAATAAAATCAGTAAACAAATGTTATGTGCTCAATTTTGTATAGAGATGGGTTAAAATATTTCACATTTTTCCAATACAAAGTTTCTTAAATAGGGATCCTCATCCATAATGTAATTTAAAATGCTATTTTTCAAGATCATGACTTTAGAAGACTTTTAGAATAAATTAACATTTTCTTTTCTTTCATGTTTATTTGAGTGGGGACAGATGCTACAACATATACGAATGAGAAACAATCCCTAATGCACAGAATCACAGCATTAAATAGTTTATGCTAATCTCCAATGCCCATCCCTAGAAGGGCTGATAAACACAAAAAAACAAGTCTTAAACAAATTACACATTATCACATTAGAAGTATACATTTCTTAAAACAATCTTCCATCCATCTATTAGTTATCCAGACCGCTCATCCTCACATTAATTCAAATAGATATATGGCTAAATGGATAGGGAGATTAGGTGTCAAAGAGGTTGGTGTGAAAATGGGGCCATTTGGCCTCCACGTGTTAGCAACCACAACACCTATATAACAGAGCACATTCAGGCTGAAGGCATTTGTTGAAAGCCAGGCCAGCAGACAAACTGGAGCAGAAGCAAAAAGGTAGAATTCATAAAAGGAAAAGAAGCGGTGGGGAGAGGTACTACTACGACTAATTTTCCCCAGTTGAAGAGCACAAAGGCGCATCATGCTTGGAGTGGACGTGTACCCCGGTTTGGCTCTGGGCCCTCAGACGATTGGAGACCGCTTCTACAGAGGTGAGAGAGTCTGCCCATTCAAACCCACATAACTCAGTTTTATGTTTATGTTTATGTTTTATGTATATTATGAGTACTTATAAAAAACAACTGCAGCTGAACTTGAGAGGCCAGAATAGGAGTTACATGCTCCCTCTTTCGTGTTAAAGTTTCAAGACAAGCAGCACATTTTTGATCACTTGCAGCTCATTCCCACCATTTCTCCACAATTCCCAAAGATCGAGAGCCTGCCTCCCACATGCCACTGTTCCCTACTACGTGTGACGGCGTGGCCAAAGCCCTGCCCCCTGGGAGGCTTTTGGCGCCCCCGCCCGTCCTCCACGGCGAGCCGACGGCCCAAGCGCAAAAAGACGATGTGAAGATGGACCTGGAGAACTCGTCCCTGTGGAAGCAGTTCACCTCAGTGGGAACGGAGATGATCATTACCAAAAAGGGCAGGTGAGAGGAGGAAGGATGTTCACTTAGTACAACTTCGTAACACAGTATAGCTATCTTCTTTTAGTATAGCAGTACCGGCAGTACTGCAGTATTACTACTTACGCACTTCTGGTTAAATACAATCTGCATATTTGTGACATTTAATTAAATTGAACATAATCTAATCTAAACCTCGACCTAACCTCCATCTTCCCCTCATCACCCCACTTCCTTCACTCTAGACGGATGTTTCCCGGTATGAAGTTGAAACTGTCGGGCCTGAACCCATCCCTACGCTACATCCTCCTCCTGGACATCATCCCGATGGACAACTCGCGCTATCGATTCCAAGGAGGCGGATGGCAGGCGGTGGGCGGGGCCGAAGCCCGTCTACCGGACCGGGTGTTCATCCACCCGGATTCCCCCGCCACTGGTGCTCACTGGCAGAGCCGCAGCATTTCCTTTCACTATGCCAAGCTCACCAACAACACACTGGACACGCAGGGACATGTAGGTAGCGCACAACACAATGAGGCACGACTTGACAGAGCAGTAGGTCGGTAGGAAGGTAGCTTGCTCAAGATATTCATAGACCGGTAGGTAGGTGAATTGGTAGACTGATAGACAGTTACCGGTTGATTGAAAGTAGGTAGCTACAGTATGTACCTGTAGGTAGGTAGGACTTGCACAATATCCAGGAAGTATTTATCTCACACACAATGCAGAGTTTTGAGGGTATGAAATACGATCTAAAACTTAACATTCCAACCTTTCTTCTTCTTTCCAGATCATCCTCCACTCACTTCATCGCTACCAGCCTAGAGTGCACGTGATCGAGGCCAGGGACATGCTGAGTTGGGGCGGAGGGCAGCACTCCTTTGTGTTCCCCGAGACCCAGTTTATCACAGTCACCGCTTACCAGAACAGCAAGGTACTGTCACACAATGTAGTAGCGATAACTTTTTGCAGGGAACCCGATTTGGTTCCTAAAACTAAACTATTATCTTTCATTTGTGTTTTTGTTTGTTTGCAGATCACAGAGCTGAAGATCAAGTCCAACCCCTTTGCCAAAGGATTCCGAGAGGAAGGCATGAATAGCAAAAAGTAATTCACGACAAAGGCATACTTGCTTCTAGTCAGTGTCATGTCCTGCTTCAATTTCTTAAAAAAAATGTTTCTCTACAGACAAAGAGATGCAAGACAGAAGCGAAAACTAGCGGACATGACGGAAACCGTGACTATAGGTCAGTGGGTAATCTATACCAGGGGTCTCAAACCTTTTGGGCCCAGGGACCCCTTAGAGCGGAGATATTTACGAGTGATGACAATTTATGACTACGTAACAATACTTCTCTTGATATATGTCAACTATGTCCTCTACAGGGAATTGCGGTCCATGTGACTCCACTCAGCATCTATCCACTGTCCCCACCACCACCCCCAACATTACCGGAGCAGAGCTGCAGGCCCTCGCTTTGGCCTCTCTGCCCACTCTACCTGCTGAGCCCTCATGTGGGTTTACCCCAGAGGACACCCCCTTCCAGGGCAGTCTCGTCTCAGAGCAGCCTCTGGACCTCGACGAGGCCTTCATGGCCTCTCAGATTCCAGACATAAATCTCTCCATTAGTGCTGGGATGCAGGACACGACAGGAAGTGAGGTCACGAATACAATCATTGAAAGGTAAGCGTTTGTGGAACCAACAGAATTTTGGCTGTCACTTTATATCAGGGCTTCTGGTAGCGTTTCGGCCCACCTCCAGTTAGCGTCAGCATGTAATCTTTTACATGTGCTCTCCCCACAGTTCCGACTCCCTGAGTGAGACAGCGTTCACCTCCACCTTCCCCGCAAATCGGACCAGCCCGCCCTCCTTCGTTGCTCTCCCTCAGCCCTCCACCTTCCCCTCAAATCCATCCGACCCTCCCATGGACTACCCCGCTGTCCTCTCCACCTCCCCCACCCTCTCCACCGCATCCTCCACCGCCTCGCCCTCTTTGCAGCAGACCGCCTTCACCTTCCCCACTCCACCGCCATCCTCCTCCTCCTCTTCCTCTTCACCCTCCTATCAGACGATACCGCCACCCAACCCGGAAGCCGACAACTCTTTTCCTCCGTGTCAGTCCCAGGACCAAATCTCTCTGCTCATGCAACAAGATGACAGCCTTTCCAATAGCCACAATTCACCCACCAAGCAAACTTCGGATGCCTTCATTTATCCAAATACCCTCTCTTCAAACCCAGAGCCCCAACCCCCATTGGGTGCCCCCCCAGCACCATTTGCGTTCCCACCACCCATGCAGAACCTGTCCTTCCCAAGCCAGGCCCTCCACCTCTCCAACTTGACCCAGCAAAATCAAGGCCCCAGCTTCTCCACCACCTTCCCCCACCCATCTTCCTCACTGCCTTTCCAAGCTTCCTCTTGCTTCCACTCCACTCCTCACCCTCAAAACCTGAACAATATGGCGCCCTCGTACCCATCGGTGGAGCTGGGCGCCATCCCCCAGTTCCCCCCTGCTGGCCCCTACCGTTCGGACATGATGCTGCACCACCCTTCCCTGCTCCCCCAGCTGGAGCCACCCCTCCCCATCCCACCTGCCACCCCAACCATCTACCCAGCTTTTTCGTCCTACCCAATCCGGCTACGTCAGGACCCTCACCCATCTCTCACCATCCCCCTCAGGCCACTATACAGACACCAGCACACCCATGGCCAAGGGTCCTTCCTGGATGTGAGCACCAGGGCCGTGTTCTAAAAAGAAAAAAAAAAAAAGGACATTTTGATGCTGAATTGTTTTTGGCTTGATAGCGCTTTTAGGGGGAAATTAGCAATGTGTAGCATTGACGTAGTTCATTGTGATCTTTAAGTGTGAGTTCTCAGGGAAACTGAAAGAGGAAAAAAAAGATTTGTAAATAGTGCTTTGGCTGAAATAGCCATTGCAGTATATGGAATTAAAAATATGTGATTCACATCTTTTCCAAGACCTGTTTGTATTTTATATGATTGCACACAAAATAATATGTACTGTATTATATAATGGCACTGACACATAGCGAGCTTGATAGAAAGCTAGCTAAATAGCTATTTAGCCTGATAGCCAGCTAGATATCTACCTGACTATATAGCTAGATAGCTAGCTGACTAGCCAGATAAACATATTGTCAATAGATATATTCTTTGTTGATATAACTGAACAAAATCACCATTGACTGATCATTTTACTGTGCAATAATGTGCGTAGGAGCATTGCACATTCTGTAACAGTAACATTAGCAAAAAACACTATCAATGTGAGTGCTGTCCTGACTGGCACGCCAACGTTTTACGCCACTAAAATAGGAAACATGGGCCTGCCCATTGCAACATCTATGATGCAATTCTCCTTAACGCATCGCAAAATTGGAAAGCTTCTGTGATGTCAAAAATCAACATATGAATACATTCCATTGAATTATTGGCAATTTTACTGAAATGTCACCTATTTATAAAAGCTGGCCACACTGTATCGTTATACTGTATTTGCACGCCTGGTTGTTCAACAATGCCCCCCACCAAATGTATGTCATGCTCCAGAACACAGAGTAAGTCACTTCACAGACATGACGAGGCTGCATGGTTAATCATTTCCTCGGCAGACTGACTGATTGACTTTCTCTCAGACATTTGAAGTGACACCCTCTTAATATGTAACTCAACCCAAACACCGTGTGTTGACAATTAACCTTAAATTTTAGGTCAAAACAAGTTTAGAGAACAACCACATGCAACATTTATGCAACAGCTAACCTAATTTAACAGCACTGGTAATTACAAAAATAACTTCTTATGTGTCTGCAATGGTTAATTCAATCATTATTTCACTATATATACATATGATATTTCTGTTTGGTGGCGTGTCGTGAAATTTCTTATATAATGCATGAGCATTGGCTCAATACAGCTTGAGAAACACTGGTAGAATACATTCAAGCACTGTATATGATCATAATAAAGGATGATCATGAAGGATGATCAATTTTGTGTCGTACTCCTAAGGGCTAAAATGTGAAATGGGACTATTCTTAATGACTATATGCTAAATTTAAGTGACTGGCAGGAATAGGTGAAGAAAGAGATTAGATCATTTGGAATAAATACATTATTTCGAATAAGTAATGTTATGGTTTTCAGCTCGTCATTCAGCATGTTTGACTAATGAACTCAAATTGAATAATTTCCCACAGCACACTTGATGATCTCACGGCACAGTGGTTTTGGGAGTTGAATTTTCTCAACATAAAACGAAAACAGACAACAAAACACTTAACACCAGTTTTCCGGTATAATATCATTGGGTCTAATCATAAGAAGATTTATAGTGATGAATGAGAAGATTTTCAAAGAGCAGAAGAACTAATTTCTCAAGGGTTAAAATGTGAAATTTGCAAATTCTAATCACTCTGGTCGATATCTTGAGCTAATGTTACTGAAGGTACCCTTTTTTGGTGGATGCCAACGGTCAACTTGGTGTTTGCTCTAATTTTCACACAGTCACTCATTAACCAGTAGGTGGGCGTAAAGATGACATTTTTGGGCTGATTCTACAAAACACCTGCAAAACATAAAAATTTGCTCAGCTGCCCAACTTCACATGAACCACAGGTAAGGTGGCCCAAGTTTAAGTGAATTACAAACTAAATGAAAACAATCTCTTTTTCTGACAGGACCAGTTTTGACAGGACCGGTTCAGACAAGCTGCATACTTTTCTTAAGCACGCATGTGTGTTGACCTTAGAACACACCTAAACTCTTGTTGACAAGGAACACTCAACACAAACTTTAAGAATCCTGAAGTGAACTCCACGCAGGGAAGATGATTTGCACTCGCCTGTTCTCCTCGCGCCTCTACCTGCTCTCCACGAGAGTCATGTCTACTGCCTCCCCCAGGCTGGTGCAGGCTGCTGCTGCAGACAAGCCGCCTAACCTCCTGGCCGCCTCTTTGGCCTTCGAGGATCCCAGCGCATTCCGGGTGAAGAGCCTGAGAGAGTTGTTTCGCACGTTAGCTGTATTCCGATTCTGCTCCTTCCCTGTGCTTGTCAACAACTGTAACAAGGTGAGACACAAGATCCGATTTTTTTGTAGACAGATACGGCCTTACTTGTAGATACTGTCTTGTCAGCTGTTTACTGATGTCAAATTGTCACGTTTCTCAAGAACCAGGGGTAATACAATACATAAAGAATATTTAAAAACAGTTATACAAAAAGTCAAGTACACGACTTTTATTTCATTTAAAATCTTAATTATGGCGATGTGAAAGCCTGAAGAAAAAGAAAGCGTGGCTCCAAACATTGTGCACTAGAATGTATTATGTATGTATTTCTGTCGCACATTGGACAAGTTAATTTCCCCCCGGAATATATTTTCATGCAAGCGTTTATATTTCATCAGTTTGGGTTTGCAAATGAGGAGTAAATTTGCTATGTAACTGACATTACAAACTAAAACGCAATGGATATAAAAAGTCCACACAGCCACGTTGAAACGGCGTGTTTTTCTGAATTTAAAACCTGAGACGACGATAATGTTTCATAACTTTTTCACAATTAATGTGAATGACCTAACCTAAGCACAATTGTTTTTTAACCTTTAGAGAAAAGGAATGGTGGAAATTAAGTGTTTGCACAAGTGTGCACACCCTCATGTTCAGAACGATCCAGTCATATTAAAACTCACACCTGCCCATTTGACAAAATGTAACACATGTCATCAGTGAGCTGTTCCTGGGGGGATATTTGGGCCACAACCCCTCCGTTGCAATTCTCCTCACCGAACTAAAAGCCATTTTGTGTCAGATTCACATTAAAAACTGTAAGGGGAGCATAACCCGGTCATATGTCTCTTTGGCAGCTGATGTCAGCAGCCCGCAGCATTCTGGGCAGGCGTGTGTTCTCCTCGCTGATGAGATCCACAGTGTACGCTCAGTTTGTGGCTGGAGAGAACGAGAAGGAGATTTCTGAGTCCATGGAGAAGATGAGCTTGCTGGGACTGAGGCCCATGCTGGCGGTTCCCATTGAGGAGGACCTGGGAGAGAGCACAGGGTCAGGAGCACTCTGATTTGTCACATACAAAATGATATCAGCTCCCAGCTATTAAGAGGAGACACCAGTGATTCTCAACCAATACGTGTATGCCACCTAGAGAGAAGAGATATAACGAGAACATGGACACCATGTTGGAATGCGTGCGAATGTCGCACAGCAACGATTGGAGCAAAGATCCCATGATGCAACTGAAGGTGACGGCCCTGCTCAGTCCTGAGCTCTGCGTAAGTTTGGCAGCTTCGACTCAAGACCTTTAACACTAAGATACCGTTTAACATCATACAACATCCGAAAATTAGCATTTATTTGTTCCAAATTATGTATCTTTGTTCATCTATCTATGCCTATGACATATATTGACAGGCATAACAGTGAAAATACTGGCAGAATTAATCAACATTACAAGATTTTAGATATGAAGAGAGTCAGTCATATTTTTCGTGACACAAAGATTTCAAGACATGATTCGTTGTGTCCATCAAGGTCAAACTCACCAAGGTAATTTCTAAACAAGCGTACGACTTGAACCTCCTTGTCAGAGCCATGGATGGCGAGGAAGTGAAGTTCCCCGGTTTGGAGGAGAGTGAGGCAGCGCATTTCCACTGCAGCTTGCAGAGACTCAACACGATAGCCAAGGTACAGGGGCAGGGGGTGTGTGGTCTTTTTAACACAAACGTTAAACATTAGTAGGCCGAGATGATATTTCGCTATCCTACCCCTTTGTATCTTACCACTTGGAATGATGTGTTAATAAACCCCAGTCTGCTGTTATGTGCTACCTTTTCATAACTGTTTCGGGTAGGTGTAAGACTACAGTAGTTGTGACTTGCAGCTTGTCCCCTCTAGCAGAAACAGAGGGCTCAAAAATAACAACAGCAAGAAAACGTGGTCAACATGGTGGCTTGTGTCCCTCAGGCTAGCGTGAACAAAGTGCGGGTCTTGGTCGATGCGGAGTACACCTATATGAACCCTGCCCTGGCTCTTGTTTCCATGGCAATGATGAAGAAGTTTAACAAAGACGGTGCCTGGATCTGGTACACATTCCAGTGTTACCTGAAGGTCAAAATTCAAGACTCTGGTTACTTTATGTGGTCCACAAATGGAAATAAAGTGGCTTTGTTGGGAAATATCCACTCTCAGGAGACCAGGACGCACCTGCTGCAGGCGATCAAACAGTCCCAGGAAGGAGGCTTCTGTCTGGGGGTCAAGCTGGTGCGAGGAGCCTACATGGACAAAGAGAGGGCGCTGGCGGTGAAGGAGGGTCGATCGGACCCCGTCCAAAACTGCTGGGAGGACACAAACGACAAGTTAAGACATTTGTTGCTTCGGCCAGGGAGCTTATTTGCATCAAATTTTACACTTTGACATATTGCCTTTTCATATACAGTAGCTTGCGTTTCCGGTTAAGTCATACTGTACACTAATGCAGTGTTTTTCAAACTCTGTGCAGTGTGCCGCGAGATATTGTCAGGTGTGGCGTGGGAAATTATCTAATTTGCGTGCCTGTGCGGTCTAAGCGCCTGGCAGCGTAATCATGTCTTTACTACATTGTAGCACTCTACCATAGCAGCAGGTAGCAGCAGCAGGTAGCTAATTGTCTTTGTTTATAGACAAGTGAATTTGTGGCACGTTTATCCAAACAGGCCCATGTTTCATACTAAGTATCAATATGAAACATTATAAAATACTTTTTTCTTTGTGTTTATTTAATTCTTATTCAAGATTTTATAATACAACATCATTCTTCAATGTTTTTTAAAAAATGCTTATTTTAACAAAACAACACTCATATTGTTAAAATAAGCTTTTTTTACTTACCAGAGGTGCTGATTATGAAATGTGCGTAGATTGCTAGAGACATATAGCTCGTAACACGTTTTTTTTCTTGAACCAACCAATCAGAGGACGACAAAATGGTCTTTGGGCAGATTTGACTGACATGAATAAGGCTGAAATCTGATTGTACACATTTTTTTTGCTAGCCTTGAATTTTTTTCCCTTGGATCCCAAAATAATTCTCAATTTGTATCCTATTTTAATATATTGTAGTTGTTTCTCATGTAATTAAATACTTTATATTACATAATTTCGTATATCCTCCCTCTTTGACAGTTATAACAGCTTGCTGGAGGTGATGCTGAGGCACATCGCCAAGGAGCCGCAACGCTACAGGATCATAGTCGCCACACACAATGAAGAGTCGGTGAGGCGGGCAGCCACATGGTGAGTCCATGTGGACAACTGAAATTCTCTGGAACTGGTTGGATTGCTGAAATGCAGAATGTGAGAGTAATCTTACCTACTTTTGTGTTCTTGATAAAGTTGTTCCTTTATCACCACCAGGGTTGAGGAACTGAGCATAGACAAAGCAAGCGGGTCTGTGTGTTTTGGTCAGCTTCTGGGGATGTGTGATCATGTTTCCCTTACTTTAGGTGAGATATCATTATCACCATCAAAATAGCCCCTTTTTCCATTCACCTGCGACTGTCGTGGCAACCGATAGCCCTCTCCTCTCCTCCACAGCCAAGGAGGGTTACGCCGTGTACAAGTCGGTCCCGTACGGCTCCGTGGACGACACCCTGCCCTACCTGGTGCGCAGGGCCCAGGAGAACCAAACAGTGCTGAAGGGGATCCGCAAAGAGAGAGATCTGCTCAGGAAGGAGCTCCACAGGAGACTCATGTTGAGAGCGCACTAGAAGTGTTTTGAGTTAATGGGGGTGGTCAAGGGTGGAGTCAGTTAACTAGTTGTTTTCTTTCATTTAATTCATATTTGTGTTGATATCAGTAGACACCTGAATTGAAACTATGGCGAACGAATGTTTCTGTTATTGGGACACACTGGATTTCACAAATGTAGCAATGGTCAAATTCATGGTAAAAATTTGTACATGCTGGCCGTGTGAGCACTTTCACTTTCTATTTGCTTCTCAATAAAAGTTGTAAATAGTTTTTTTTATTTATTTTTTATCTGTGCTTCTTTACAATCAAGATACTCACCTCAAGGAAGTAGTTCCCAAACACTGGCATGAGAAATCATCATGCAAGCTGCTGGATATGATCTAGTTCAGTGTTTTTCAAACTTTTTTGAGTCAAGGCACATGTATTTAATTGAAAAAATCCCGCGGCACACCACCAGCTGAAATTGTGAAAAAAAAATGCTTATTTTAACAAAGTGTTGTTTGTATAAGCATTTTTAACATTGAAGAATGACGTTATAATATGTCTCAAATAGGAATTAAATAAACACAAAGAAAAAAGTATTTTATAATGTTTCATACTGATACTAAGTGTGAAACATGCGCCTGTTTGGTATACATGCATCACTAATTCATTTTATGTAGACGTGCTATGACTCACCAGTACAACCGAGGCCCTCATATGAAAGAGTGTAAAAAAAATAAAAAACAAAAATAAATAATTAAAAAAAAAAATAGTAAGAAAGTAGCAACAGTAAGCACTATTGAAGAAGGTTTATTATTATAACTGATCACACAAAGCAGGCTCACTTCAAACAAACCACACTTGTTCAAATGAACTGATTCAGGATCAGCAAAGGCAGCTTCTTCTAGCCAGATGGTGCTTAATGTCAAAACGGAATGTAACCTCTCCAAAATCAATAGTTGCCTTGGTTCTGATTCCTGTAGCCTCGCTGGTAACCACCCTGGTAACCACCCTGGTAACCACCCTGTTTGGACTGGTAACCGCCCTTCCCTCCATCTGCGTAAGGGGCAAATTATCAACTATTATTCAGGGAACAAATCAACCAATGGAAAACCAATTCGCTCTACATACCTCTCTGGTATGACTGTTTCTGTTGATATCCGCCTTTCTGATCTGTAATGCAGGGCCAACCAATTAGCAGAGCAGTGACACCACAATAGCTAAAATCTAACAGATTCAATATCTAAAATGAAGACATACTATGCATGTAAATATCTAAAATGTGATGCAAACGTTTCAAAATCGAGTAGCCTGATACTCGAGGGCAAATTGAGCGTGATCGAGCTGACCTCTGTTGAAGTATCCGCCGTAGACGCCCTGCTTGAGATCGAAGACGCGCTCGTTGTTCTCCATCAAGCTGCCCAGTTTCTCGGCCAGCTGCAGGGCCATGTTCTGCAGGGAGGTGGGCTCCGTGCGGTGCATCACCACAGTCTGCGTGGGCTGGTCCAGAGAGGCCTGCCGACGGGCGGGTGACAACAGTAATAAGTACAAAAAAATGCCCACAAAAATTCAAAAGGACTCTTTTCCATATGTCAGGAGCCATGTAACGTTACCATGAGCTCCTCGTTGATGATCATTTTGCTGATGATGCTGTGAACTGTTGCTATCTCCAACTCAAACATGTCAGATAGCATCCCCATGCTAGGAAAAAAAAAAACATACAGAATTTAAATGTACTTGCTTATTCACGGCTTGATAGTCACTGATTATGAATCAGATTTTTGTGTGGTTTCTTGACATGAGATACCACAAGATGGCGGCAAAGCCCTGGTTAACAGGAAAGCAGAATCTGATCTCAAGTAACTACTAATTATATTAACAATGGCAATTATAAACATGTTTAAGGGGTATCAATTACTTGCTCCATCCCTATAATGTTTCTTAGATAACTGTCTAATTTGTGGCAACTGACCTGATGGAGTCGTACACGCTGCTGTACGTGAAGAGGTACGTCCTCAGCGACTCCTCTTGGATCTTCCTGCACAAACCAACGCATCACAGTCACCAAGCGAACAATGCATGTCCGACACGGCGATTTGTGGAATGTCGAACGACAGGGGATATTAAAAACCGGCTAACCTGACGAGCATCTCGCACACTCGTTGCGTCTCGGGGAACAGGTCCCAAACTTTGCTGTTCATCTTCTCGTTGATGATGAAGGAATGGCAGGTGCGCCAGTCGCCCATCTTCATGGCCTTGCTGGCCGCCACCACGTGCTCGCGCATGCTCTCCGGGGGGCCTGGGCGTAATGTGAACATATTTCTACAAGTCTGCGTATATCATGTATCTTTGTTCATCTATCTATGCCAGCAACGTACAGTGACAGGCAGAACAATGAAATGCTCTTTGACTAGAGATAAATCTGTCTGTCTGATTACCGAGCAGCGGCTGCCTCTCTCCCACTCGCAGCTGATGGTGGAACTGCTTGCTGATCATGCGGCGGCGGGCGTCAAACTCGTGGGCGGCCATGTAGGGGATTTCCAGCAACATGGCCGACACCAGGTACACGCACTCCAGCAGCTCCAGGTTGATGTGCATGTGGAAGGGCACCTGTGATAGACACACAACTGACGATGAGCACTAAATGGACGCCAGGAGGGACGTCATATTTCGACCGACCTTTGCTCGGACGAAAATGTCTTGTGTTCGGGCACAGGTACCATCGATCAGACATGCTAACTACATGTGTGCCACCCTGCCAGGATTATAATAATTTGGGATTTTTCATTTAGTTAATTTCGTTTTGACTTTTTTTTTTTTTTCAATTCAATTAGTTTTAATTAATTTTTATAGCAAGCGTGTTTGTTTATATTATTTTTAAAAAATACTTTCTATTAATTTAGTTATTAGTTTTAGTTTAAATATGGAGATTTGTGTGCAAGACAAATAAAAAAAAAGGTCATTAAGTATTGGGTAAGACAGTAAACTACAATTCTCAAACACCTGACCTTCCTTCTTCTGTAGCTAAAGATGTACAGCAATATCAAAATAAAAATCCAAAATGAACCCCCGAAAGCTCATGTATGATATTAATTAGGGGGGGGGGGGGGCCCCAAAAATGTAAGGACATTTTCGCTATAATTACAGTTACTTTTAGTTTATAAAGGTGAGATTTTGTTTTTTCTATAAGCATTTTCATTTTGATTGTGTGAGTGCACTCTGATGACTGACTTGTCTTCTCTTCTCGATCTTCTCCTGCTCGGCGTTCCTCTCCTGCATGTTCCTCATGAGTAAACCCTGACCCAGCAGCTCCTTGGCACGGCCCGAGGACTGGATGTCCAGCAGGGCATTGTGGGCGTCTTTGATCATGCCTTGACGGAAGGCACAGATGCCCAGTTGGACCATGGTTCTGTTGTACAGGATCTAAGACAAAGGAAAGCAAATGCTTCCATGTCAAGTCGACACAACGGCGGTTTCGGGTCTTCAGGTGTGGGCCCCCGGGTGCGCACCTGAACGGGTGGGTCGGCATGCTGGATGTTGTCCTGCAGGTGGCTCATGAGCATGAGGTCGCGGGCCTGGTACCAGCGCGAGTGCAGCGCGTGATGGTAGATGTGGCAGAGGATGGCGCACGTACGGATACGGTCGGTGCGGTCCTTGGCGTAGATGAACTTGCAGAGGCGGTCCATGATGACGGCGCTGTCCTCGCCTTCGCTCTCCTCCTGGTCCTGCTGGGACTACGCGACACCGGGATGCGTAAGCACATAAGAGCGACTGTGAAGCATGTCCGACACCATAAAGTTATACCGAATTACCCATTACAGCAATTGCCGTGCTACTTTTCTCACCTTGGTTTCTGCCTGGATGCCCAGGCTGCGCCGGTGGGCCTTGTAATCAAACTTGTAGTAGGTGTGCATGATTCTGTGCAGATAGATACGGCAAATCTCCTCCGTGGTGCCCTTGGTCTCCAAGTAGTTGAGCAGGCGGTCCATAATGCCGCACACGCGCCCTTCGTCTTTGAGATTATCCACATACTCTACGGGCAGAGGTTTCGCCATTATTACAATAACACGTGCCTATTCGTGATTCATGTTTACAATATTACTTCTGAAACCACGTTGCTTACCTTGTGAATGAGGGTCGGTGTTCTGCATGATCTTCGTGAACTCTTCGTCCATCCTCTCCACCAAAGTTAAAATGCAGCCGCGAACCCTGAAAGGCTGAGAAAACACCAGAGAAAAAGAAAATCATTTAACTATTGCATTTCTGCAATCGAGTATGCAAACTGCGCAACAAAGAAAAAAAAAAAAAAGTTTAGAAGCTAGACTGCAGACACCTGATCGGAGACGTTCAAGTTCTCACTGTCCTCTGCAATGTTCTCCCCGATGAACATGTTACTGTTGTCATACAGGACGTTCAGCAGCTCATCTATGCAGTCCAGACACTTCTTCCACATTTCCGGCTGAGGAGTTTAAAAAAAAAAAAAAAAAAAAAAAAAAAAGGCAAGTCAAGCAAAGTCTCAATCAAATCTAGAGCGTTTTAGCTGTAAAAAAGAGTTTCCTACCTTCATAAAAGATGCCATATTGGGGTTGTAATCATACAGCGATGCAATGATGTTGAATTTAATTTTAACCAGGACGCCCTCCCCCAGGTTATGCTCTGCAGAGATGCCAGCAAGGGCATGGAGCAGTTCAATCTGGCCAGTTCTGCAAGAGAGGAGCTTGTATTTATCATTCAACATACAATCCAAACTCTTTTTTTTTTTTTTTTTAATTTGTGTTTATACATCCCATTAGATTGCGCAGGTGTACCTAATGTTGTGTCCCATGACTTCAAATCTGCTCATTCTAATACAGTATAAACGCTGCTTTGGAAACACATCATGTCTTGGGCTGCAGCTATCCAATATTTTTTTGATGATCATTATTCCATATATTAACCAGATAAAAACTGATGTATTATTAAACACAACACATAAAACAATAACAAAGCATTTTAGTCCACAAGGGGCTGCCATCCCCACATGCTACATTGTAGTATCTGTGACTGAGTGTGTGTGGCATTAAAAGGCAGGGCCTGGCCTCGAGTAAATCAGAAAATCATATCACCGGGGAATTGATTTTGAGGTATTGACCGCTGGAGACGAGATGTACAATTCTAATTTGGTACTTGAAGATGTTGAGTGTGCACTGAGTGAATACCGGTCGGTGCCCTTTTTGCCTCTGGCTTGCAGGATCTCATGGAGCTTCTTCACCACCACAGCTGTGTTGATCTCAGTGCCCTTGGCAAACATCTTGGGCTTCTCCTGATAGGTTTCAATCAAAGGTAAATGTAAAATCCTGTGTTTTATGTGAGTAGATATTTCTTTTAGAACATCTAAAAAGACGGCTGTGTTGTCCTTACCTTGACGAGAGGGACGCCTCCCCTCACCTTCTCCCAGCCTCCCTCGACCTCCTCACCCCCCTCTTCCTCAGCCTCTTCCTCCAGCTTCTCTTTCTTCTTAAGCTTCTTCTTCTTCCCCACCTTTTCGGTGCTCTTCTCAGGCGCATGGGCCCTGAACGCATCGCGACACGCTTTTAGACGGGATGCCTGACTTGCGCCATCACATTTGTAACATTCAAGTACTATGCGGGGGACAGAATGAATTGTGAAGAGGCGGCGACTGACTTCTTGAGGAAGACCATGGCGAGAGACGCACTCTTCCCCTCTCCGTCATCAGAGCTCTCACTGCCGGTGTCGACAGTGTCAGAGCCCCAGTCTTCGTCATCTTCATCATCGTCACTGGAGGATGACTCGTCCTGCCAAAAACCACAACATTTAAACCATACAAATCGTTGAAAAAGGTGCCACAAAGTTTGGGCTGCAAAACTGAGCTCCTCCTAGTAGTTTTGGTTTAGCTTGCTAACTGCCAACTTGTTGACCTCAATCAACTGTCACACTACTGCCGTTGTCAGGTTGGGGCACCCACACCAGATGGGGTAGCACAGTACTGTATGTGGGGTTTTTGTGTTTAACTCATTCACTGACAGACATTTTCAGACCCTCTTTTACCCTAACGTTTGAAAATTTTTGAAAAAAACATAAGTTAGTTCCTGGTATTGAATGGCTGGACTGTGAAAAGACAAGTAAATCTGTCAATGACAGTGAATGAGTTAAAAAAAAAAAAACTGCTGCTGTGCTGTTTATATAAAGTACACTCAACAGATTGAATTTGACTGTAAACATCAGAGAAACTAATAGTGTGAATGCAGTACAACCGCTGCGGTTGTACTGCATTCACACACTATTAATTTGAATTGCCAGTTAAGTATAATTCCAACTCCGTACCCCGGATCCTTTGGCGGACTTGAGGAACTTGCTAGCTTCTGGCGCAGCCTCAGGTTTTTTCTTCAAGAAGGCTTTAGCGGACACACCATCATCATCCCCATCGCTGTCAGAGGCCGAACCTGACGAACAAAAACATGACTAATATTAACCACTGTCTCTTTACATGTAACTTTCTTACAGGAATAAAACTTCAGTGATACCATGTTCAAAGTATGAAGTAATAAATTTAAAAAAAAAAGGTTTACCTGAATCATCTTGGCCCTTGTCCTCGTCTTCATCTGCAGACTCTTGAGGATTCTGTGACAATTATATTGTGAGGACAATGTCCGCCTCCAGTGAGACACAACAATCAGAGCTGGTGCCATTCACTTACAAGTACAAAATTGAGGGGTGGATCATCATTTAAAGGTCAATGTGTCGAGTTATGTGTCATTTTATCACCTCTTTGTAAGCAGTGATTTCCGTCTCGTAATCCCGGTTGTACTTGCGGATCTTCTGGCGTAGTGTACTGAGGGCTTTTGCGTTGTTCTTGTTCATCTTCTTCTTTCCCTCTTTATCCTCCCAAAGCTGAAACATTATCCATTTTAAGAGGGTTAATAAAAGTTATTTTTCACAATAGCAGCAGGAGTAGAAATGAGAGTACAGACTATTCACTCCAAAGAATATACTGTCTATACTGAAAGACTAAGTTATATTTTCAAACACTTCAACCGGAATTCAAGCACATTTCAAACCCTGAAAAATCAACATTGATTCAAATAATTGAGAATTTCTGGCAGAGGGAAAATAAGGACTGACCTGATTCAGGTAGTCCTCCAGGTCTGCCAAAAGACGGATGTAGAAAGGTGGAACACCCTCTTTGTCCACTATATTCTTGCTTTTGAGGAATGCTCGACATAACTGCTCAAACTCCTCCAAACACTTGGCCATGTCGCGGATCTTCATGGCATTGCGGATAGTCTTGATGAGATTGGTCAACTCCTCAAACCTGGGATGCAGGAACACATTCAAGTAACACGGTTAACGCATGTAGTTGAGAGGACTAAAGTCAAGTTCAGCTTGAAGAAAAAAAGAAAGAAAAAAAACAGCCAACCTTTTGTCTTTGGCACTGCGCACAACTCTCTTGGTGTCCTCCTCATCATCACTCAGCAGCAGAGACCTGTGGAGTCAAACAAGCATTGTGAGAAGGCTACACACCTAAACAAAACACTGGAGTGACGCAATAATTGCACTGACTGCTTGAGCGTGGTCCCGGGTGCTTTGGGGGCGATCTCATCTGCCGATGAGGACTCCTCTGACTCACTGTCAGACCCGGTGGCAAAGAAACGAGACATTGCTGAAGAAAGGGCTCAATCTGCAAAAAATAAATAAACACAGACGATTGTAATTACACAATCTTGGCCAAAATAAACAAATTAATTTGATCACCATCTTATTAGACGAAAATGTGTTATTTTAAATTAGACGAAATTTGTATGAATTATCAACGACGTGATTGCCTTCCAAACAAGCTGCTAACTAACGTTTTTTTTCTTTTTTTTTTTTAGCTGCTAGCTAACGTGTCGCGGGGAGGAGGCTAAGATAAGCTTCCGCTAGCACTCGGGCCTCACAAGGCGAAAGCGAACAAGGGTCGACCAGTGAGAAACGTATTTCTACCCTGAATTCACCTACGTCCTTGTGAAGTGGGCTCTGTGGTGCTTCTGTGTTGTTTGAGCGTTTATAAAATCCAGTTTTGCTGTGAGCGTTGGCACGGAGAAAACGTGCGACGTTCAGTGCGAGTCACTCGCGCCGGGGAAGGAAGTGACGGAGGCGCAGAGTTTTCTTCAAGCCCGTGGTGCAGCGCCCACTATCGGCGAAAGTTCATGAAAAAAAGCACCTTACGTTTTGTAACAAAAACATATTCCCGTTAATATGGACCTTTGGGCCATACTTAATGTAATGTTGTCAGTCGCTCTAAAATGGCTTTCGGAGTTGTTACATATTTTTATTTTAGTAAGAAAATCCAGAAATACAAATTATAGTTGAGAAAATGACTTAATTTTGTTTTGTCTGAAAAATGAATGTGCTTGAAATTTAACCGAATCATACTAAAATGTATTATACAACAAAGAACCATATAACTGTTAGTTGTATGTTAGTTTCTAACATGTAGTACACTTCAACTTGTTAAATGAAGAAGTAAACCATGTGCCCAAACCAGGGTCGTGATCATGACAGTTTTGGATTTTCCCCATTATTAGTTGGTTTTCATTACGTTTTGTTTTTTGTATTTTTTAATTCAGTTAATTACTATTTTGAGTAATTTGTTGGATATAAAAAGACTACACACCCATGTTCAAATGGCAGATTTTTGTGGTGTGGAAAAATAAAAATTAAAAGGGGAAGAAAGGGGTTCGTGTCTCTTTCGGCCATTGGATGTTACTTTTGAAATAAGATATTAAAAATTGAAAAACGACTCGTTATTTGATTTTCATTTTAATATCAACATTGAAATATAGCCTGATTTTCTAATTTGGTGTCTGGAACGAGTAAGAAAATGTCTAAAAACAATTTGACGTTCAATTTTTATTTCTAAAACGAAAATAGAATCTATCACGAGACACAAATCGAAATACGGCTCATATGCTGTATTGGTTTTAGATTCCCGGAAGTTTTCACCGAAAGCATTTCTCATAGTGACCAGGAGATGGCGACAGCGTAGCACCTGATTGGAACCTGGAAAAAATGGTTGGTATCCTCTGTTAAAGGAGAAGGATAAGGACAAGAAATATAATTTGACCAAATGGACATGTGTAGGCGAATTAGCTTCACAGATGTCTTCCAATTTTCCAACATTCTCATCTGGTTGATGAAAGATCCAAGAGTGATAACGTACACGTACGCTCCACTACCCAAATAAAGAAATAAACAATAGATATGTATGTACTATGTATGCTTTCATGGAGGACTAAGGAAATCATAATGTATTCATTCACATTTGACTGTAAATCAGAGGATTTTGACAATCCATCCATCCATTATCTATACCGCTTAGGATTTTGACTTTTTTTTTAAAAATAAAAATGCCAACCACTCCACTCAATTTATATATATATATACGCTTTTCTAGAGAGATAACATCATAGGATAACATTGCTTGTCAAATGCCTTTGCGATGCGATATCCTGTCCAGTAAGTGGCAATATGCACCAAGGAGATGTAACCCGCCAAACACAAGAAGAAGAAGAAGAAGAAAAAGAAGAACTGTACACATCCGGTTTGATGACAAAGACTCCCGGTGACTGGCAGCTGTGTTTTCAGTGAGTAATTTAAACATTTTTTAAGCGGTATCTTCGCCATTTATATACAAATGTATGTATGTACACTATTTAGGAGCATAATGATGACACTGAGCCCTTCTAGTTCGTTTATTGTTACTCGCTACATCACTGGAAGCTTGCTAGCTATAGTAAAACGATCAGCAAAGGTGGCTAGTTAGCGAGCACGACCACAAGTCGAACTCAGCTGTCAATCAAGGAAAGCGTTTGACTTGAACGTTGTTTTGCATGTTTTCCACCCCAAAGCTGATGTCCACAATGGAAGAGACTTCACATACGGGGAGAGATTTGTCTCAAAAGTATTCACACAAAAGCATCTGTGATTTTCACGTGTTTTTCGATCCACAAATATTTGTGATTTTTCACTTATGTAACAAAATATTTTTTTTTAATTGAAAGATTGATTGCTACCAAAATCTGCTTTTCAGGTTCACAAATATATTCGTTATTTTCACGTTTTTTTAAATGTTGTGTGTGCATTTATCATGACTTACCGTGTAAATATTCAATTCTGCGTGTGAAGTGTCGAGATTTGTGCGTTTGTGGATCAGCAGGCACGCCGTTTCAAGATGTTCTCACACGCACACACACGGGTCTTAGATTTACATGTGGAAAGGCCATCTCTACTAATTCTGCTAAGAGGCAGTGTTGCTGTTTCCATTTAACGGAATGCGCTGTTTTTTTGTTTAAAATTTTGAAATTGAAAAACGGAGAGCCATTATCTGATCTTTAATGTTTATTTGACACAAGTCGGGAACCAAAATACAGCCGTAATTTGTTTCCCTCAAGATTATTTTGCCTTGACACGAGGACGTTCTTCTCCTCTTCCTCCTCATTGTCCGCTGCAACAGCGGCATAGAAGAAGAGTTGGCAGAAGCACGCCTTACTTGTACAGTACTGTACATGAAACATCCAAAATGCTTGTTTTGGGTTTTTTTCCATTTCTGCAGCAAAATCGGAAAATGATTTGTTGTCAGTTTTGTTTCATTTCATTCATGTTTTTTGGAACAAATGTCTTCCAATTTGTCAATGTCAAAAACAAGTTTTTAAATTCATTTTTACTACCCGTTTTGTTTAAAAAAAAAAAGCCAACTAATGAACAAATGATCCACGGATTGTTGGAGACAGTGACACTACCCTCTAGCGGACTGAAGAAGGATGGCCTTTAAAACACATGTTAATGTTGACAACTGCTGTGTGCGGGGTTGATGACACCGGAGTGGATATTCACTCGCGTGCCATCCGACTCCCAACGGAGGAAAAAAAAAACAGACCACAGTATAAAAAAAATAAAATAAATAAATACATAAATAAAATAAAAAAAATAAAATAAAATAAAATATCTTGTCCTGGTGAAGGCGCCTTCTATCCCGCCCCGCTCCTGTTCAGCATGACACTCACTCCCGTTCCGCTCCCCATTTCCTATTTTGGAGCTCAGATACATTAAATAAATAAATAAATAAATGAATAAATAAAGTTGCATTTTCCTCATTTATTGTATCGTTTGTTTTTATATTCAAGCATTTGGGGACTGTAGTATAACATATAATGTTTAACATCCCAACCACTAGAATGAAGGATCGAAGCATGATATAGGCCTATGTCATTTTTTTTTTTTTTTGGTTCTATTAACATTTTAATGCATTGATGCACTTCGCGTCTCGGCGAGCGTTGTCAATGTTTAATGTGGCGTTCCCGTTATGATCCGTTTGAATCAGCGATCGCTGTTAATTAAGTTTGACGGCCGTTTACATGGCAAAGTACACACCCAGACTCGGATATTCCGAGAGGAACGATTTACCATGAAGCGCGTCACACGGGCTTATTCCGTCTTGTGCGCGCGGTCCGACATGTCGGACACAGTTCGAGCGCCTTTGCTGTTTGCGCGATTGAAATGTCAGCCTCCAGTGTGGGAATATCTTGGAAACGGCATGACGTTTGTGTCCAAAAGAAATACGGTTGTCCGCACAAACGACAATTCACACGCAGAGTAAATGATGAACGCACACACAACATTAAAAAAAAGCACATGTGAAAATCACCAATATATGTGTGGATCTGAATAACATGTGAACATCGCGGATGCATTTGTGTGACTAATTTTGAGGCAAATCTCTCCCATTTTGAGGCAAATCTCTCCCCATGTTCACCTGCTGCTGGTCGTCTACCTGGACATCTCACCATCAACATTCTTAAAAGGTACTGCATGCTGCTGGTTCCTTCCATTTTCTTCTATGTAGCATTATGCCTCTGGTGGCTTGAGAGGGTCAAAACATTCGGGACACCGCGCAGACTCATGACACCCAATGTTGTTATTTTATAAATATACGTTTAGTTTAAATTCTGTCTGTTAGACCTATTTGAAAAAATATTGAAGTACATTAAAATATACAGTATATTTTTAAAATGTAAATTTTTACACTCATTTTACAATACTTTAATGTTTAAAATTAATGAATGTGATTTCTCTGCATTAAAGGAATCATTATTTTTTCTTAAATTCGAAAGAGTTCTCAGGTGCCTGAAGGAGGGTTTTTACTTACCTTGACAACCTGGGGCTTTGTGCCTACAGCGATAGGGCTGCTCAGTGTTGCTAATTTACGTATCTTTTTTTAAAAAATGCTGTGACTTTTCTAATGGCCTCTTTGTTTACATTTTTTTTAAAAGCAAGTTGCCAAGTTTATTATGGTTAAATGGAATTAATGCAAAATCTAAAACTGAAATAAAACAAAAAATACTTTTTCAAAAATGAAAATAGTAGTCCCCTCCATCTGCGTTGCAAATAAAGCCACCACTCTGGTGAGAACCCATAAGATTTGATTGTAGAGGCAGCTTTTAAAGACAGAGCTGTCAAATTGTATGTTGTCAATAAATGTCATGTGCTGGGGCGTGAAGTTGCCAGACAGAAAGAGCCTCCAGCCCAACATCAACAATTTAGCCAAACCTTTGAGTATGCGGTGTACAAGTGCAGCTTCACTGAGAGGCGGCTGGAATATGTTGCTGACCAAAATGTTGTGTTGCTTTTTTTTATGCTGGCGATTGCAGTGAGTAAGTCATTAAATAGATAAGCCATTACAGAAATGTAAATTCTATTGTAAATAAATGTAAAAACTCAAAATAAATAAAAACACCTTGAAATTATTAAGAATGTCATGACATATCTAAATTGATCCTGAAAAAAAAAAATTAGAGTTAGTGCTGTCAAGCGATTATTTTATTTTAAATAATGAATGCAAAATTTACCATACATTGTAATCACATTTTTTCAACTAATTTTATACAAAGCTTGTAACAGATATTTCCTTTAGCAAAATCTTGGAATTAAAAAAAAAGATGTAAAGTATATTTTGATTCAGAGGCTGTTCAAATCGCTTTCTTTGATCCTTGAATATGATTCTTTGAGTATGTGGGGATGGAGCCTTTTCTGTTGCTGGTCCTTCCTCTCGAATGACCTTCCATTAAATGTCAGGCAAGGCCCCTCTCTGTCCATTTTGAAAACCGTTTGAAGACACATTTCCTGTCTTTGACTTTTGATCCGACGTGAGACTGACGCTTTTCCGCTGTTTTCCAGTATCTGCTGTATAGTGTAATTTGTGTTTTAATTTATTGCGTTCACTTGTTTTTTATTGCTATTTTGTTATTGTATTGTATAAAGTGTTTTGTTACAGCTGCAGCTGTTATGAAATGCACTATATAATTAAACTTGTATTGTATAGAATTACAACTTTTGAACGATATGCCAAAGACATATTTGGGATTCCTCCAATGAGTAACTTTTTAAAGTAAAACTATGTAAAAGTGCGCCAGTGACTCTCCTCTTAAATTTGGCTGCAAGGGGAGCAGAGGTCAGCTCCCACAGGAATTAAGTAAAACTTTTTTTTTTTTTTTTAACACTTTATGAAATTTAAATTAATCTCCAGAGTTAACGCTTTCATTTTGACAGCCCTAATTAGAGTCCAAATTGCATTAATGGACAATGTAATCTGCTATTCCTCGAATTAATAATTTGACATTCTAATACAAGGGATTATTGGGCCAGGGACAAAAGAACAAACAAAACTGTGTAATCTTACATCGTTAACTTAAAAAGGTTTATACTTTTGATAAAAGTTGTGTATTTTGGAAAGTAATATACTTACCAGATAATGTAGTGTTGTAAAATGACTAGAGTAAAGTGGCTTTTTTCTGAGGGAAGGTAAAGGAATGATATCAAGGGGAGCAGATTGCTGCCTGTTGGAGTAGTTTTACTTTTTGTGTGTGTTTGAACAATATTAAACTACTCTTTCTTAGCACATGAGTGGAATATTTTCAGTTGGAGGACTTTGAAGCCCTGCTTGAGTTGATTGAAAGGAGCATGAGTTGCTCATTGGCTGTCAGGTGCGGAGAGAAAGCCTGCACCAGCTGATTGCTCACACAGATGCATGACGTGTGTGGGCACATGTGCAAATGGACGTGTTAAAAGTGGAACTATGCCACCTTGTTTTACTAATAGTACGACTTGGACTTTAAAATAGACAAGTAAAAAAACGAACTTTATGTCACTCCAGAAGAGTGTTACTTACTGCTTTTATTTTCTGCCTGACCAGATGGATGGAGGAGACTTCGTGCTCAAAGGTGCAGCCGACGGACTTGTGGGACACGCGGAAGGAAAGGGAAGGCCAAGCTGCATTTGGACCCGAGTGAGTATTGAGCAGTGTCGTGTGCTTGAGGAGCTGATGTGTGATGTCACATCGCACCACAAGGTGGACGTGAGTGCACTCAACTTCAACTTCAACTTCAACTTCTGCTTCATGCACTGCATGACACTGTGATCGTCAGATACTTCTGGGCATGTTTTTGAATGACAATGATGTGGGCCAAGTTAGTTCAAAAATGTCATATTTAAAAAAAAGTCTATGTATTTTTGACTAACTTGGTTCACATCAGTGTCATTTAAAACATGTTCAGCAGTGTGTGATGACGGTGTTGTGCTGTACACTTAGTTTATGTCCCAGTGTGCTCACGCCCCCCTTTGGTGCCATCGCCTAAGTGTGTGCGCGTCATTTGAAGTAAGTGACATCACACGTGAGCTCGTCAAGCTGCTTCCATCGTCAATGTCTGTGTGTGCAACTTGAGTTGGCTCACACAAACATTGACTGGTGAAATGCTTTCAAATTGTCATGTTAGCCTCTCTGTCCAATAAATTGTCAAACTTGAATTGGAGTCTTTGTGTTTTATTGGTAAATCTGCCCTTATTTGAAGCCTTCATGCGTGTCGGTTGCTGCAGTGGAAAACTATTCCAAAGGCTGCTTGAAGTCTCGAGGTGAGAGTTGCATGTCAGTCACTACTACTGTGGACCCAAGTGTCACATTACTACTCCTGTTTGTCTCGTCATGACTCAAAACTCGAGCAATCTTTAAATTCATTGAGCTTTGGGTCATGTGAGATTGAGGGGAATAGTAAAAGACTTGGTGTCTCATGTAGTGACTGAAGTGCAACTTTGACCTGAAGACTCAAAAGTGCCTTCCAAAAACTATTTGCTGCTAGGACCGCCCCTAACCCCGCCCAAATTTCAAATCCACCAATCACGATGCGGCTCGAATTTGCATAGCCAATCAGAATGCAGTAATTTGCATAGCCACGCCCACTTCTGACAATCCGACCAATCACAGCGCTCTAGATTTGCATAACCACGCCCCACTTCTGAACCACCAATCACATCGCTTCTAATTTGCATAGTCCCGCCCAGCCTTCAACCAATCACAGCCTTTTGTCCGCATTGCTCCACCCACTTCCAGACCCATCAGCGAATCAGAAAGCCTTATTCCAGCTTTGCCACACCCCCTTTCCAAAAAAAAAAAAATTGGCCAAAAAAAAAATTTGGGGAAAAAAAAATAAAATAAAAAAAAAAAATCGATTTTTTTTTTTTTTTAGATTTTTGTGGTTTGGGTTTTTTTTGTTTTACTTTGCTTTTAAGCAAGTGTTTTGTGATGTGTGTAAGAATGAAGTTGAGAGCTTTAGTGTTATTTGTAATCAAGCTTTATTTCTTTTGCAGAGTAGACAATCGCAAACAAACAAGTGACAAGTTCAATGACAGTCTGCTCGCCGCTAAGTGCTCAAGTGGTCGGCCAGCGAGAAGAAGGCGAAGCTGCAAGTCGGATGACAGTCTGCTCGTTGCGAAGTGATCGGCCAGCGAGAAGAACTTGGACAAGCGTGTGGACCTAAGACAAAAAAAACATCTGTAAGTCAAAAGTTAAGTCAACGTCTTGTGCAGAAGATGTTTGGAGCTTGAAACCTACCAACAATCAAGACTCAAGTCTTCATCACAGGTGCGTTATGATGGAAGATGATCTTCATCCTTGCTGCCTGGAAAGGGGAAGAAAAACCAAAAGTATTGGGACAAAAAAAAAAAAAATGTCATGAGGATTGTGCAGTGAAGAATTTAAAGAGCATACCATCCAAGTGTAAATGTCTCCCATTTCTTCTCAGGCTGCCTCCAAGTTTGGCTTCAGCACCTCATGAATACGCAAGCAACAACAAAGGCAAAAGTGTTGCCGCTTGTCACTGGCTGCGAGCAGGTACTCGATCGTGCGCCACACTGGACACAAGAACAAAGCATTCAACTTTGTCGAGACAACTGGAACGTGCTAGCTGAAATGAAATGTTCCTTTTCTTACCAGCAGAGGACTCATCCTCAGGCAGACGCACGTTGAGTCATGTGACAGCTCGTGGCACTCCAGTGGCGCCATCTGCAGGACAAACATGTGAGTAGACAATTTCATTACTAACCTGAAATGCAGTTACTATTTTACTGTTACGCTTCTGCAGGAGCTCCTCATTGATGCAGTCATCTGGAACACCTTGGCGACAAGTTTGATGACATGTAAAGACTGTCTCCTCGTCGCTGCACGGTGGAGTCGTCAGTTGGCCAGCGTGGGGGGCCTAAAGACAAAGGTGAGTCAAAAGTTAACTTAAAAGCTTATGGCATAAGGAACATACCATGAATGTAGTGTCTCACCTTTAATGACAACTCGTTTTTAGTTTACTTAAAAATATTTTGATTCACTGTAGACTGGAACCTTCCACTGCAGCAGCTGGTCGAGCTCCTGAAACTCTGGAGTGTTGCAGAGACTTCTCCTGGATGGAAAAAACTGCAAATACCACAAATGACGGACCAGTCAAGCTGCTATTTTTAGTACTTTTATTTGCATGTCTTAATATTGAAAATGTTGGCAGCTTTGAGGACCTTCCACATTTATGGAGAATTTCTCTTTGCCCAGCAGGTGGGAGAGTCCCTGACGGCACTGACTGGAAGCTGCAGTGCATGCCAAGTCCAAGAAAAAAAGAGGCAAGTGCCCTTTCAACATGCAGTGTTTTTTGGAGCCTGTTGAACCGGTCAGCAAGTTGACCAACTGGAAAAACAAAAAACAGTCAAGTACTTTGATTTGTCACGTTTGAATTTTGCAACAGGTCCCAACCTTAAAGGGAACTCAACTTTACAAGTTGATCCATGCTGCACTGATCAGGTTCTTCAGCACCACCTGGTGGACAAGAGCAGGACAAAAAGGAAAAGTAACTTGTTGACCAGGGTCTTCAATCCTGTTCCTTGTGGGTCGCCGGCCTGCCCGTTTTCCATTGCGCCTATCTGCAACACACCCGATTCAAATCAGCAAGCTCTTTAGGAGCCTGATCATTTCAATCAGGTGTGTCGCAGCAGGGAGACAAAGCATTCAGGAAACAGGATTGGAGACTCCTGACTGCAATTGGCAAAAAATGCTCACTTTATACACCACCATCTTGTTCCACAGCTCTCAATGAAGCTCTGGCATGACTGCAGAAGAGGGGGAGGAAAAACAAAAGTTTGGAATGGACGCTGCTGGGAAGTCACATCGGGTCTCCTGAGCCTTCTTCGGTTTCATCCAGAATCTTGGCTGGTGCTTCTTCCTGGAGTGATATGGCAGCAAAAACATTAAAATTGACAGTGATCCAAGTGTTGCCATTGAGTGCATGTTCCCACCTGAGGTGTCAAATCCCGGTCCAGAAAGTAAAACCCCTGCCGCCATAGTTCGGCTGTAGCCGCAGGTGCTTCCACTCACCCGTCAGGTAAACGAGCTCCCCAGCAGCTGCTTGAGTGGAAGCACCTGTGGCGCAAGTCAAACTGTGCCTGGGTTTTTATTTACTGGACCTGGATTTGACACACCTTTGCTGATTGGGAAGATGGTCAGCACATGCTGAAATTATTAGTCAAACATTTGTACATGTATGAAAGAGTGTGTGTTTTACCAGTGAGGAGAGGAGAGCAGAGCTGGACGCCTCTTCAACAGCATGGTGGCCTGAAAGACAAATGTAAGGAACGCAAGCATTCCGCTTGAAAATACTCAGCCTGACAAGCTCGTGGCTTTGCAACCTGACATTTGGTACACATGCAAAAGTCTCATGACGCCATGTCCCAAAAAGACAGGAAGTCAGACATTTTAATGGTCATTTCGGCCATTCTGTTTTAGAGCTGAGCCTGTCGACAGAAATAAGAACACATACACGCAGGTACTTGATTTAGTCTGTTTAATAGTGATATCTTTTGTATGAAAAACACAGAAATAGTGCCATTTTGCAGTCAAGCTGGTCGTTTTGTTTAAGATGCAAGCCTGTGGACAGAAATTAGACAGTTAACACTCATGCATGAAAATATACTTGATTAATTCAGTTTAATTGTCAAGTTTTGTCTACTTACCTTTGGCAAAAAAAGCACTTTGGTCCAGATGCTGGAAAAGATATGAGCAAACGCTTTGTTAGTCATCTCACACAAAGAAGTAGCTGCATTACTGTTGAATAAACATCAACCTAACCATGAATTGATATTTAAATTGCGTTCATCCATTTGTCACCATGTACGTCCCATAAACGCATTTTTGGTGGAATTTAAAGTCGTAGGAAGTGTCACTTACCAACGCTAGAGCAAACGCTTTAGCTTAGCATGTTAGGAAGGCGTGAGCACGACAAAAGTGCTACTTTAGTTCAAAGACAGCAAAAGCAGTAAGTTTTAAGAGGCTATTAAAGATTGAGCACTTACTTTGTCAGTTTCCGTTTACCTTTTTGAGGAGATGTGTGCGGAGCAGCAGGTGGACGACTGGAGGCAGTGAGCGTGCTGAGAAAGAATGTCGCATTTTCCCCGACTTAAATAGGTTTCCGGTGATGACGTCACTTCCAGAGGAAAAAAAATAAAAAACTTTTAACACAAAGCTAAGCGGTAGATTTTAGTCAAGAAATTGTCTTACAATGAAAATGCAGCAGCGAAATAAAGGACGCACGCACTGTCATAAATCCTTACCGAGTTTCGAACCCGGGTTATCCGGTAACGAAGTGGAGGACTATACCCCTCAACCAACACTTGGTGTAAGTCACTCACCCTCATAATAGTATATATCATATTATGACGCGGCTATTCTGACGCAGAATAGGTTAATGCCTACATATATATATGACCCAACAAACTTTGACCAGTAGATCAGACGTGGTCGAATGGTTACTGTCACAGCTTGGTGTTTAGGAGACCCTGGTTCGATTCTTGCTTTGTTCTCAATTTAATTTGTAAACGGAGCAAAGAGTGAGGATCGAACCCGGGTCTCCGGAATACCACGGCACTTCTTATACCACTCGGCCATCTTGATGGAGAAAATTCGAATTTTTTTTTTGTATTTATTGGATCATGGTCAACAGTTCGGATAAGTAATTGGGGAGAGGGTTGGCATCCCTCGTGAAGTGGTCACTTACACACAAACAAATAACCGCCACCCCCCCCCACACACACACACCACCGGTGTTTACTACCACTAACTTCATGGTGTTATCCATCAGGAGAGAGTATGCAAAGTCAACTTGGTTTGAAATTGAAGACGAACATGACAAATAGGCAGTATAGTTTGTTACGTTGCTTTATTGGTGATCGTAAACAAAGTGCTTGAATAAAACACACAAATTGTCTTCTTGTCTGCTTCAGTCACAAACAGTTCGTGTTATAGTTTCAAGATGCTTTGTCAATAAAGACAACTCTGCTGACTGGAGAAGCGTCTCGTCGGTTTGAGGGGAGTGGGTGGGTCGCTACTGGTCCGACAGGTCTGTAGCCTGAACCTGCAACACACAACGAAACATGATGAAATCAAATGGAATAATAATAACCATTAATACTATTGGGGAGAAGGGCCGAGGGCCCCCCTGAATTCAGATGACTACTTCCGTGTGACTATTGTACACTGACTTGTGTATTGTACATACATATTTGACAAGATCGATATCCTACCTCTGGTCAGTACAGTAATCCAGTCTTCCTGTTGACGTTTCTAAAGATCCAAATATCCAAAACCACGCTTTTTCCCGCACACTCGCCTGCCCGTCTAAAGTCTGAGTTTACTTCTCCATCGCTACAAATTGTTAAAATTCACTTAAAACTTGTCGTCGCGTAAACTATCAAAATATTTACACTCACTAGCTGCAACCACTACCACTAACCATGGTCGGAGCACACGATTGTTGTGAACACACAAAAACAATCCAGAATCCAATTTCGTGGTTGTATTTTTATGCATGTCTCATTTTATTTATTTATACAAATTATACTATTAGTTTAATTGAATTGCTTTAATGTAATCTAAATAGACTATTTTCTTCTTTGCGTAGTGTTTTATTTGACTGCGTCGCTTCTAGTACATGTTGATGTTTTTATGTACAATCAGCCGCCATCTCCATTTAATGGGCCCGGGGCGTTCAGAATCACTGGTAGCGCTGGCCGAGCTATGTCAATTATATTATAAGAGGGACTGTTTAGCAAAAGTTCAACCGCGATGATCCTATAGGGTGCACAAAATACTCATTTGTGAATTAGATTCACATGACCAACTTTGACATCTGGGTTGGCAAATGCCGCACATTTTCGCTCGAGACCTCAGTGTGGTGTCCTGAAAGACAAGTGTCTTTGAATAGTCTGTTCTCATCTTCATCCTGCAATGTCAGCTTTTCCACAATGTTTTTGTAGCTTATTACCAGCCTAAAAGAAAATGCAATCTTATTTGTGTCACTGTAGTCTTTAACCTCCCTCATTTTTATCCAGGCCTGTTTCATGAGTTAATTAGAGAAACCTGCTGATCAAAGCAATGTCTGATTTTCAATGGTTCATTTTAAGTAACTTGTCATTTATCTATTATTATCATAATCATCATTATTATTATTTTAACAGAGGGGAACCAACCACTTTCTCCAAGTGTAGCGTTTGTGGAATGAGGCTGGAGATGGAGCATTACAGTACATATCGCCATCTTCTGGTCAGTATGAGAAATGCTGTCAGTGACAACTTCCGGTAATCTAAAACAGATATACGAGCCGTATTTCGATTTGTGTCACGTGCTGTATTCTATTTTCGTTCTAGAATTAAAAATGGAAAATAAAACCCTTTTTAGACGTTTCCTTACTCGTTCCAGACAACAAAATAGAAACTTAAGCTGTATTTCAATTTTGGTGCTTGTATTTTAAAATGAAAATCAAATAGCGATTCTTTTTTCCATTTTTTATGTCTGCTTCCAAACATAATATCCAATAACCAAAAGAGACCCGGACCTTTGGGCCATACTTAATGTCAAGTCGCCAGTTGCTCCAAAATTGCTTTCAGAGTTGTTACATATTTTATCGAAGTAAGGCCAAAGTTTCACAAGGCATTGTACACTAGTGCAGCAACAGTCAATTATTTTTACTTCCTCCAGAGTCCTGCCACCCCTCCCCCCAATAGGTTATATTATTTCACCGGAAGAGTGGGCATAACTGGTGGCTGTTTTGCCACCAAGTGTACGTCCTGTCAGGACAGTCACACACGACGGCAACATCGGCACCTTCTTCTGAGAATGGGGTAACATGCATTCAAAACATACCGATGTTCCTCAAAGAACTGACCTCAGCGAGTAATACAGTGTCACACCATTTTTATTATTGTAGATATAATTTTAAAATTACATAAATACATACAGTGCCACAATGACAAGTTGATTTCAGTGCAGGTTCACATATCCTTTTCTTGCTTGTATCTTTGTAGTTCTGGAACAAAACAAGGTATTATCAGGATACACAGAATTTGATAACCGGTATATGTTTTGTTTTTTTTTAATATATGGTTTTCCCAGACGGAACCAGTCATACCCTCTTTTAGTTGCTGTATTTCAGCTTTCAGCACAATGCATTTAGCACAACCTGTAACGAAGGAATTGACATGCATACTGTAAAATACAATCTTGACTTTATACCACAGTTTGGGCCGCAAAAGGGTTCGGATAATGTCCAGTAAATTTCCACAACAACTTTTTAACCAACCTGCACCTTTAGCCAGCTGAGTTCTCTGAGTCTTCAGAGGTGGTTTTAGGTTTTTGGTTCTGCTGACAGCATCACCAGCTGCTGAGGACACTGCAGCATCTGAAGAAAAATCACATGAAGGGTTCAGTTAGGCATTGAACTTCTGAGATAGCGGGAACGTTTCGGCGGCATGATTTGCCATTTAAGTAGATCAATTCCAACCAACCGTCTTTTGCGGTTTTAGCCGCTGGCGCTCGCTGGCATTGGGAAGCCGGCCTCAAGCTTCTCATGGCACTTGATGCATCACTGGATGCAATGTTATTGGACAGTGTGGGGACATCTGGAAGAGCACAAAAAGCAGCCACGCGGTCATTGTCATACCAGTCAAATAAACAGTATGGGGAGTTAACATCCCCCCTCCCTAATTTTTACCTGTCTTTGCCTTCTTCTTCACTACTAATTGCGCATCTCTGTTCATGTCGCGCTTCTTGGTTTGGGGAATGTTAACTGCAACATGAGCAACAGAAACAAGCCTCCATTGAACTATTAGTTTGGGATATTTGGCTTTTGGTTGGAATTTCAGGATGGACCTAAAATGCACAAGATCCTTTCCAGGTGAACCATATCTATTTTTTTTTTTTTTTAATTTACATGTCCAACAGTTTAAGTTTTTTTCAACTTGCTTTTTTGTAACAAGAAGCTAAATGGCAAAAAAAGAAATTTCACCCAAAAGGCGAATATCCCCAACTTTTTACGAATAATGTATATGGTTGCTGTCCTGAGAAAAACACGTCCATGTCCAATTTTTGATTAAAAAAAAAAAAAAAAAAAAAAAAATCACATCAACGCAGTGTCTGTAATGCGGAAACACCATTCAAGTAAAAATAAAAAAATGAAAAAAGGTGGACGCTAGTGTTTTTCAAAGGACAGCGACGATATGTATATTTTATGTATGTGTCAATGGTGCACCGTGTCTAATACATTATCATAATTACGTTTCTTATCAGCCATCATGCTGATTCTCGTTGATGGCGGCCTGAGAAGTGAGGGCCCTTTTGGGATGCTTGATGGTCTGCCAGCAATCTGTGGCTTCTCCATTGCAGTATTTGGCTGGTGTGTATTTGGCCTCAATGCTGGTGTCACATAAAATGGCGGTTGTGTCAAAACTTATCAGCGTCACATAGCACATAACTAGGAGAATTGAGCCTTCGTACCTGTGGTTGTTGGTTGCAGGTTGTACGCGCTGGGCACTGCTGAACTCTGAAAAGGGGAAAAAAAGAAAAAAAAAATTATTCTTGAATTGAATTCTTCAAACGTATTCATTTTATTGATTTACCTCCTGAAGTGTGCGAGTAGCCAAACTTTGTTTCGGCAGGTGGAGACCCGCCGCCGGCATGTCTCTTCGTCTTGAGAGCAACATCGACGGCTTGAACTTGAGCAGCAGTGACGGGGCTTTCGAGGAAGGCAGCAGTGATTTCGCAGCGAATATTTTTGGACCGCAGATGTTCGACGCAATGCCGGGCGTTGGCTGAACTTCTTCTGGCTTACAGGCAGTTTCTCCGTCAGGTTTGAACTCAGACACCTGCAAGTTGCTCACATCTGGCCTGGCGCAGAACGGGGGCAATTTACTATTAGTCAATGGCGTTGACGTGATAAACTTTTCGTGCCTTAAATCGTGGGTGTCGTCGAAATTCAAAGCTTTGCTGTTGTTATCCAGGTCCAAACTTTGCTCATAGGTCAGCAATCTCGAATGATGCATAGCCTCACAATGACTAGCACTGGACGCTGATGTTTCGCCGAGGTTGGCGTTAAACGTGCCTTGACGTGGCTCAAGCGCACTGGCGTCTGCGCTGCTGGGGTGGGAGGGAGCTTTCGATTCAAAGCTGTTTGGGCGACTGTCGCTAGGACAGCTCCCTGACTGCTTTTTTGGGCCGTTGGTGTTAGAAGGAGCCTTGGCATCAAACGTGCTGTGGGGGGGAGCGTCACTTGGGTGGCTTTCAGACATGCTTATTGTGCCATTGCAAGTAGGATGCTTTACATCAAAGGTATTTTGCCGAGTGTCATTAGAACTCTTTTCTGCCACGGTCATTGTGCCGTTGGGCTTAGGTTGAGCGTCAAAGGTGTTTTGGTGGCCGTCACTCAAGTGGCTCTCTGACATGGTTGTTTTCCCACTGGACCGAGGAGGCTTGGCATCAAATGTGTTGTGGTGACCGTCACTTGATCGGCTTTCTGACATGGTTATTGTGCCATTGCATTTGGGAAGTTTTGCGTCAAAGGTGTTTTGATGACCGTGACTTGAGTTACTTTCCAACACGGGTGACGTGCAGTTCGACTGAGAGGGAGCGTTAGCAACAAAATTGTTGCATTGACTGTTACTGAAGCTACTCTCTGGCATGTTCATTGTGCCATTGTTCTTAGAGGGGGGCTTAGTATCGATGCTGCTGCTGTCAGCATCATTTGAGGTTCCAACGGGAAGGGTTATTTGGCTGCTGGATTGTGGAGGTTGAGCATCAAGGGTATCATGGCGACTCTCATCAGAGCCTTTTTCTGACACGAACGAAGTGATTTTAGACTGAGAGAGATTTGATTCGAAGGTATCGCGGTGACGGTCACCGGACATTTCCGATGTCTTTGATTTCCCATTGGCTTGACAGGGCGGTTTAGCATCAAAGGTGTTGTGGTGACCGTCATTACAGCCATGTTCCGACATTGATAAAGTGCTAATGGACTGAGAGGGAGGATTTGCATCGAAGGTATTGTTGCGACGGTCACTCGAAAGGCTTCCCGATATTACTGTTCCGCTGGACTGAGGTGGAAGTTTCGCATCAAAGGTCTCGTGGTGACTGCCACTAGAATTGCTTTCTGACATTGTTCCATTCGTCTGAGTGGAAAGATTTGCATCACAGGTGCTGTGGTGACTGCCATTACAGCTGCTCTCTGACATGGTTATCGTATTGCTGGACTGAGATTTGGCTTCGAAGGTGTTGTGGTGACCGTCATTTAGGCTCGTTTCTGTCAACCGGGTAATTGTGCTAGTATCACTCATCATACTGGTTTTACACGCAGCTGTGTTCCCAGAGGGCAGGCCATCCTGTTCTGTAGGTCCACTCCCTAAGGTGGGATCTTTATCAGTGGATATTGACGTATCCCGTTCTTTGCATTGAGAGAAGCTTACTTGAGGTGCAGTTAAAGGGGAAGGCTGGAAAGTTTTGTTGGTGGATTCATCCAGACTCAAAGTTGCTCCACTTTCTAAATTAGACTCAATGGTCGCCATCTGTGCACTGTTGATTAGTAATTGCATGTCAGAAGGAGATATATTTACAGTAAAATTTATACTCTGATGCATTGTGAAATCAAACGAGTAATCTGTCATGTCCGGTAAGCTTTCGTCATGCAACCAAAACTTAGAAGCATTTGTCTCCAAGTTGCAAGGTTGGCTGCCGTTAGCTTTTGCCTCCACCCTTGGCAACTGAAAGGAAGCCAATTTAGGCGTCGTTGACATGTTTTTAAGTGGAGACAACTCATTCATAGTGTGATGCATGTTGGAAGTTTTGTATCCAGCATTTGTATCCAAGTTGCAAGGTTGGCTGCCGTTAGCGCTTGCCTCTATCCTTGGCGTCTGAAAGGAAGCCAATTTAGACGTTGTTGGCGTGTTTTTAAGTGGAGAAAACTCATTCATAGTGGGATGCATGTTGGAAGTTTGTGTGACATCAAGGAGAGTGATATCCGTGAAATATTCGGCATCCAAATACTGCCTGTTGGCTGGTATCGTCAATCCTGGGGGAATGTTTTCTCTCACTTCATCCGCTTCTGGGTTTTCCGCAACAGATGAAGAACAGTCCATTGTCAAATCAGCCATAGTGAACCTCTTGCTGTTGGCAAAGACTAAATAGAATCGAATTGACTCTGGCGGGACTGCACTAACGGTAGATACTTCTCTTCAAATGTCTGCAGCCTGTGGATGAAAAGTGCAACGCTCGATAGACTTTCTTTCATCACATTGTATTATCAGTCAGCTGTTGTCACATCTATGATTGAAACTGCTAAGTGTCATTTTGGATCAAATAGATACACTATGTATTTATAGTTGACAATGACAGCGAAAACTCCAAAGTCATCTTTGTTTTGGTAATGATACAACTGCTAATAATGCAGCATTTAACTTGACACGCCACAATCATCAGGTTGCTCTAAAACAACTTGAAGTAAAATCCTCGAAACGTTAGATAGCAACTTAGGAATTGTCAGTTGACAGAGGAACAACGTATCCGACAAAACTTACGCTTCGAAGTTGATCTCCGTCGCGTTGTCAACGAGATGCAACAGTCAACGGTTGGCTTTTCAAATATGCAAATCATGTGTATCCGTAAAGCCCGACAACATCCACAAAAAAGGTCGAAATGACTGTCTGCTTGATAAAATAAGTATCACAAAAACATCTACGCCGCTCGAGTTTTAAACAAGAAGGTTCCAACCAATCACAGAAACGAGTGTCTTCTTCGTGTATGTGAACAGTTTGCCTATACTGCCCTCTTTAGCCTTGGTGAGGAAGCTGCATATATGTTTAGAAAACGGGTCAACAGCGCCCCCTAGTGCATTGATATGGAGCGTGTTTGTGTAGATGAGGTTTTTCAAAGGAGTTCAGATGTTCTCTACATCTTTCACTTGCAATCCCGTGGATTTATTTTTCTAACACCATTAAAGGTTAGCAGCCAATTAACTGTGAGATATCAATCATACAAAACCTGCTAGTGGCCCTTTGAAATCAGAATCTCTGATCTTGGGGTCAATTTTGAGTTTTTGTTTTTTAACATAACCCAAGGTGGCTTGGTGAATGACTGTTTTGCATCACCACACTGAAAATCGAGCTTTACTTTCTTTACAATCCAATCCAAAGACTCTTATCCGATGAGCGTTCTTGACACTGCCTTTATGATTTGTGTAAACCGGTTATTTTGCAAACAACATAAAACATTTCAAAAGTGTTATTCCAAATTGTTTTATTGAATCTTGAAGAAACAGACCGAAGGACACCAGAAGCTGTCGGGTTAAAGCATCACCTCCAGCATCACTCGCAGCTGCTTTTGGGGTTTGGCCGCCGTCTGATGACTGTCCTGCTTTACTGCATGAGTCTCTCCGCTTGCTACGTCCGGGCTCGCGGCCTGGAAAGTGTCCTCTACAGACAAAAAACAAAAATGACAACAGAAATGAGGATTCATTTGCGGTGTGATTTTCTTCCAGATTATTTTTTTCTATCGAAGATTTTATCAAAAGTCGCATCTTTTGATATCGATCTATTGCGATTCATATCAATTTATCGCACAGCCCTACATCTTGAAGTACCCTCACCAAGGCTCACCTCCTTTCTAGGTTGGTCACGTGACGTTTGCGATGCTAGTCAGAAGGCACATTTAAGTATATTTCAGTTGACTGCGCTATAATGTCAAAATGGCAGCCCGCTGAGATTGATAAAACGCGTGGATTTTTCAGCACGTTCCACCCACACAATATTAATCAGAATACCGTGTTTAGACAGTAACTGTTGTTACTGTTGAAGTAGTAGTGAGGAATTGGTGGATGAGATTGAACATCATGGGAGCACATTTCACCTTTTTTTTCCCCCCTGATGTCTTACCTTGATCCTTGTCGTTAAATTTGACCCTTTGCCTCTTCCGCTTCTTACCCTGAAATACACACACACATAAACTTTACTGTAACTAATAAACATAAGATGGTTTGACAATGTCGCCAATGTCGGTGATGTCATCAGAAGCGCCACGAGTGTCGGCATGTAGACATACATAGTTTTCAGTGCAAGACCAATCGGGATGCTGCTGGGTGTGGAGGAGTTTCGCAGCGTCGGCGAGCTCATAGTATTTCCTCTGCTGTTTTTTTGTCAGTGACTTCCACTGTGCACATATGACATCACTCAAGTGACGCATGCCGTCGAAGCACAATGTACCTTTCAGCAGCTTTTAGGCACTCGTGTGGCACACTCACCATCTGTCCAACCACTTTGTTGACATCGGCGCTGTTTCGAATGTTGAGCAGAGCGACAACCTTGGGCCTCTGCTCCTGCCGGAACAGCATGAAGGCGTTTAGCGGCTTCTTGATGTATTTTTCATTTTTCTTTTCATCCTGTTGGTCTTCACGTTCCATTCTCCTACTGGAAACAGCACATTTAATCCACAGCTAATGATAACCTGGATGGGATCTGAATGAAATGCAGCATCTTAACTTAAATATGAATATATACTGTAGTAATGCCTTGCATATTTGTGGTTCAATGCGATTATTTATACCTCCCTTACCCAATGACATTTATTCATGTTTTTTTTGTATTTACTATAATTCTCTCAGATGCCACAAGATAGCGCCGAAGCATTGTCTACATAACGGGGGTGTGGCCAGAAACTTTTCAGAGAGGTGCTAGGGTCTCAAGAGAGTGACAAGGGCTAGCCATGGACATCACATAGCCCCGCCCCTGCACATACAAATTTTTAAAGAAAAAGTAGCATCACTTAATTACTGGTCTATAGTTGGTGAAGCTGTGTTTACCCGCCGATTTCCACAATGCCTTTTACATTGGGCGGCAGAGCAAGTTACTAAACCCCCAGTTGCCACTGATGCTGCGTCATCAGTTGGTGAACGTGAAGTGTGAAGAGTTTTGACGGCCTTGTAGGGGTAAATGCTCTGTACAAGTGGAAGCCCATTTCTCATTCATCTGATCAGGACTTTGAAATAGTAACTGGGCTGATATTATAGGCAATTCTACGCTTTTTGGGGAGTTGTCACTTCTACTGTATAAACAACTATTTTTACAGCGCATTTCACAACAGCTATAGCTGTAACAAAGCACTTTGCATACAACAACAAAATAGCAATATAACAAGTGAAAGCAATAAATTAAAGAGTACAGTAGTACTTACAGTGCTCTGGAGTTTGATGCTGTGGCAGCAATACAAGGCAATTGACTTCTTAGTGCCATATTTTTGTTCCTATTTTGATGAGACAATAGTAGTAAATAGGCAACACAGTAAGCAAACGATGCAGATAGTGGCACCATATTTGAACATGTGCCTCTTTTCACCTACACATGTCCGATTGTATTCAGGCTCACAACCCCAGGTTGCATCATCATTGCTGGCTCTTCCTCCTGGAGTCAAAGATGCACAAATGAGGGTACTCTATTTACACGAGAAGGCAACATGTAACACTCTCACACAGTCAACAATGCAGCGTCTGGGGATCATTAGGATAAATGACGCTTCCGGCCCGTCCTTGACCGGGGCACCATTCCGTCATTGTCCCCCGTCTGTCCTCGTCCGTTTAAAGCGCTTACCGTCAGTAAAAATTATTGCAAAAAAAACGCAATGTTATTTTAAGAGAACGAAACACTTCTACTTCCCGGTCATAAAGTGTACGGTGGAGCTGGCATGAGCATGAATGACGGTTTGGAGAAACTTTTGACGCTCTAGAAGTGTCCCAGACAAGGACATATTTGGCATGCAAAGGGATAAGGTATGTACTAAAACAGTTAACAAAATTGCTATCCACCTAAGCGAAATGGGCGTCCTGAGGCGTAACCCATTGTATTACACGCATCGAACCAATAGAGGGCAGGCTAAATGACTGTGAGTACAATCTTGCTGCAGGAAACGCGCATGAAAACGCCCCCCCCCCCCAAAAAAAAAGGGTCACTACGGTGTTTTGCAGGCAGTTAAAAGGCTGCTTCGTGGTATCGTATAAGATAAAAGTGGTCTTTCCTTTTTAAGAGCACCCAACACAACACGTCGGTAAACTTCTCGTCCTCGGTCCTACGTCCGCAAAATGGGCCGGACGGAATGCCCATCCCTGCAAATAGTACTTCATGTTCTGAGAGGTGGTGCCAGGTTTTAGGGAGCCATATTATTTCTAAAGCAAGAAATACATTCGGTGGTTAGTTATGTTTTTTTGCGATTGCCTGCCAACCAGTCCAGAGTTTACACTCCACCTGAGAACAAGCGCTATAGAAAATTAATGCAAAGTCCTTATTAAAACTGTACATGTAATTTCAGCACCCCAACCAGTGCCTTTTCCATATTGTGCATTTCTGCCTGGCATGAATTCATTCAAAATTATTTGCCAAAATAACAATTTGATTTGAAAGATTTCTAAAAACAAAGTCTACATTGCAAGCCAAAATAACATGTGTCTTAAAAAAAAAAGTGTCTTACCAGTTGAGAATCAAAGGGATTTGCATACCAATCATAGGGGAAAGACTGGGGAAGAAGGGCAGAGCCAACAAAGCATACTTAATTGTGTTTCTTATTTCTCAGAGCTATCATTGTATCAACATTAAATCCCACCAGGCCATGGCTGTAAGGCAGCAACCCAGGACAGCACGGTGGCTCCAAAGTGGGCGTCATTGTCATTATCGGAGCCGGAACCTCCAGCATCTTCCCAAGGGGGAACCAGACACCTGAGCCGTCCACCTCGCCTTCCACAGTCCGAAGCTCCGTGTAGATGCTTTCTTCTGGCGGGTCGCGGAGCGAAGGAAGATTTGGGGATGACGAGAAGTTGGGTGTGTCGCCCATAACGTCCTGATCGCAAAGACTGCCCAGCTCGTCTGAGAGTTCAACTCGATCCATTGGATGGCAGATGTTTAATGAAGAAGCCTGCTGTGATAAACAGTAAACAAGCACGTACTACACTGTAGAAGGGATAGAATGATTATCGGCTGGGCCGATTGTCGGCACTGATTAAAGAGGGAGTCAATCCAAACATTTTTTTCAAGAATATGTTCTCTGCAAGCCCGCTAGTTGAAACAAAGCATTCTGATAATATGTTGCGTTTGTGGAGTAAGAGTTAATCCACTTGTTTTTAGCCATCTGTGGGGGCGGCCATTTTGTCACTTCTGTTGACTGAAAATGACATCGCAACTACTCAGGGCTCAGGTAACGACCAATCGCGGCTCAGCTTTAAAAAAACAGGCGAGCTGTGATTGGTCGTTACCTGAGCCTTGGGAAGTTGTGATGTCATTTTCAAACGCACTATTAATCAGAAAACCGTGTTTCAACTAGTGGACCTGCTGGGAACATATTCTTGAAAAAAATATGTTTGGGTTGATTTCCCCTTTAAAACTGTTAACTTGAACTATTTGGGTACATTTTTAGTTAACTTTGAGATTCTACTGACCCTGGCAACATTCTGCACTTTTTTTTTTGTTTGAAATCAAAACAAAGTGAAATTATTATGACATTTTGAATAACTTTACTTTAGAAAAGTTGGGAGCTATTAAGTTTTCCTAAGACATACGGATGACTCCGCGAGCTCCCTGAACTTTGATAGAATTTTACAACAAGGACTTATATTGTCAAAAAAAATTATAATAAAAAAATACTTTTTGCAAATCTGAAAAAAGGTTCAATAATCATATGATTGAATAAGTTTACATAAAGAGTTTTAATTTGACGCCAATGTTTTTCTTTTTACTCCAAAAATGATTATCAGCCTCCTTCTAATAACCGATATCAGCCCTGAAAAAATATCGGTCTACACTGCAGGCTCCCTCTGTCCCAGTCTTGTCAGCTAATTAATGCAAAACACCTTCAGAGGTTTTCCTCAGCCTGAAAATTGATGGGGTATTTGTCAAGACAAAGGCGAGGGGACAGAAACCCTGAAAGGCAGAAAATCTCAAAGCAACTTGGGACAACAATAAAAACTGTGCTAAAGGTTGATGACCTCCATGCCTCGCCGCCTTGATGCCGTCAATTCGAAAGGAGGCCCAAGTACCGAAATTATTGAAATAATCGTCTCCGGCAGTGATCTTTTGGTGGCCTCACACAAGGGTTTTTCACAGCAATTCCTGACCTTTGAGGGGCAAAGTTCAACACAAAGCTGCTCCCCTGCAATGAAAATAATGAGTGGTAGTTATGATTGCTCTGATTTTATGGGAGCATTTTAATGAGGGACATTCCTGATATTTTTCAACGCTTTCATATTTTTTGGGGCACCCACCTGCATGACCAATAAATCCAATGCGTTTTAAATAAACAACTGATTTATGTATTCATTATGAATTATTCCAATGTAAATACTTGAGGCTCATGCATTTCATCCAATTTAAATGTCACAGTCAATGTATTTCAGATATTTATAACTAATACGTTTCAATTTTTTTTCCAACCTGATATTTAAATTTTTTTGCAGTTGTCCTGCATCCTCAGTATTGTACATATTGTGATTATCACAGAAAATATTAGAAATACAGGAAGTTGTCGAGCCCACGGTAGCCAATAGCATTGCCACAATGCGTTTTGTCCAAAAAAAAAAAAAAATAAAGATTTAAATAAAATTAGATGCAAATAAAAATAAAAAATGCAATGATTCAATTTTGGAAGCATCGAGCATTTCTTTAAAATCCGTCACCAAAGGAGGCTTTTCCAGACAATTTCTTCATTTTTCATACTTACCGACAAGTTCAGCTGTTGATAAGGTGTCTTGACTGTTGGACTTTACTAGCACATTCTGAACCAACCCACCTGCTAGTGTCTTTCATCCCCTTGATCTCTTTGTGACATCATGCTAGAACTGCAATAACCATGGCAACAACAACTTTTTTTTTTTCTTTAACTTGGATTTTAAGGCACCTACCAACTCCGAATATTGGCCCGTGACTCAAAAAGATTAAAAGGAATAGCGAGGAAATTATGTCGCAGTCGGACAAGCGTAGTCTTTCATAAGCGTTCAGTTACGTTGCTTTGATGGCTACCCTCCTCTGCGTATCGGAGCCTCGAGGAGGCAAAGCCGCATATTAGCCAACATTGTTCAAGGCGTTTTTGTCTTGGGCATTTTGGCTACAACAAAAAAAAAAAAAAGTTGCAATAAAATTTACATTCAACGCTAACTTGGAACAAGTGTACACTTTTGGCTTCACACGACATTTATGATCCATGAAAAAAGCAAACAGTTGCTTTAGACTTAAGTTTATTACAAAATTTCAACTAAATTGTGCTATTGTATTCATCTTTGCACAAACACAAACATTCATAATATATCCAGATATTCACAAAAATGAACAGTTCATCTCAGTTTTTGGTGGCTTTCTTCAATTTGGTCTTGAGCTCTGACATGAATGGATTTCCAAATCTAAAAACAACAAGAAACGTAACCAATAATTTGCCACTTGTAAGCCTTCAATAAAATAAAAGTACTTTGTATTCACCCTGCTTGTCTCGGTGGCATCCATTTTGGTTTAGGCGGCACCTCAGCTTGTTCGGTGGCATCGGCCTCCGGCACCGGTTTCAACTCTGCTTCCTTTTGGTATTAAGCCATCAATGATTAAACGTCAAACATTTAAACCAACGACAATGCTCCCAAAACTGAGGCTGACTATCACTTACCATCGTTGGTAACTTTTTTGCAACCGGAAACCCTGCAGCGAGCCCTAAAAACACCAACAATGTGACATTATTTACCAACAACAGCGCGTAAACCAATCCAGTTTGTGTGTTGATTGACTGCAAGAAACCTACCCGGCAGTTTGATTCCAAATCCCAAGCCTCCCAACACATGAACACCGACAGGGATTTTGGATTCTGGCGGTGGTGGAGCGCTTACAGGAAGTACTGAGGGCCTGAGGAGAAGGGAGCGCCGATCTTTCGGTGGCCTCACGCAAGGGTTTTTCACGGCGATTCTTGACCTTTGAGGGGCAAAGTTCAACACAAAGCTGCTCCCCTGCAATGAAAATAAGAACGATTCACATCATTTAAAGATTCAAATGTTGCGGCCTCATAATTACAGTATGTCAAACATTAACGGTGCCATTTCCATATTTCGTGATAATTGAGAGTACACCAGACACACTTGTCAAATATTTTGGAGGGGGGGGGGGGGGGGGGGGGGGGGGGGGGGGCTAGCATTCAAGCTAGGAGCACGATTAGTGATGAAGCTACAAGAAGGGAATCGTACCTCGACTTCACACCGGGGCTTGTCCACCTTGTCCAACGATTGCGGGATCTTCATCTTTAAGGGTTGGCCAGGATACCTCGACAGTGACGCCTCAGAATGCGACTTTAGGATTTCCAGTGAGTTCATCTCGAGAACCTCTTGATCATTGGCTTGCTCAACGCTAAAAGCAGCGCTAGCTTTTGCCGCTTCCCCGGTGCAAGCGGCCGTCTGGGATTCGCCAAAGGACTGATCTGACTCGGGTGATGATATTACCGTGAAGCTTTCCATGTCGTAGCGCTCGTTTGATAGCTCGTCTTGTTTGCACTCAAAGTTCTCATCCGGTGAAGGAGTCCGTATCCCCACATCTTGATGGCGAGCGGCTGAGCTGAGCGTGGTTTCCTCCGTGGTGGTTCTTGTGTCTTTTAACCCCTCGTCGACCTTCGCCGCAACTTCATCGGTTCCGTGTTTTGTGACCTCCCCCGAGTCTGTATCATTCCTTGCACCTTCTACAGCGCACCTTTCAGGTTTCATCTCTCCTTTAGCCAGTGACGATCCAGCGAGGTTGCTTTCCACACCCGCCGCCTCCGCCATCCACTCTTTGTCACGGGAGAATCTGACTATTTGTCTTCTGGCCTCACTGTGATCTCCTGCTGCATCGTACGCGCGCAGACGTTGTTCCCGTTCAACCACTTCGATCTCCTCCTGGCGCTCGTCCACGTCATCGTCGGTTAGCCTGCAAGGTGCATCAGATTCCCGCTCTGGGGGTCGGACTCCCATCTTGCAACTGGCGCAGCTAGCCTTGGTTTCTCCGGCAAGGATCATGACCCCGCTGCCGTTTTGAAGGCTCTCCTGCTCGTTGCCCTCCGCCTCTTCTTGTAAGCGTCCTTGCATTTCCTCCGATTTCTCCAGTTCCAGGAACTCCTGTGTTTTATTTCCATCTTGAAAAGTTTCATTGTTGTATTCAGGAAGTGGCTCCTCACATGTTGGAGTATGTCGCTGATGTGCGACATCACATTCTCTTAAGGGCATATTTTGAAAGGCTGTGCCGATTTCCTGTGCCGTCTTGGCCTCAGGTTTTACCGGCACCGCGCAGGCTACTTCTTCCTCACATCTGCCATTGTTATCTACACTAAAAAGCTCCTCCTCAACTTCCCCCGCTTGTTCTGATTCACCCGTCATTGCATCGGATTGTCCGTTGACATTTGTGTGCATCTCGGTTGTATGACCCTGGATATCTTCTTCTCTGTTGACGTCGGCCGTCGTTATTTTGGCGAGCCGCTCTTTTATCTTATCTGCTGGTTGATTGTTATCCTCGTCCTCATATTCTTCAGGCTGCGATCTAGCCTCGAGCTGATCTTCAGTGTGGCAATTTCTTGCTCCGTCAGAGGCCAGCGGTAACAAAGCATCGGCGTTTTTCGTCTTGTCCTGCGTCTTTGGCCCGCTTGAGTTTTCGAGGGTCACTGTAGTCTTTTCTCTTTGACTTAAATGAGTGACGCTGCAAAATGTTGCGACAGATTCCTCTGCGGAATCGTTCAATTGCTTACGTGCTTGGATTTCAGTGTTTTGGGTTTGTTCGCTGGCCAAAGCAGGCAGAGATGCATTCAGCTGACACGCCGCCTTGTCAGACTGATCCTTACGGACGTCTGTAGTGAGACCATCGCCACCAGAAGCACTTTCAGCGATGGATTCTTGGAGCGGATCATTACTGACGACGTTAAAAGGTTCTGGCCTGAGGAATCTGTTGACAGCTCCGGCTAAATAGTACTGACAAACAGGCACACAGATAAAACAAATGAATCATCATATTCATTTCATACTTTTTTCTTTCTAACAGGAACAGGTAAGTCACATTGCTTCGACGCACAAAGTCTACGGGAACAAAAATTACAGCTGAAGAAGCAAGATCATCAAAAGTGTGCAGAGAACTCGCTTACAACTTATGGTAAGACTAAATCATTTGAGAACGTTTTTAGTTGCTTTGTGGGTACTGTCGCTGTTTCGGTTCGCAACAGAGTTAATGATTTCATATTTATGCATGAATAGTGTCAATGAACTATACTGATTATAGGTTATCATAAAAGTTGACGCCACTCCTAAAACTCTTTCCAATTGCCTATGTTAATATTTCAAAGTATAAACACAACCCCAAAAACAATAGCCAAACACTTCCACATGACTTCATCTTGCATTAAGTTTAAAAATGAATGACTTAAAGATGACTGAAGTGATACATAGATTCAGAGAGTAAGATCTTTGTATGTAGGGGACAGGGAGGAGCTAAGTTTAGCCTGGGTTGTTGACAGGGAGTCTTATAGTCATATAAAAAAAAAAAACATCTGTAACAGCCATTTATTTGTAACGGCTAATGTAAGTAAAGTTTGAAATGCAGTAAACAGTTTTGAAATACAGTAAACCGTTTTGGGATCATAATTTGTGACATATTTCCACAATTAAACATTTTTAGAAGGTAGGTCAATTACTCGCAGTGCAGTTTCACTTACTCACACAGCATTTTATCTTTTTATAATCTCAGAACTACAAATTATGGGGAAAAAAAACAGAGCATTCCCACAGATAGCATACAAATACGCCACCTCATGGCCATGAGTGAGCAATATTCTAAACCAGCCCTGGGCAAATTACGGCCCACGCCCAATCATCTCTGACCGGCCCTCACAGTGACCATGAACACAAATTAAGACATAAAATATGCAGTGCTCTAATTTTAAAAGTTATATGCTTTCATTTTATGTGCACGCGTGTGGACGCTAGCACAACCGAGGTAGCGAGCAAGAGCTATGACGTGTGTCTGCAGCGTTGCCAATTTAGCAACTTTTTCGCTATATTTGGTCACTCCGTTTTTATCTTTATTTTGTGACGATTTCTTTTTTTTACGAGACAAACAAAAATGCCAACAATGGTCCTAATATTAGCAACATTTTCTATTTCCTGCACAGTGGACGGAAAAGGGCCAAGAATATGGCCTAACAATACTGTACGCAAAGCTACAGTTTCATATACTGTACGTATTGAGTGCATTCTAAGTCATCAATGCATCATTATTTATCACTGTCAATAATATACTTCCTACAAAGCTATTTTGGAGTCCTGACTAGTAGTGGCTAATATGATTTGGTTGTTGGTGCCCAAAATTAATATAATTTTCAAAGGGCAGAGATTGAATTTTAACAACCACTTGTAATTGTTTTGTATTTTGCAAATCTAACTGCACACTATATTTCCACATGAAGCGATTTATTGAAACAAGACGATACGCTTTTTCTAAATTCAAGACAAAGTTGAGATTAGCATGTTGGCCTGGCCCTTGGCAAGCGTTCTAGTTTCTCATGTGGCCCCTTTGCAAAATTGCCCACCCTTGCTCTAAACGGACGTTTTGTATATGCTTAGACCTCGCAGTGACGCCATGATGACATCATTGCGTCTCTATTAAATCTCACCTTTGGCCTTGTGGAAACGGTCCCGTATTTAAGAACCGACAAGTGTTTGCCGCATATATTGGACATTTGCGTTTAAATCCGGAAACAAACGGCGATGGTGTGGAGTAGAAGATAGTGGGGAGGAAAAAATGAGAAAAGAAGTAGTAATATTTTTCAACGCACAGTGACGTTCGTGTGCATGGATGACAGTCAGCACCTGCACCAATCGCTGTGACGCACAAATGTCACACGCACACGCACGAGCACGGACGTCATCACGCAAAGATAGGCAAAAGGTGTCTAAAACGAATCTACAATGAGCACATCAAAGTAAAAACTTAGCGAAGTAAGTAAATGTAACTGAAAATAGAAAGCGTTTTATTAGCTGCGTTACTAATCTGTGCATTTTATTTTGACACTTCCTGTGGAGGCGCAAGTTGCATTCGGTCGGTATGTAAAAACTAAAACGGGTGACTTGACGGTAAACTAACGTTACACAAAAAACAGATTATTATGGTTTAAAGATGAATTATGGAAGTAGCATTAAGATGAAAAAGTTTGTATGTGTATACATTTATGCTTTTGATAGAGTGTATTGATAATTTATGATATTATGGAGCTAAATGCTAAAATAGTTTTTTTTTGTTTATTTGTTTTTGTTTTTATTTTCTCTCTATGTTGGAGTAATAAGAGATAAAAACCTTTGACCATCAATAAAACATCATTTCAACTGACGCTACGGTGATCAAAATCCAAGCAAACACACAATGCAAATTCGCCGCTCACCAAAACATTCCACAGCGTCCCCCCGCCTCTGTCTGGGTCCATAGCCGAAAACGACGCTTTCAATAAAATGAAACTGTTTTTGCTTATTTCAATGAGTCGTAATAAAAGCAGAAATATTCTCCTGCCTGGCCAGATGTTCGCATCCGCCTGAAACGGCGACAAAATGTTTGTTCTTATCAGCATGGCTTCAGAGTTCCTCATAATACAAACTCTTCCGGTAAATGAGGAGCGTGATTAAACACAGCTGAGAAGGAGAAAATATTTGATATTCGTATTTTCTCTTAATCGCCAAAGACTTTTAAATAAGAGTCAACGCCTTAAAAGTGAAAGAAAAAATGAAAGATTACTATTTAATTGAAAGGATTCATTTTATTATAATTGGCTAGTGCTTGGCAGGGTGTCAAACGCAAGGCTTGTGGGCCAAAGCCACCATTTTATGTGGTGCATTAAAACTTGACACTATTTCTAATCTATCCATGAATAATTGCAATAATGAAGTGCACAATTTTTTTTTTTTTAATTGACAGCTCACAGTTAATTTTTTAAATGGATAGTATATGGGTAGGTCATCATCATGGGTGTATGCAAACATGAATTAAAAAAATATATATATGTGTCAATTATAACTTGGTATCTCATCATAATATAAACCATAACTATAATCTAATATGATCCCAAAACAAAACACTTGAAAAAAGGTTCATACCATTTCAAATGCTTACCAATAACTGTTGACAGTATTTTGCCATGAAAACAAACAAACAAAAAAATAAAAAAAAATAAGCAATGTGAATAGGCGGGGTTTCCAGGGCATACCTAATGTAGTGGCTGGTGAGTTTGTTCAGTTTCTAGAGAACACTGATCACATAACCACATCCTTGTAACTATAAACATTGCACAGCCACCCCTTGGGCAAGAGGAACTTCAAACAACATCCTGTGTTTTGCCTGCTGTGAAATGACTATGCTGTGGTGATGCGTCCGAATAATATAAATACATAAAATGAGAAGTTTAATTTGAAATGGGAAGTAACTCGTTGACTGACATCAGTTTAGCATGGTGACTCATTTCCACTTCTTCTCCAAAATACAACAGAAAACAGCAGTAGACTTATTTCCAACCCAAATTGAATTCAGATTTTATTTGCTGAATTTGATAGTAATTCAGATCATGGGATTTTTTTTTTTTGTAAAATATATTTGTACAAAAATACAGACATTTGCAAATAATCAAGCAGCTGAAAGAAACACCATAATAAATAAACAACTAAACTACTGGAATCAAACACCTTTCTCAATGACAAATACAAAAACTAGACACTAAATATTACTTACTACAAAGTGTACCAAATATTGAATCGGAAAATGCGTCTTGTAACTGTCAGGATTTTCACATGGAAGATATTTCCTCATTGGGCTCTGAAAAACAGGATGAAGTGAAGAAAATATGAACACCTCTATTATAGTGACGTTATTTCCTTAATAGAGCAATAAACACCTATGACAAAACCGTGGGCCTGTGTTTTACCTGTCCAGCTTCTGTAAACGGGAATTTTGAGTGCAGGGTGTGTGAGCTCCACAATAACTCTCAGGCGAGCTCTCTCGCTTTCCTTGCCCCCCTTCGTCAAATTAACTCTGTTGATATATAACGCTCCGGAGTCTTCCTCTCGTTCATCATCATCGCCGTCGTCACTGCCCTCGTCCCCATCGGATGACTTGGTTTCCTCGTATTTTTCCTCGTTGTTGTTGTTGTTCTCTCCGTCCACTTTCTCGTCAATGTACGCTATCCCTTCGGTGTCCGGGTATGTGACAGCTGGTTTGCGTTCTGGAATGGAAACATCAAGATAAGATCGGATAGACTGGACACTACATTAGGTGTGTCATTGGATATATGGATGTATAGTTACTTATTCCCCGTGCGTTCCTCCCTTTGTCACTCCGCCCGGGCGCTTGTGTGGACCTTTCGAGGGCACACACACTTTTCAGCTCCCTCTGCCCGTCATCTCCGATTTCCTCTGTCTCATTGGACTCGAGCGGCGAGAAGGTGGTCCCGCCCGCCGACCACAGTAACTTGACCTTAGGGTGACCCCCCTTCAACAGGAGAGAGAATACGCCCACTCCTTCGCTGCTCCAACACACCGAAATGGATGAAGGGATGCTGGGAGCAACTGAGCGTGGAACACAATGCGCTAAAGTCAATGAAAAGTTTTGCCACTCAAGTCCAAGAGGGATGACCGGTTTCTTTTAAGCATGTGTTTTATAATGAAGTCTGCAGCGATTTAAATGTAAAATTCAACAGGGGGTTACTATTTAAATTATAGTGATAGTTGATACCCACTAAATAAGGTTTATAATTGCCTATTTTAATAGTTTTACATGGTATATACATCACAAAATATAATTTCAAACTCATCTTACAACAATACATCTGAAAATAAATTATTTAGATAATCTCCTGATCTATTAAAAAAATGCTTTGGAAACGCCGTTATAAACAGTTGAACTGTGTCAGGTCATTTTACTATCTTGACACCTTTACTACTTTAATCATAGCTGTGCTTTGGCACCATCTTGTGGCATTTTATGGCATTACGGAAAATACAAAAATATGCTGAGACAAGGGTCTATTTTAGGACCAATTGTTATTTTCCTAATATATAATTGATTTCAATGTCGGTATCGAAAACAGTTCAATCCATCTCGACATGGATTAGTTGATCAAGCACTTCAAAAACTACAGTTTGATTTCTGTGTAATCTAAAGTACTCTTGCTTCACATAACTATGTGATAAATCCTAGCGAATTGAAATATACGATCTTCACACACATACGCACAAAAAAACTTGCCATAGAATCAAATAAGAGTGATAGGAATACTGTGTCAACAAATTGTTGGTAATCACAATGTCATTGGCCCTCCTTCAATAAATAAAAGTACAAAGAAAAAGCAAAGAGCGAGTGATTCATTCTTACCAACGTCAACATTTCTCCAAAGTCTCTCAATGGGTTCTTGTAGGGAAAGGTGCTCGACTCTGCATTTAATCCCTCCCCCTCGCTGTCTTTTCTCACGGTTGTTGGCGGTCCTCAAAGTGGCCGTGGTCCTGTAGAGTCTGGGGTGAATCTCCACGGGGCCCCACAGCTCGCCACCCTCCATCACCTCGTCCTCGCTGTCATCTCGCTCGCCCCCTCTCACCTTCAGCCAAGTGACCGTAACGTCGGGCGGGTAGAAATCGGTGATCTCACACCCCAGGGTCAACATCTGGTCGGGTGCTGAGGTGGCGGACGAGACGTCAGACACGCGTGGCTGCTTGATGAAGCCTGTGGTGGAGAAAGTGGGACGTGTTCATCAGAAGTGGACAACAAGTCACATGACTTGACTTGAGTAAGTACCCAATTTTAGGACTTGGCTAATGACTTGCTTGACCCAAGTAATGAATTGCCTCGACTTGCTTGAAATTTAGTGGCGACTGGACTACACTTGCCTGATTTTTTTCTGCAGAAACCAGAAGGTTAAGACTTGTGACTTAGGACTTGCACATGTGTGACTAACTCCCACCTCTGCTGGTAATATTTTTGTTTTAACACCGATCCTCTCTGACCTCTGGTCTCCCGAGTGACCGGCTGCTTGAGGGCGATGTGATGGACGCTGACCCACACTCTGGTGCTTCCCTGTTCCAATTCAGTCCGGGGCAGTTTGCACTGGCTGGAGGCCGAAAAGAAGCCCTCGGAATTGGGTCGGGGGGAGGTCGAGGCCTGGGAAGCAACCGGGCTCAGCTCTCCCCCCTGGCAGAACCAGCGAAAGGTGATGACGTCCGGGTGGAAATGGGACGCTCGCACGGTCATGCTGATGACCTCTGGAAAACAGGAATTGCATTTGAAATCGAAATTTAGGAACATTTTTTTAAATTTAAACAGTGGTAAGATCCATACAAAACAGTTCAAGTTTGAGCGTTCCTCACAAGTGTCCTTATTTTTAAAAGATAAGCCCTTATTTTATAATCATTATGATTGTTACCTCATTAACACTGCCGAAAGCAGTTTCTTGGATTTACAGTAAGGGCCACATTTTTTATTAACTGACAAATGGACCGGGCCATATGATATACTGTATACAGTATGTAATTGTTTATTTTACTAATAATAACATTGTGTCAGTTAATACATAAAATACAAATGACAATGTAAAATATGTAAATTTTGAAAGAAAAGAAAAAACATGGCAATCCTACTTATTTATTTATTTATTTATTTTCACACTTTAAAAAATATTTTTCCCAGAATTTTAAACCAAGACTATGGGTCAATTTGACCCACATCGTAACAGAAGGACGTAGTAACGAAGTATAGGAAGAAACAGCTAAATTAATCCAATATGTGTAAATGTTAGCACGGGATTACTTCTTACTGTAAATACTTGGTAGGTGGAATTAAAGAACATGATAGACCTTGTGTAGCCCAGCATCTAGACTGTATTTAAGATTAATGTTCTCTTTTCTGAAAATAAAATAAGCACACCAAATTTGAATTGGTAATGTGCATGCGTGGAATTATTATGGCATTGCCAGTCGATCACGGGGGCTCCATGAATACATTTTGTTAATCATCTGCCTCACCTGAGTCGTTTGGAGTTTCTGCTAGCTGAATTTCGGAGACGTCTGGTGCAGCTTCAGGAAAAAAAAATAAAATAAAATGATTGGGAGCATAGTAATGTCACTGAGCTGAGATTCCAAAGAAAACTTTTAGACTACAGTCTTGAGGACTACATGACAGCATAGCATCGCAATCTGGATTTGTGGGAGGGAGGGGGAAAAAAAAACCCGACATTTGCAACTCTCAGCATTTCCACACCAAGGAATACAAACTCCTTACATAAAACTGTGAACCTCTCTGACGCTCTCTCCATCACAATCTTGTCTTTGCCTGCGTAGGACACCTGACACTTAAACACGGCCCCCTTGTGGATGGAGATCTGCGGGATGAATGTCAGCGACGAGACGAGCTGCTGGACTCCACTCCCTGTTGAGTGCAGAGGGCCCTGGGAATGCAGCTTGTAGTAACCCATCTCTCCTCTGGAGGGCAGCAAAGGGCCTTTCTCCGGCGCTGGGGAAGTGAGAGTTAGGCCGTAGGGCAGATGGATGGTGGTTAGGGGGTTATAGAGGCAGTTAAAGTTTGCTCTGGACGTCCCTACAATTGGACATGGTTAGCAGAATGAAGGTGAATAGCAAGAGAGCATGTAGCATGTCAGTCAATGATGTTAAGCAATACAAAACTTCAATTCAAAAGACCATCGACCCGATGTAGTTGGAGTAGAGAGTGTGGGTGGGGGTATGCATGGTGAAGAGCAGGGAACCACTGCTTCGTCGCAGTTGTTTTGATTAGCAACACATTTCAGAAGACCTCAGCGGTTGGAAATAATAGTGCCTATGAATTGAATTGCTTACACTTAATACCTGTTTTTTTTTCCCCTGATGACAGAAAAGAGGTGTTTATTCGAGGGAGGCAATTGTGTGAAGTGGATGATGTGTATAGCGTGTATAGAGACGCAAGATTTGTAGGAATTGTGTGCGAAATTCACAACAGTCACAATGTGAATGCTGAAGTGCTGACGCTGGACTGAAAGTCTGTGGAATTGTTGGATTGTATCATTTGAGATTCGAAGTTGGAATGGTTTGGATCAGGTGCGAAATGTGTAAGGAGGAGATCAGCATGTGGAAATATCTCTTCATTTGTCAGTTTTATTGTGAACGTGGGAATTTGGGCAATGCGATAAATAATATCAAATGTGTACTCAGTGAGCTAAACGGTTTTCAAGTTGGGAGAAATTGAATCAATCGAACAATGTGGAAAGAGGGGGTCAACAAGTAAAATACGTCTTAATTTAGGAAAGCTGGGTTTTTAGAATGGGAAGGAAGGCACTTTGAATGTAATGAATTTTGTGAATATTTAGAAGCTTTAGAAGAATAGAATGGCATAAGATCGTTTTTTGACTATTACTCGTCATTTGTTTTATTTTTTTTTTGCAAGTGTTGAATTTTAGGAAAACTGTGAAAATTGTTGACTCGGAAGTCCTGAATTTGGTGAATATTTGGAAGCTTGAATACTCTGAATCAGTTGTGAAATCTGGAAGGGCTGGAAAGACCAAAAAGTATTTCAGTGTGTAGTACGATGAAGATCTGTTGCTGATCTGGATGTTGTTCCGCATTCACAGAATACAAACATTTAATCCCCCTTGCGTGACTTTCCTACCTGTGAGGGAGGTGTCGGAGATGGGCTCGTCATTGAGGAACCACGTGGTTTGGACTCGGTCCACCCTCCTGCCTTCAATGCTCACGCTCACCCTGCCCTTTTGACCCACAACGATGCGAGGAGGGAGAATGATTCCCGACACCGCCAGAGACTTCTGCTTCTCTGATTGACAGCGGAGAAAAAGGAGACATGACATACGACAGTTGAGTGAACTCTTGGGTTTCATATTGGCCAATTGTGTTTTCTAATAATATATATTAACATGGCCTGCATCAGTGGGTTGTGACAATAGTTTTGAAAGATGTCAGTTTAAAAAAAAAAAAGAAATATAAAAGGATTGAATGTTAAAAGATAACAAACTTTTTATTTCGAAATGATTTCTCAAAATTGAAAAAAAAAAAAAAGGTTTTGAAGATGTGTCATAAAAAAATGAAGTGTTACAAATGGGAGCCCGTTAATGGTGGAAAAAGATGTAGAAAAAAAAACCTAACAAAAAAAAACAACAACACGTGCTGAATCATAATTTATGCCTATTTGAAATAATGCCACGTTTTTGAATAAAGGCGCGGAAATTAAAACCCATTTTTCAAAATCTGATTCACATCATACATCCAAACGAAGGCCTCCCTCACCATCTCTTCGCCTCCAGGAAAAGCCGAAGCACAACAGGAAGACGAGCACCAGGGAGATACACATCATTGCCACGGATGCCTTCGCAGATTTGGTGAGCACTGGTGCCTCATCTGAGGAAGTACGGGCAATAAGATGGACAAATATTCTTCTGCTACTTCAGGTGTGAAAAGACAAACAAACGAGTCCATTTCATGATAAGATACCCTCATTGTGAACGTGAGATGAGATGAGATAAAAGCACTGTTTTGCTGGACGCTTACAGGAATAAAGACGTGCCGGATTGCGTTGAATTCATGTATTATAAATGTGCTACTATAAACTATTATACTGTCACATACTGTAAATAAACTCTGCATCTAAAGCTGCCACTCTACAGTAGTTTCAATTTCATACGTACTGTACTGACCCATAGCCTAGTTTTCATACTGTAAATATTATACGCATTGTGAACTTCTGAAAGGTGTGCGCTTTTCTATGAAGGGATGGCGCAGGACGCACAATACAAAGTGTCACCTTGGGGATCCAGTTCTTCCAGAAAGGCGGAAGCTCGGGCCGGCTGCACCACCCCGGGCTGGTTGACTGCGCACTCCACCTCACCGCCTCTCCACCGTTGCTCGTGACTCAGCGTAAAGTAGCGCGTGGTTCGGAAGGTCCCATCCGGATTCTGCTCGGTGCCGGGCGGATTGGCGAGGGCGGTGCCGTTTTGCAGCCAGGAGACGGACATCTCCTCCGGGTAGAAGCTCTCCAGGTGGCAGGAGAGGGTGAGAGGACTGTCGGAGGAAGGCGAGGGGACGGCTGAGAGTCTGACAGCGGGGGTGTCTGAGGGGGCACAGGGGATTTGGTCATCATTGATGAGAATAAAAAAAACGAATGTTTGATTTCACATTTAGCGGCCTTTATTACGAGTACCTTTGCGGTTCAAATCGCGGCATTATTGTCACTATTCCATTCTAATGTCACATACTGTAACAGTATATCATATTGCACAATACATTTTTCAATAGTGAATAGGAAGGGAACCAAATATGACATTGGAAATTTACTAGACTGTAGTGTACATTTGCACATGGACACGTTTGTCTTTTACTGTTTTAAAGATGGGAAATCAACCCAAACATATTTTTTTCAAGAATATGTTCCCAGCAGGCCCACTGGTTGAAACACGGCATTCTGATAAATATTGCGTTTGTGGAATATGAGTTAATCCATCCGTTTTTAGCCATCTCAGGGGGCGGCCATTTTGTCACTTATATCGACTGAAAATGACATCACAGCTGCTCAGGTAATGACCAATCATGGCTCAGTTTAAGAAAACAGGTGAGCCATGTTTGGTTGTTATCTGAGCTCTGAGCAACTTCGATGTCATTTTCAGTCGACAAAATTGACAAAATGGCCGCCCCCTGAGATGGCTAAAAACGGGTGGATTAACTCTTATTCCCCAAACGCAATATTTATCAGAATGCCGTGTTTCAACTAGTGGGCTTGCATAGAACATATTCTTGAAAAAAAGATATGTTTGGGTTGACTTCCCATTAATGAGTAAAAAAAAAAAGTTGGCTTGATCCTTAAAAATCAAACCACGCCCTGCTCACCTGTCAATCAAATACTTCTAATGCAACCGTGAAAAATAAATTCTGCTTCGTCTAGCGCAAGGGTTTCAAACTCCTTTTCCTGCATGTTTTGGAAGTTTCCCACAAATTATTGTCAAGTTTAATAAACAGACTGCTGAAGATGAAAGAAAAACTCGGTTAATCCTGTTAAATAGATGCAGCTCTAAAAAGTCAACTGCCATTAAATTCAACTTAAGACCCCGTTTTGCTTAATGTGTTGTCCAGGATTCCAAAAACTGCACTCACAGGTGATGTTGAGTTGAAACTTGAGCTCTTGCTTAGTGCCATTGTGGTTCACGTTGCAGCCAAAAGTCGTGTTCTGGTCCCATCGAGTTGGGTAGTAGGTGAGGTTGGCCGCAGCTCTGTAGAAGCCGCTGGGGGTCTTCTCGCCCTCAAGCTGCGCGCCCGACTGAATGACTTGGCCGTCTCTGGTCCAGGTGAACGCCACAGGCGGAGGGTAGAAGCCATCGGCGATGCATTCCAGCTGGCCCTCTGCCCCCAACTCCATCCATTGTTGAGGTACTGACACAGATGGGGGGGCTTCGGAGGGGAAGGAAAGCATCGGAACTAGTTTACAGTTAGTTCACTCAACGGAAAATTTGAGATCTGTTATGGTGCGATTACTTTCCGTTGTGGTCTTTAATAGCCAGTTATAACACTTGGGGTTAGTTTGATTACAGGAGAGCAATTTGCATGCATTTCCAATCATTGGGTGGTCGTAACAAGGCACAATGGATTATAGAAAGTCTACACACCCCTGTTTAAATGACAGTTTTTTTCCCCATATAAATAAATTACATCAAAATAAATCATTTCAAAATGTTTTTCTTCTTCGAATGCAAAACACTTTCAGATGTTCTAGTAGGCTATCATGTTTTTTTTAAAGCACCAATTTCAGGTGGGAAAAAAAAAAAACATGAGCGGTGTTGGGCTTTCAAATTATGACTAAAAGGTTTAACCTTGGTTTCATCGAATTATAACACAATTCATGTGTGTTTATGCAAAATGTAGCCGGGCTTGGATGCTTTTCTTTGCAAGATAAGACTTAGGTACCCTACCCAAGCAATTAGCAATGCTAGCCCAGAGAGCCAGTACTTGCCAGAAATTCCTGCAGCTCCTTCAATTTTAATGTCAGCCTCTTGGCAGCCACCCTGACCCGTTTTCTTCACGTCTTTTCATCAATTTTGCCCTTGAGAATTATTTTGTACCCTTTTTCAGACTGATGCCTTCGAACAATGAGAAACCTCCAATGCTGTTGCTCTCATTCTTCATATGAGAAAAAACCCGTCGTTTGAACAGGGGTTCTACAGTGGCACTGTTTCATACCGATGATGCTGAGCGTAACCACGCTTGAGTGCAGCATTGTGGAGTTGTAGCGAACTGTGCATTCATACACCCCCTGCAGTCTCAGGCCGACACCGAGGACGGTGACTGAAAAGTCTCCATTGAGGAAACGGCCCGTGGTCCAAGAGAAGCCATCTTTTATCCACGCGGTGGCATTCTTGAACGAGGCGACGCCTGAGCCGTTGCTCACCCAGGTGACTTCCACCAGCGCCTCGTCCGCTTCGTTCAACTTCAGGGTGACGTTGCAAGGGAGGCTGGAATTCGTATTCGGTCTGGCTTGCATGTCAGCCGAGGACACTGTTCAAAGACAAAGGACATTCGGGGTAAATATCGGGAAAAAGCAAAGAAAGAAGATAAATGAAGACTTTTCTGACACTGACATTGTTAAGGACATACTGTAGGTGTGCCCGGTGAAGTGGCTGGTGAATAAATCTAAACAAAAACATAATGCAGAAAACATCTTCGAGGGCGTGCTACTTAAACACAGCAAGAGCCTGAATTGCCATTTCGTAATTTCTTCGAATTTCCAAGTTCTTTCTTTTGATCCTGGCTTTTGAGTACCCATTCTTGAGTGAATATAAAGCCGTCCGGTTAAGCCTTCCCGGCGATGAGCTTAATTAGTAACCAGCACAATAAATACCTGTCAGCAAACATAAAAGCGTGCAGTGGAAAAGTTTGTACATCCCGTGACCTAATTGTTTGCCAACAACCAAGTGACAGTTCAGACTTCCAAGACGAATGCTGTTAAACTTTTAAAAGGCCCGCGCTTGTCCACAAATACTTGGCATGAGAAGGTCGAGAAGGAAAGTGATCCTTTTATGACTCACTAAACACACAGTAATTTGCCAGTCATATGACATCAGCACAATCATTATAATCAACTTTCACAGCGGTGTGTTGAGATACAACTGAGTCAACGTATACATTTTGTTTCATGCCACTCCGAGTGGAAATTTCTCGCCAAAGTCAACACAAAAAAAGAGAATTGCGTTATATATTTAATATGTATATTTTTTCAACTCCTGATGATTTTCCCTACTGTCTCACTTGGACTTTTGTGACAGATAGATAGCCGATGCGTACGTAACACTCTCACAGTTAAACCATGACACGAACATACGGTTAATATATTATTAACGAAAACATATAATATTAAATGAATCAAAATGCCGTGAGATATTTTCTTTCCTATCAAAGCACATCGAGGTTGATTTTTGATTACTCGAATGCACGATGCAGTTCAACATGAAGCGTCAAGATGAACCAAACCATTGTAGCCCCACTACAGCATATCAATATGCATTAGCGCAATACAGATTTAGATGAAGTGCATTTCCCAAACTTGAAATAGTGACACTCCAGTGCGTTACGCATTCCTCTTTCCAACCGTTATGAATCCAAAATACATCCAATTGTGACACTGGGTGTCAATCGCAAGTGAAACATGAGCACAGAAAAGACTCATCACACCATTTATAGCCACCCGGAAAAAAAAAAAAAAAAAAAAAAAATCAATTGCCAAGGAATTACCATCAAACAATTGCAAGTGAAACCTGATCAGGACATGAGCACATAATAGACTCATCACACCATTTATAGCCACCCGGAAAAAAAAAAAAAAAAAAATCAATTGCCAAGGAATTACCATCAAACATGCCTCCGAAACAGTAAAAGTTAATTTTATGATCTGAGATATTACCTGGTCATTTCAACGGAGTGCAAGCACAGTGCGGTAATCAAGCAACAACGCAGCCTTTGTGCGAGGACACAATACTCACCATTGTTTATGAGGTGCAACAAGACCACGTAGATGAGGACTTTACACTGCATGGCCACGCTTGTCTTGAGAACAGCTTCTTATCATCAGGCCCTCTTGCTGTCTTATATAGAAGTGTTAGGTGACAGGGGGTGGGCTCGACCTGCCGCATGGGAAATAAGAAATATAGTCCCCTGGCCACCCAAAAAGGAGGCCCGTGATATGTGGGGACGTGCCCCGGTGGAGTGATGCAGTGCGAAGAAGAAGGGAGATGTGCAGGGACAAGTCAAGTGTAGAAAGCGCTCACTTAAAATTCACGGTGGCGTTCGGCCAAGGTTTTGGGCCTACTTTACATTGGTGCGGCGTTGCCGTGAACAAAACGTAATCCCGCTGAGCTTATGTGGGCAAACAGTCTTGCGAGACTGCTACTGCTTTGTATCTGGTGTTACTTTTGGGCCAACCGCACCCCCCCCCCCCCCATAAAAAAAAAAAGGGATACATTCTCTTTTGTATTGGATTACTCCTGGACAGCGTTATAAATGTTTTGGGTTTTTCATTTTGACTCCTGTTTTTAAAGCAGGTTTGGCACTTTCTTTATTTGGTTATTTATTTATTTATTTATTTATTTTTTTTAAATGTTTTTCTTTTAGTTTAGTTTTAGTATTAGTTTTTTCATATATGGAGTACTTGTAGTCTGCAATATTTAAAAAACACGTCACAAAATATCGTGGAATAAAGTTACCTACGATTATCAAACTACTGTTTGACCTTCCTTCCTCTGTACACCCGTACACTAATATTGAAATGAATACATTTAAAATAAAATCCAAAAGCTCATGTGTGAAATTAATCGACAAAGATTCAACCAAAGGACATTTTCGCTATAATTGTAGCTAGTTTTAGTTACTTTTATAAACAGGGATGGCGGGGCAAAGAGGTGTTATAGCCTGTCAGAAATCCGCATATAGCCCGAGCATTTTATTTGATATTGTATAATATATTATTTTCTCATTCCTCCATGTACCAGTCAAGCCCCGCTTTAAACCCGGGAATGAAAAAAATCTTGAAGCCGGTTGAATTTAATTAATCTTTTTTGGTTGAAGTTTTTTGGTTGAATTTAATTAATCTAAATTTTTACAAATATTTTGAACCCTTTCGTGCTTTAATTAGGATTTAATGTTATTATTCAAAATATAAGTATATATTTTTTAGATTAATAAATATAGGCGAAAGCAACTTTTAAATAGCTGCCCATTGTAGTGACCACTTTGCATGAAAGGGTTCAATGCTGTACATAAACACTCATCATCTTTACAACTCCAATTAGTCGAAGCGAATGGTTTGCTTTGGGGTGTGTGCAGTGCGACAGTTTTGCTTTCACTTGTTCCACTCAAATTTGAAGGCACGCACCTCAGAGCAGTTTCAAGTGGCACTTGTGTTTCGCTCGACTGTTTGCCCTTGCTATCTTGATCTCGCATGCCAGGCAGCGACGCAATGTCTTGTTTTCTCTTCTTTCTTCTTCTGACATTCTTGTTCCTTTCATCAGGCTGAATGCTTGATAATGAGTCAACAGGTATGGACGCACACACACACGCACCTACAGATGCATACACACACACAGATTACAAAAACTTTAGTCAAGACATAATACATTACAGATAAACGACAACTTTGCGTGACTAAAACCGAATACAGGCCGAACCTGAAAATGTACTGTGTAAAATGACTGTTGAGTGTCCAACTGAGAAAACCAAGATAAGATTATCTTAAAAGGACCAATAAAATGTGCCTTTACAAAGATATTATTGCTCACTTTTGATTGACACCGTCAGATAGGTCTTTAGCTAAAGACCCTGTAAAGTGAAACCAGAGATTTTTGGGGGGAAATAAATTTTACGTTTATTAATAGTTATCAAACTTATCACCAATAATGTAACAAGGTTGAAAAATCTGTTAGCGTTTACGTTTTCAAACAATCACTGCTCTCATACAATCACTGCTTTTCTGCTAGATTAACTAGGGAATCACAATGTCCTATTTTCACTATAGCCTCTAATACTGACTAACTGAGATATTTTTAGAACAGGCCCCTGCACTAAAATATGTAGGTGTACCTAATATTATGGCTGGACGTTGCAAATATCACCTTGGCAGCACAAAACATCTCCAATTATTGGATTAAATGTTTACATCACCTTGGCAGCACAAGGCATCTCCCAATTATTGGCTTAAATGTTTACAAAGTGACACACGCTGATGTTTAAAAAAAATGTGCTCGACACGCAGACATTTTTTCACTGACAGGAATATGAGAAAGTACCACCGTGACACAATTATAGGCCAATAAGACTCATTTTCAGGCCGATGTAACCAGGACTACAGGTTGCATGGCTACAACTAAATTTACACTGGTCGCTAGTGCATGCAACTCACGCTACTGTCTTAATCTGCGATTTATTTTTTGCTTTAACATGACATTTGTACAGGTAACAGTGCTTACAATTTTGATCATGTTTATATTTATTTTAATTGTATTTTAATTGATTTTGTTTTCTTTTGAGGTGTATCGTTGTAAAAGAGCTGCATGTCGGCTAATGAATGACGCTAGCCTGGCCATCATTCAACACTGCCCTCTGCTGACCACAAACGGGAATGCAGAGAGAGATGAGGTCAACCTATACTTTGCTCATAACCCCACTATAGGACTGTTTACCAACCTTTTTTTTGAGCATTAAATTTGAAAGAGAGAGAGAGAGAGAGAGAGAGAGAGAGAAAAACACTTCCTGGATTACCTGTGTCGGTTTTAAATGTTTTTCCTGAAATTCCCTACTGGTATCCCTATCATATCATGATAGGCAAAACTATGCTTTAATTTTGTGTTCCTGGGTTCAGGCGTTACATCAACAATTTCTTTGAATTGAATTTTGTAGTCACACATATGGTTAGGAGAAACGTATCAGAATCAAGTTTATTCGTGTATATCTTTATCACCAAAAAAGTCTCAAAGGGCTTCACAAGCCCACAGCTCACAAAAGGAAGAGAAACGGCAGTAAAAGAGGATAAAGTCCGGATGTTAGAGGGTGAGGAAAGGCGCTAAGTTTACATTTTATTGAGGAGATGTAGTCAAGTAAAAGTGAAGAATGTGCAGATATATAAATAGCAAAACAAAGTAACATTTCTACTTAAGGATAGTAAGAAAGTATTTATACTCCATTACATTAGAAGACTGCTGGCAAATAGGAGGTCTCAGACACTAATATTTACATCTCCCCACATGCAAAATGATCCAGGAAGGGCAGTCAAATGAGCAGACCTGAATATGATGCAGAGCAGAAGTAATTGTGCATATTAATGATTAGATAAGTATTTTTTGAACACATGTTGTTATTGGGTGGGCTGTCAAATTCTGGAATTAATCAGAACAATGAACACATATTTTTTTACATTGATCATGTGCCACAACGCGGCTCTTTGGATGTCAGAATGACATGTAGGCGGTCTCCTGGGTGGGGTGAGTCCAATTCTTTTGGACTCACCACACCCAACCCCACTTTTTCAGGGAGTGGTGAGTCCAATTCTCTTCACCGACAACAATCTCCGCAGTGCCATAATCGTTGCATTCATTATTGTGACTTTGTCACTCTTTCGTATGAGCGATTCATTTCATTTAGATCAGTGCTGATGCTGTATTGCACAATAACTCTCTGTACTTTGTACATTTATGTGTCATGTTCCAAATGTATAATTGGATATGGTGTCTTTTTACAAAAGTACTCGTGTGACTCTAACTCGCTGAGATAAACCAGTTGTGTATTTCACATGCGTGGCCAATGAAGAGGAATCAGAATCAGAGATTTGAGTTCCAAAAGGCGGTGAACAACACCGATGACAGCACCTAAGATAACAAATGCTTTTGTCAGGAATTCAAAAGAACTTGCAAACCGTACAGCGCCCAGTTGCCTTTTATTTATTTGCCCAGTGTACATACATATTATATAAGAGCGGTGTTTAACTCATTCACTGCCAAAGACAAATTTATTTGTCTTTTCACAGTCCAGCCATTCAATCCCAGGAATTTATTTATATTTTTTTCAATTTTTTTTCAAACGTTAGGGTAAGAGCGGGTCTGAAAATGTCTGGCAGTGATGAATTAACGTCACATTTTCGATAACGTTGCCCGCAAATTGAACTGTGAAATTTGGCCCTGGCTTTAACCACACAATATGGTGAGATTGAATTGTTCACAGGTCAGCAGTCAAAAACGAATTTCTGCAGTTATCATTGGCTAATTTACTTTACTTTATTTATTTACTTTTATTTTCTTTGTCAGTTTGCAATGTTAGCAAAGCCATTGGAAACATCTTGTTTGATAGTCAGTCAGATTTTTTCTTACCGGCGTGAGCTAGGGATTAAACAATAAAATATTTCTTGTCGTCAAGTGTTGTTGATTGATGATATCGCTGGCATTTTTTTCAGCCCAGCACAGTGATCCACAACAAATTTTTTGCATCACGGTCCAGTTTCACGTAAACATATTTCGACGGACCAGCATGGCAACAAATGAAACGAAATTCTGAACTCACCGTTACTCTGAAAGTAGTGTAATTTTTTGTGAGCGATTTTTTCCTCGCTTTTCTCCATTTTGTTTCACTGTTTCTGTTTCACTTTTGCTTTTAATGAAAGAGCGTAAATAAAAGCAAAGTGCATATCGCGACCAATGTCATTCATGACGGACTATCCAGAGCAGTTAGAGCACATTCCAAAATTGGGTCAGTGAAATGTGATTGTCATGAACGCTTCATTGCAAAAAACACATCTTGCCCAGATAAGACGCCATTAAGCCTAGCATGAACACTGCATGCAGTGACAATGGAAGTGAGCGGTACAGAAACTGGTTTCATAGGAGTGGCTACTGTATAAATAGACACGTGAGGGCAGGAAAACAAAGCAGCCAACTTACTCCTGCACTTGAACAACATGATGCTGCGGACAACATGGGCTCTACTTTTGGGTATATTACTCACAATTCAAGGTGAGGGCACACACAACTCGACGGATACTCTCGTTTTCCATTTAAAATACACATTTTGAGAATGTTATCTGTTTTCCTTGTACGACACAAAGAGAACTCTTCTCACAATGATTCACCGCAGGGATCACCGTGTCCAAAAATTCAAACAGTAGCAAAAATGCTGCTTGAAGGGGATTTTTTTTCTACATTCTTCATATAAAACAAGATCCTGATCTGATTTTGATGGTCACCTTGTCCTTTAATATTTTTTATGCTATAATTTTGTACTAAAATCCATGACTCGTGCCCCCCCCCCCTAAAAAAAATTCAGTTTACCAAATTGATGAAGTGAACCCCCCCGCCCCCGAAAATGTAAGTGATTACATAAACATTTATGAATGTCATGAATTTATCCACACTGCAGCCGTCACTCGGGTTGGTCGCCAGTTAAATGTATTCATTACAAACAGTATCATTATTTCTTTTTTTTTTATTCAAGAAAAAAAACATGGACACAGGGAAGTAAGTACACATTATATTTCTGGGGGTCAAAATAAAGTTACTTGTTTTAACGAACTTAACTTGGCACTTGACTTTTGTAGCACCGTTAGTCGAGTTCAATTCAACTAATAAGACGAAGCAAACGGATCAGCACAACAAAGCCGAAAAAAAGACATGACTGAAATATGACCATCCAGTGACTTGAAATCAAACAGTAGTTTTTGGCACATTTTTGAATGTTTTCATTGACGATAACAACTCGGTTTATTTACAGTCACCAGTTTGAAGTGAAACGTCTCACTATAATACACAATACCAATTCTTTTGTTCATATCTTTCCTACAGGTGGCTCAAACGCTCAGGGTAGGTTGTGCATTATGCGTCGTCGCCATAACGACGAGTCTACGTCACAGTATTTCTAAGCCTTTAACGCTTTGTTCCTGGTCCGCTAGAGTGCGGAAGGGCGCTGCTCAACCAAAGGATCGTCGGAGGTGACGATGCCCAGGCGGGCCAGTGGCCCTGGCAAGTCAGCTTGCATGTAAATGGGAGTCACATATGTGGAGGGACCGTGATCAGCCAGCAATGGGTGCTCACGGCAGCCCACTGCATCCTAAGGTAAGGCCACGGTCGCGTCACTTCCGCTTACTTGTCCGTCTATTGTCACAGGAGGCAAAAGTAGCCATACTCTGCACTTAAAGAGCAGACACTGGTAAAAGTAGAAGGACTGATTTAAGTCTTTTGAGTAAAAAAAAAAAAGTACAGACTGAAATGTGAAGTTCAGTGGTTTAGTGGAGCGGGTGAAAGGCCGTTGTGGGTTTCCTGCTCCTGCCTTAATAGGTTCAAGGTTCATTAGGACGCACCCACTTAGAACAATGTGTCTCTGTGTAGAGCATGATTAAACATATCTTTGAGTCAATTGTCACAACTTTGTATTTATTTAGGGGTGTGACATGTGCCAATGCCAAAAATTACATTTCGATTTAGTTCACGTCTCATTGTGAAAAGGTTGAACCATGTGCGGCTGCAGGCATTAATGCCCAAATTCTGTTTTAAAAAACAAGAATGTATGAAATGAGGAATATATTCTAATATTGTAGATTACATAAATGGGCAAAAATCCACTTTCGCTTGTGCTTGAGCCGTCTTTTTTTTCTTTTTTTTTTTAAAGAGGAAGTCAACCTAAACATGTTTTTTTTCCAAGAATATGTTCTATGCAGGCCCACTACTTGAAACAAGGCATTCTGATAACTATTGCGTTTTGCAGCAAAATCCACCCATTTTTAGCCATCTCGCGGGGGGCGACCATTTTGTCAATTTTGTCGACTAAAAATGACATCGAAGTTGCTCAGGGCTCAGATAATGACCACTCATGGCTCAGCTTGAGAAAACAGGTGAGCTGTGATTGGTCGTTACCTGAGCCCCGAGCAACTGCGATGTCATTTTCAGTCGACAAAAAGTGACAAAATGACCACCCCCAGAGATGGCTAAAAACGGGTCGATTAACTCTTATTCCACAAACACAATATTTATCAGAATGCCTTGTTTCAACTGGTGAGAGCCTACATAGAACATATTCTTGAAAAAAAAATGTTTGTGTTAACTTCCCTTTTAAATTTCCCGTTTATCATTTAATGCCTGCAAAATGGGCATCCATCATAGACGGACTGGTCTGCCGGCTAGGTGGAATTCCCAGCTCTGCTCCTAAGCAGTAATGAAATCTCAATAACCAGTAAAAGAAAATTATGTATTTACCTTTTTTTTTCCTTCCCCCCCGCCCCTTAAATATAGCACAGACCTCAATGTTTGGCTCCTGTACTTTGGAAAACAGAATCAAAGCACCACGGGTCCAAATGAGGTCAACCGCACTTTGGCCCAAATTATCATTCACCCCAACTACAACGACCAGAACTTTCAAAACGACATCGCACTCATGAAGCTGAGCAGCCCCATCACTTACACTGACTTCATCGGACCCATCTGCATGGCAAGTAACTCCAGCAGTTTCCACAGCAACACCATGTGCTGGGGCACTGGATGGGGCAGACTGGGGAGTGATGGTGAGTATGACCGTCACACTTATCTTGATTATTCACTCATAATTGTAGGATCCCGGGAATCAGCCACCATGATTAAAAAAAAAAAAAAAAAAAAAAAGTGAGTCAGCAAAAATGAATGTCTATGGAACACTTTTTCAGAAACGGAAAACAGTTAAATGATGCGACAGAAAAAGAAGTATTCCTCCACCCTCACTTTCTCTCCATGACATGCGCACAATCACAGCCAACAACGAGGCCCTCAAAGCAGCCACATAAATTCGATTTTTTTTTTCTTTTAAATCACTGATCAAACTCCTGTTTTGCCATTCAGCTCCTTGTTAAACAACAGTTAGTTGTGCAAAAAGGAAGTAAACATTGACCCAATGGACATGCACATGCAAAAATTTAGAGAAGGTCCAATTAATTGAATCTGTGACAATTAGAATGTATTTAAGCTTTATTTGAAAGTTAAACTTCCCTTTTTTAGACACATTGAGCCAGGTCAATGAATAACAAAAAACATTGCACAAACAATGTACTGATCTGATTTGTTTTCTTCCCATCCACAATATACATCAATAATCATGGCCAAACATGAACGTTATAAAATGAACTCACAGCCATTGCTTTCTGTCGGCGTGAGAAGCAGGATTGAAGAGGATCTGACATTGAATAATCCTCAGAAAAAACTCGGATGATGATCTGAAATACTTCCTGTTTTTATTCTTGCTCGTTCAAATTTTGTGTAAAAAAATAGCATAGCTTCATCTAGTGGTCAACCATGGGATTACACACAAAATAAACAGGAAGTAGAACAAATTATTATTAAAATAACAATGCCAATTCATCATTGTTGGGGATGCTGTCCTGTCAATTGGTAAAAATGACTTTCTTTCCCCCACAGAGCCAAACGTGGCCTTTGAAAGGCTGCAAGAGGTTGAAATTCCGATCGTCGGAAACCGGCAATGCAGCTGCGCCTACACACTGGTGGAAAACGCAAACGTCACCAGCAATATGATATGCGCAGGGGAGGAGGGCAAAGGAATATGCCAGGTTTTTGTCTTATTGTGTTTACAATTGAGACTGAATCGTTTCATCTTTCCGTCAACATTCTGAGCTTCATCAGTCATTTTTTTTCAAATGTGTTTTCAGGGTGACTCAGGCGGACCTGTGCAGTGTAAGCAAGGCTCAGTGTGGATTCAGGCGGGCCTCGCCAGTTTCGGCATCCCCTGCGCCACGGGCCTTTTCCCCGAGGTCTTCGCTCGTGTGTCGTACTACCAAGAGTGGATTACCTCGCAAGTGGCAGGGGCCACCATTAGTTTTGTCACCTACACCTCGACTGGTGTAGACCAAGACAGCAGCTTTGTGTGCCCGTTAGATAGCTCGGCAGCCACGGCAACTCTTTCCAGCCTCGGCGTCTTGCTCCTCCTGCTGAGCATTCCGTTTTTATAACTGACTGAATCGTATGACACTGAATTGAAATGTTCATCATTTATATTCTTAATGAATCACATTGAATTACATTTCTTTCTACAAGCTTAGCATCCCATGATTCCGTTCCACACCCGCAACACGTGTATGAACATTACCATTGTAACCACACTGTGACTTTACTGTTTACATTTCCTATTTTATCCATGATTAGCATTAAATTCGTCAAATATGACACATTGTACCGAAGCCACAATTGCGCCGGTTATTTTGTCATGTTTTAAGAGTTGATTAATGGACTTGAAATAAAGAACAATTGATTGATTAATCAATTAATTGAACATTCATTTCAATTGTGGGGAATATATTAGCATGTAAGCAATTAAGGTCAAAATGAGGGATGGCTAAGTACCGACACCAGCCTTATTTCAAGGTATCGGGTACTCATGAAGGATATTTAACATACCGATATTTAACGATATTTATCTTTTTCCAGGTTCATACTGCAATCAATTTGCAACCAACATGCAAGCAATTTGCAACCAATCAAGGCCTAGAGTAAAAGTCCTCGCCAGCAGTTTGCACGACACTGCAGCGGTTAGTCGGCGAATCGTCCTGTACGTCAGAAAGAAAGAGGTTTGTTCACAATTGTCATTATGTTAATTAAAATTCATATTTTAAAAGCACTAGTTGTATCGGTACTCAGTATCGGTGAATGCTCAAAAGTGAGTAGTTGTACTGGTATTGGACAGAGAAAAAGTTGTATCAAACATCCCAACTTAAAAAAAAATACACTTCAACTAGTACCTTTCAGCTGGAAATGGCACAAGATAACGGCAAAAAAACATGTTCAAAATGTTTCATTCAACTTTTAGAATGCTACATCAGAGCAGTGTTGTGTTATTCAAAAGAAATGTGAATCATTTTCAAACTGTGAAAAAAAAATAACATCGCTCTGACAAATCATTTTTGACTATTTCTTAAAATAATAAAATGAAATGTAACAGTCAAATATTGTGTTGTTAACTGTGGGAAATAGATTTCTTACTTCAGGGTGATGTCATTGTCGAGTGAAGAACTGTAGGACAGCATTCCGATTACTTAACTCTCTCACCACTCACGTAACAGAGCTTGACGCCCATTTCATTTTAGTATCAATTATCACGCAGAGTAAAAAAAAGATTAAAAACAATTAAGTTGAGGTGAGTTAACACATCACAACGTCCCAATTACCTAGCTTGTAATTTTAAAATGTCACTGCATGGATGCCAATCTTTGACAGACAGATCACATTTCACTTAATTGGTCCAAAATGTGTGTTTAGCCACTAGTAAGAATGTAGCGGTATCTATCTATGGCAGGGATGGGCAACTTAAAACAATTAGCGTAATTGGGGGGGACCACATAGTTGAACCGTTTAGAGACCTTGTTTAAGATTGTTCAAATTATCATCGCCTTTTCCTTTCTGTAGCCCTCCATGAAAGCATCTTTAATGTGTTGAATCAAAATCAAACATTCACAAAGATCTGCTTTTACTTTGGAAAACAACGATCGAAATTTCGTTATCAACACAGACCTAGTGACATTTAAATGTCACAATGTCAAGTGATGCAATAACAACAGTAATGGATTCTTAAAGTGGAAGTTAACGCTTATATTTTTTTTCCAAGAATATGTTCTATGCAAGAACCTAGTTGAAACAGGGCATTCTGATAAATATTGCGTTTATGGAATAAGTGTTAATCCACTTGTTGATAGTCATCCCGGGGGCGGCCATTTTGTCTTCTGTCGACTGAAAATGACATCACAACTGCTCACGACGACCAATCACGGCTCAGGTTCAGAAAACAGGTCAGCCGTGATTGGTCGTTGTGAGCAGTTGTGATGTCATTTTCAGTCGACAGAAGACAAAATGGCCGCCCCCAGAGATGGCTAAAAACAAGTACATTTTGCTGCCTACCTTACTTATATTCCGCAAACGAAAAATTAATCCGAATGCCGTGTTTACTAGTGGGCCTGCTGGGAACATATTCTTGGACAAAATATGTTTGGGTTGACTTCCCAATGTCCAATATATGCATAAAGAGGCACAAGGAAACAGTATACATGATTGTGAATTCAAGAAGGAAGTCAAACAACATAGAAGGGTAAACACTTTATTCCATTGAACCGGTATAAATTACATCACTGCGCTTGATGGAATCGATCCAACGAAAAGTAGAACAACTTGTGTAAAAACAGTGTGGGAATATTCACCTGAGAAAAGGTGTGCATCGGCGTAAGGTCAAGGGAATGGAGGCAAATCTTGCGGTTGTGACAACCTTTAGGAGGTGATTTTCCACTCTCACTTTTCAACCGAGAGGCTTTCCACTAGCGGAGAGGTGACAAACAAGAGCCGTGCGACTGGTGTAGTAAGTGTGAGAGCGTGAATGTGGTGATTTGCTTTAATAAGCGTGATTAGCCACAAACAGGGACTCTCCGCCGGCAGCGCTGGCTCCAGAGGAAGCGTATTTTCCCTGGCATGCCTGGCTGTTGGCCTGCAAGACGAAAAACAGGACATAAATACAATGGGCTAACAATCGATTTGTACTTTTATACTTCACTATAATCACTGAATCAGTACTTCTACAGTACGTTTACCTAAATACATTCCTATACAAGTATTTGTACTTGGGAGTTAAATAACAAAGTGCAAGTATTTGTGCCAACACTCACCAGAGCTCTCTTGATGAACTCCTCCTGGCACGCCTTTCCGTTCTCCTTTTTGCCGCCCCAGGCCTTGAGGGCTGACGCCTGCAGGGCACGTCCGTATGAGAAGGTCAGGGCCCAGGGCCTGTGCAGAGGGCACTGGTTCATGGCGTTCAGGTTGACCGAGGCCTCCTCCTCGCTCTGACCACCGGACAAGAAGGTGATGCCTTAGGAGGAAGAGGAAAATAATCATTTAAGACATTGTGGGTTATGTATATGAAATGATGCCAGACGTTACAAATGTGTTTGGAACAGTTTGTTCTCAAACGTTTTAGGTCCAGGGTGCCCTTACATGGGAGACTTTTTTGCAAGGACCCTCACAACAATGAAACATATCAACCATGTGTACCCCTAGAAGACATAGGAATTGAAAAATTGCCTTGACAAATAGTTTTGTTGTAACAACAAATTCGATTTGTGATGTCATGAGAAAAAAGTTGTATTTTCCCAAGATAAATGGTATAGTATTAAAGTCTAAAGTCAATTTTAAAATGATAACTTCATTCTCATACTGTTACAATCCAAAAGGGAGGTTTGTCGCACCAGGCACTGCAGGGGGCACGGTGCGGCGGAGGGCGGTAACGGTGGCCATGGCGATCTCCTGGTTGCTGTACTTCATGGAGCAGGAGTGGCCGGCGGTAACCATGTTGGGCTTGAGCAGAGTGCCCTCCAGGTAGACGTGGTGGTCGGACAGAGCCTTGTAAACGGCAGCCAGGACCTTCTCGGTGACGTACTGGCAGCGCTTCAGGTCATGGTCGCCATCGGGGAGGATCTCGGGCTCCACGATGGGCACGATGCCGTGCTGGGAAATGCAACGGAGCAGCGTTATGTAACGCCATGAAAGACGGAAACTAATGTGTGCACTTTGACTTAAATAGAGGTATTGAATGACTTCTTCTGTTCGCACAAGTATCGGTACTCGCTGATTGGCCGGGAGGAGTCAGTTGCTTTTTGGCACCTCATACGAAGGTTGTCAAGCACACTCTCGTCTTACCATCTGGCAGATGCTGGCATAGCGGGCCAGGACGTTGGCGTTCTCAATGATGGCCAGTCTTGAGGGAGTGGTGGGGGTGATCTTCAGCACGCAGCGCCATTTGGCGAAGTCGGCACCGTCCTTCTTGTACTGGGCGCAGCGCTCGTACAGTCCATCGAGACCTGGAGCCAACCAAAAGCTTTAGCAAAACAACAACAACAACAAAGGATCACGCCGGTTCATAAGCAGCAAAAATAAGATAAAACGAATGTATTATTTAATTGAAGCAAAGTGAACTGCCAACAGAACAGATTTTTTTTTCTTCAAAGATATAAACACGGTCTATAGCATGATTGTTTACTTATTTGAAGCTAGAACATGACCATTAAGATCTGACAGACACCGACTAAGGATCATTTTTCCTTCTCCAAAATACAGTATTTGAGCCACTGAGAACTAGAGTGGGCTAACTCACTTGACTACCAACATGCACTGGCACCCCAAGATATATATTTTTGAAGTACTGAGTGCAATAATGGACTTCTATTTGAGCCACTGAGAACTCGAGTGGGCTAACTCAAGTTTTTGCCATTTTGTAGAAGAGAACTTTCAAGTTTCATGGCTGTAGTGCAACAGTGGTCTAAGTGCAAACATCCATAAATCTAAACGTGATACAACTAAATCTACATCTGTCCATATTTCAAAGATGATTAAAAAAAATCACTTATACCAACATGCACTGGCACCCAAGATATATATTTTTTGAAGTACTGAGAGCAATAATGGGCTTTTTTTTTGGTCAAAATTGGCCCTGAGACTGATTTAGACTCATATTCATCAAAAACAAATACCTTTTCTCTAACAGAGTTAGCCCACTCTTGCAGTGTGTTGTTCGGGCTCACCCTGAGTCGTCGTCTCGCCGTTGGTTCCGGCCAGAGGGACGACACCTTTGTCGACCTTGATTCCCACCACCATGCCTCTCTCTTTGAGGTGCTGGGGGAAAAGCTTGCCGCTGTCGGTCTTCTGGTACATGGTCTCGTGGAAGAGGATGACGCCGCCAATGCAGGGGGTGGCGCGCTCATCGGCGGTGAAGAGGAGCTGGCGGTACAGCCTCCTGTTCTCCTCAGTGTTCTCAGCGTTGATGCTCTGGAAGCGCTTGGCAACGCTACCTGGAGAGGACAGCGGGCAAGTTTAGCGCGCACCGTATCGGTACAATATCTCCCAAGACTATTATCGAATAAATCTAACGTGGCGTGTGTAAAAGTATACATAAAAAAAATATTTTTTTTAAATTGTCCAAATGTGGTATTTAATTTACATTTTGATGCTATGAAATGTTTTATTTGTACATTAGATGAGATTAGATGCAACAATTTGCAATGAAATGCAAATTGCAACGAACCAGAAGCATATCATCCATCGCTGTGGGGTAGAATACCAGCATGTCCAAATATGGTCGTTTTTCCTATTTTTCACAAATTGGTACTATTGGGTGTCCCCCCGCATTGGGAGCCTTTCACCCGGACACGCTGCTTATACAGAGCGCTCACCCGCACTGCTTGTTGGTGCCCTCCCATCAGCGCACCGATTGGATGGTCGATTCTCCGAGGGCCACCAATCACGACCAAGCAGTGCTAGTGAGAGCTCTATACAAGCAGCGTGTAAGTGCTCCCCCGTCAGACAAGCGGCTCATCAAAGAACACACGCCAACATTTCCAGATTCCAGTCAGACAAGCGGAGCGCTCATTGAATTTGAACAGAAAGAGTGACTCACTGCCGATATTTGAACAAAAAGAGTGACTCTGCGCCACGGCAAACCTCGCCGCGAAAAATAGACTAAAGACGGATTAAATACATGGGCTTCCGACTACACTTAGTCCGTCTATTTTATTTTTTTTCCCGGCTTTCGTCAACCGTCAGCAAAATGGGCGTCCGTCAAAGGCGGATAGACGGACCGGTCCGTCACATCGACGGAATGGCCAGCTCTGCACAAATCTATGAAACTGTCTTGGACACTTGAATTTGAGAAGTGTCTGAAAACTCTTCTCAGATTCATTATCCACCTATTACAATACTTAGCTCATTGTTTTATGACATTCACTCATGGCTCTCAGACCTTTGGAAAAGAGTTTGGGGAGATGATGTATTCACAGTCGTTTGCTTTTGTGAACTATTAAAGCCGTTTTTGGAAGCTGATTATATAGAATATACATGTGTCCGGTGTATAATAGCGCAACGGCGATCCTTACCGGTAGACTCATCGGCGGCGAGGATTCCCTTGCCGGGAGCGACGATCTTGTGAGCGATATCACTGAGCTCCTTCTTCTGCTCAGGAGTGAGGAAGGGGTATGCGTGAGGCATCTTGACTCTGTTCAAGGAGGGAAGAAAGAGGAATACTTTGCAAAACGAGATCGGATAAAAGGGTACAGGCCGCGGTTGTGACTCAAAAGCGAAACCTCATCAAAATGCAATCCTACTCAACCGCATGACATCCTGCCTCACCAACAAACGGTGGTCTGGTTGTTTCCTTCTTTTAGCAACACCCCCACCCCCACCGCCATCTTACACTTGTGTGATAACCACAAGCATGTGTCTGACCTATTCCATTTTCTTCTTATCCGTGACCTTTTCCTACTCTTCCACTGCATGCCTCACTTCGCCTCTCCCCGACAACACGAGGCTGTACTAAATATACACAACCCAGCAATGCATCCACTCTGACTTAGCACCAGGGTGTTACATAAAAAAAATGAAATGAAACTGTAGCATGAAAACCAAGGACATGATACAAAACAAGAACAAGTCATGCTAGCAACAATCATACCACGTGGTTCATAAATAATGAATTACTTTTTAACACCTTATTCTCCTTATAAGGTCATATACGGCAAATCTTGCACGAAAATCACACCGTACCTGCTAAACGGTAATGGTTGTAGTTCTCATTGCATGCTCGGACATTTAAAAACAGAGTTTAAAATGTCACAACATATTAACTGTTTTATACAATATTTTAGTCGTACCTCATGGTTTAGAAATAATGGATTACTTGTTTTTTCTCAACCAGCCTTATAAGGTCATATATGGCAAATCTTGCACGAATATCACAGCACATCTGCTAAATGGTAATGGTTGTAAATCACAATGCATGGTCAGACATTTAAAAAAATGGTTTAAAATGCCACAACATATTAACTCTTATATACAATATTTTCGATTTTAACGTCATTAGTAGCCTGTTTATAAATGGTACTTTTAAGGTAGTGAGGGGTGCCTTAGGCGTGAAAGTGAATCATAGTAATACATATTTGATTTTTTTAGTGCATTAGAGGGATGTAAGACTACATGGCAAAGTGCATGCACACCATGTTTTTAATCCCCAAAAATACGGAAATGTGTCTAAAGTCAATGCCCGCAGTTGTCCTTTTACCTTTGAGATCAGAAGGAGAGCTGGGAGAAGAAAAGCGGAGGTAGAGAAGTAGCCTTCGTCTGCGACACCCTCTGGGCCGGCTGGCCCTTGTATTTATCCTCCCATTGTGACCCTTCACATTTCAGCTGCTCGGCTATAAAAAGAACAGGACGCAACCAGAGATGGCTCGTGACATTCAGCGCGTCTCAGGCCGGAGCGATTCAATGGCGGGTGGCCAGAGAAAGGGCAAACGGTCTAGCGAGTACAAAATGGCAAAGAAGGAAAAAATAAAGCGGGTCTCACTTTTGGGGCCCAAGGACAGACATCCCCGTCATAATCCGAACACCATTTCAAAAAATGCTACGTGTACACTAAAATGTCATAGAACGGTGATTCTAAAAGTGTGGTACTGGTACTGCAAGTGGTACGCCGGCTCCCTCTAGTGGCATGAGAAAGATCCACCCTAACTCTTTTGATTTATTTATATCATGTTGTGGACCCCCAAGCAACGACTCGCGGTTCCGACGGAGGTACTCGCACCCTAGTTTGAGAGCCGTTGCTGTATTATGCAAACAAATGCAAACAGAAGCCGAGCTTGAATACGCATCAACTGCGAGAAGCGCGGCAGTGAGCAGTGAGATCCCGTTATACACGAGACACCGAATGTTTCGTAATCCAACCTGCTTGCAGTAACACAGAGCGGGCTGATCCTTGACCTTTCTGTGACCTTTCCCTGTCGTCCTTTCTCGGTGGGAGGAAGCCGGGGTCAGCTGGCACGCACGCTAAAGGTCACACATGCACACAGTCCAATTGCACCAGCTTTCATCGACCAGTCGTTGAGCAGAAAGTTGCACGTGAGCGTAAAGATTTGCAACCCTGACATGGCCATTCTGTTGTTATTTCATTTTTTTACAACTTCAGTCTGACCGATTTGACTGAGCGGCGTAGTGTGCTGCCCTGATTACGCGCTTATACATACAGGCGGAAGAAAAAGTAGTTCTCACCAGCTGTGAAAAGATCTCAACGGTTTTAGTTTAGTTTTAGTATCGCTATTGCGATTCGAATCGGTTTTAGAGCGTAAAAGTCTGTTCTCAGAAGTATTGCTGGGAAAAATGTAGGTGCGCCTCACTTTTAGCAGAAAAGACAGAAAGGCCGACTTCCCGAAATGTAGCTGTGAGTGTTGACAAGTCAATGTGCACCGCTGATAACTTAAGAGGACAACGACCACAAGCCAAGTTCCTCTCTGACATCAAATTTAATTTCACTTGACATGTTCCATTGTGTTGACAACCTCTGTTTGGGCCACCACTGTTTGAATGACCTTTCACAGCCACACAGACCAGAGATGAGTGTAATAATTAATCCGTTTGTCCTAAAATTCTGTGAAATAAAACTGAGTGTACTACTTGGCTGTAACCACCAGGGGCAGTGTCGATCCGGCTTTTTTGGTGACGGAAGAAGAACAAGTTTAGACATCCCATTTGAAATAATATTTGGAAAAAATACATTAACATGGTTTGAATCACTATGAAGTTAATGTAACTGTCCTCCACGGTGAACAAGGAAGTAACCAAGTATTGAAGAATTTTCACTTTTACTCTTTAAATTTGAAAACATATATTTGTACTTTCTCCTCCCTTACTCTGTAAAAAAAAAATACTTGGAGGAACTACTATTTTGTATGCATTTTTTTTTTTGTTCCCATTGTGCCAAGTTATCAAAATGCATTTTGTCTACAATTAACATTAATAAATAAATAAAATACTACTATCTGTGAATGCTTCTGCCACCTCTACGATTTACAATTAGGTGGTCGGATTGCTAAATATAAGTAACATATTAGATCATCTGCTTGCTTTGTGTCACCGCACAAATTTCATGTGTATGCCTACACAGAGTGTTCATATCGTTTTAAGTGTCTGATTCAGTAATGAGAAGGTGAAAAGGGGGATATTGCACATATGTCTGCCTTTTTACGCAGCTGGTGCAATTCGGCACTTCCTGCTCCAACAATGCAATGAGAAGACACAGAGGAAGTAAAAGAAAAAGGAGAAATAAATGGAGTTATTTTGGTATTTTTTGTGTTGAATGAAACAATGAGTCAATTTCGATCATTTTGTGACAGCACCGTGTCAGCGAGATCAAACACGGCATGTTACCAAAAAAGGAGTGGTAAAGTAAATCACTTAATTGCAGTTGTCAAGTTGTCCGCATCAAAAATAAAGAACGCGTTTGATTTCAATTCGTTCTATGATAGTAGCTAAGCAGTCCTTGAGTGAGGATGGTAGTCTACATCCGAGTTGCTCTTACTACCTCTTTTAGCTGTCACGTTATTGAGTCCGTCATTTCTGCCTTCAACACTTTCCTGTCTCGTTGATGCCTTGCAGCGTTTCACTGCAGTCGCACAATGGACTGGCTCACTACTGCTACACTTTTTCTGACAGGTAAGATAAGAGTCTCTTTTCTCATACGCCACACGCTGGTCTTTAGCGATTGGAAATGCTGCAGAGACAACCATCAGAAGTCATTTCTCCTATTTCGTGATGATTTGAAATAGCATTCCGCGCAATTGGATTATTTCAGTTACTTTACATCTGTTTTCATCTATCTATAGTTTCTATCGTTGATATCTATCCATCATCCATCCTTTATTATCTTTTAAACTCTCTCTTCCTGGTGATAGTACTGTTCACTACACCATATATGGAGACATGCAGTAGGGTCAGCGTTGCACATTAGCATCAGCACGACCGCTCAACTGGTCCTTGTTTTTTTTTTTTTTTTTTCTTCTTCTCAGTATTTAAAACTACATTTGCTTTCAATATTGACCCCGTGGCTTGGAAGACCTTGACGAACCCCGCAGAAAGTTTTGGATACCAGATCGTGCAAAGACAAGCCGAGTGAGTGAAGGGATTGGATTCAAATGTCATGTTGTCGTGATGTATTACAATACAGTATAGCTTGTCTGGTTCTATTTGAACAGTTTGCTTGTCAGTGCACCCCTTGATCAGTATTCACAAGACAGACGAGGGAGAATCTTTAAATGCTCCACGGAGTCCTGCAAAGCGCTGCAAATTTCAGGTGAGCGATAATTATCTATCTATCCATCTATCCATCCATCCATCCATCCATCCATCCATCCATCCATCCATCCATCCATCCATCCATCCATCTATATATATATATATATATATATATATCTATATATATATATATATATATATAATCCTGAAACAGGATTGAAACACCTGAAACAAAGAGCTGAACATACCTAAGATCACAATCACAACACGCATGACATCACTTTTGTCAGCTGAAGGTTGCTGTCATCAAATGTGTCTTAAGAGGCGCTACTTTCTTGGTTAGCAAAATAACATGGAAAGGGTTCACTTTGGATTGTCTGCCGTGAACAATAGCATGAACGGAGATTAATACAGTCACTACCTGTTTTTTTTTCCCCCTTAGGGGAAAAAGCAGGCTTTTGGGTTTGATGACACATTGGCAAATGTCTCCATTGGGCCCTAGGCAAAATTTAATTTTGGGCCCCTCTATGTCTGCCAATAAGACATGGTTAATCATCATTCATTCAACTACCCTAGACTTCTCGTAGCAGTGTTACACTAAAAAGTGGACTAGGGTTTTCAGTATTTACCCAATATGAGTCTTCATATATGTCTTGACCAATGACTTTCTTCCTCAAAGTGCCCTCTTTTGCTGTCAACATGTCTCTTGGTTTGACCATGACAATTGATCCGTCTACACGAACAGCCATGGTGAGTCACGGTGATTTTGCGCATCAGTGCCTATGCATTCCTTCTAATCACCACTGAACTGGTCCCTCGCAGGCATGTGGTCCAACCATCCCAAAAGACTGCGGAAGCATCACCATGTACAACGGCGTGTGTTTGCAGATCGACCCTTCTGATCATGTCAAACCTCCCCTGCCTTCTTCTCTTGACAGTGCTTAGCTTTTCTTTTTAATAATGTCTAAAAATACACTGAAAAGGGGGAGTTTGTAGTGTTAAAAATTCTCACAAGATTTGGAAGGTAGCCTCACTTTAAATCTCTCCTATCCTCAAGTCTCTAAACAAAGCCCCGCCCCTTAACAAAATGAACAAGTGTGAATATCAAACATGGCTATTTGCTGTATACACAAATTGAAAGAGAACCCTGATCCACCTTTGACAATTCCAGTGTTAGCAATATTACGCTAGCATTAGCACTATCACCAAGCCAGCGTTGGCCACGGCTGCTACGTAGGTAGCACAACTTATTTCTAATGGAATTACTATAAATGTTAGCAGTTTGAAGTTTTATTTTTTGAAACGTTCAATTAGTAAAAATAAATAAAAATCAAAAAGCAGAGATAAACGTACCTGTCGAGCTAATTCCGCGTCGCTTCTGAAACCTCTTATCTGCCTGAGGTCGCTTCGCTGTTATTTGCGAGTGTAGTGAATTTGAACAGGTCCCTTTCTTCCCTGGAAAAGATCACAGCTGGGTATTGAAAATGGCGACGAAAGACTCCGTTAACACTGGATAAAAAACGCTTTTGACTTTATCAAGCCATTTATCCAAAATGCTTGAGAGCCACCTGGCTAATTTGGTAACTACCTTGTTGTCATGCCCCAACCATCTGCTATGAGGTACTTTGTCTAATGGCCTTTCAAGTACTGTCCTCACTTATATACAACCGTTTTCTAAGCCATAAATGTTTATGACATCAATTCAAGGAGCGTGCTAAACACGTTTGCTTTACATCAGGACTAAAGCATTTTAACGTACAAAGGCTATAGAACAGTGAAATGCACATTTAACAAATACAATACTTTTTTAAATGAATATATTAATGACTTACCTCACTAGTCTAATGCCCAGTTGTTGAAAACTGAGGGAGGGTTTTTTTCTGGATGGAAATATTCCAATGTAGTTTCAGCAAAGGTCCTGAAGCAGTAGGTAGCGAACGGGTCAGTGCAAGGCTGTGGGGTGGGCTCACTATGATTGACACCTCGTTTGTCACTCCCGCTGTTTCTGATTGGTTGTTTTTCCTTTGGTTCGGTGGTTTCTTGTAAATCAAATTAAAACACACAAGATGATGCCGGAGAGGAATTATTCGCCCACCCCAGATCTTTTCCCTAATGCTCTACTGTCAGGACACACTGACTTCTAACATTGCAAATTTCCCCTTTAATAGGAAACAAACAAATGTAATCCAGTATGAGCAATTCTGCATTTAATATCCACAAGAACATAAGAGAGTGACTTCACTTGCAACAGAATCTGCCACTCACACAATGGTCTTTTAAGCCATAGCAGGCAATGCAACAGCCCAGGTCAAACTGGCGCACAGTCAATTGTCTTACGAGACAGAAGGATGTCAGAGAAGATTCCATTCAGATTCATTTAAAAGCCAAACATGGACTCAAATTGTATCATTTCAGTGTGATAAAAACACTTATTCTTCTTTTTCGTGACAAGACTGCCGAAATGAAGCAGACATCGCATTTCTGCTGGATGGCTCGGGGAGCGTGGCCAAGGATGACTTTACAAAAATGAAGACTTTTGTCATTAATCTCATCGGCTCCTTTTTGGGAAAAAATTCTAAGGTGAGAGACTGTAAAACAATTTAGTATTTTTGCATATATTTGAATGTATGTCTTTTTTCTCTCCTGCCAAGTTTGCCGTGGTCCAATTCTCCAACAATCCCATCATCCACAGCAATTTTTCTCATTTTAATGCTGGCACCTGGAGAAATGACATTAATGGAATACAACAGAAACACGGAGGGACAAACACAGCTAGAGCCATCAAAAGTGTTGTGTATGTTTTTTTTTCTCTACCCTCTAATGCAACCTGAATACATATTACAGTATTACATATTACAGCTGAATCTTTATTGAAAAGTGGTATTTTTGTTGGTATAGGGATAATGTATTTGTAGTAAACGGAGGTTCCAGGCCCAATGGGAAGAAGATTCTAATAGTAATCACAGATGGAGAATCTGGTGACAGTCCGGACTTGCCTTCAGCAGTAACTGCAGCCCAAAAAAAAAAAATAGTTCGATTTGCTATTGGGGTGAGTTGTATTTCACACACACGACAACTGTAAGTTGGGAGATCACATTCTTAAATGTTGCCATATTTGTTTTTACTTTTTTTTGGGGGGGGGGGGTAAGGTGGGCAGTGCATTTAAAAACGCGAGGGCGAAAAAGGAGCTGGACACCATCGCGTCTTTTCCCTCATCAAAGCGTGTGTTTCAAGTGGAGAGTTTCTTCGCACTTGATGCAATACAACAGACTTTGCGGGACAGCATCTTTGCTATTGAAGGTACAGTCATTCTGCATAGGAGTAAGCATTGTTTTTTTCTTCCAAGAAGAAATCCATTAGGGGGCTTCTATTTTTTTCTCTGTAAAATGCAAAGGTTGAAAGGACAAGGGCACACTGAAAATAAATAGTCAAACAATCCTTTGATCGGAGCAAAGTTGAAATACTACAAGAAAAAAATGGGAGTTTTAGATTTGTAGTATAGTGAGACAGTTGAAATTTTGAAAGCTGTGATATTAAAATAAGGGTTGAAACATTATGCCAAAAGTAGTCAACCGAGTGGCATTTTTTCTATTACAAGCATAAATATATTCCTGCGTTATTATCAACGTTGAGGACCATTTGAGCGGGAATTGTATTCTCATAATAGTATGCCTTTTTTTTTTTTTTTAAACAATCATTGTAGCAATATGACAGTTTCATCATTCCCCCAACTCCCCAAAACAAAACAGACTAAAAATAAACATTGTAAGATTACAAATACTTCCAAATTACTCAAATATAAACGCTATGACATTGGCCTTAATTTGAGCAGAATACTGTTAAAATATCATTGTAGTCCTAATTTTGTGATGAAAAAATGTGAATAGGGCTTCATTCTTGAAACAGCCAAATTATATATTCTGTAATATCACCACTTTATTCCTCTTTAGAACATTTTGATGTTAATATTTTTTTTAAATCACGTGCAAATCCAAGAGAAAAAAATATGAGAAAAACATATATAGAAACAAAATCATAATTACTGTAAAGTAATAAGGAAACAATTACCGGTACATTGTTAAAATGTAATTTGTGTTCTTTATGTCATGGCAGGCTCTCAATCAAGCGGAGAGACTCTCAAAATGGAGATGGCTCAGCGGGGATTCAGTGCTGCCTATCTGCCTGGGGTGCTACAACACAACACAACACAACACAACACAACACAACACAACACAATGCAATGCAACGCAACACAACACAACACAACACAACGCAACGCACATGAAAATAGTTTTGTGGCTTTGAAACAATTTTCCTTATATTTCTGTGGTCATTCTAGGGAATACAGATAGCGACTGTAGGGGCAAACGAATGGAGAGGAGGCTTCCAAACATACACAGGCCGGGGAGAAAGTGCCTATTTACCGATGAACATTGCTCCTGACAGCTATCTGGGTATGATTGTGAGAATATTTTACAAAATTGATTCATCCTATTGCTGTTAAAATCAGGAATTGCTGGCAATTTTCTTTCCAGGGCTCATCGATTTGATCACTTGTTGCTAGGCAGAGTTTATTGTGCTCAATCAATGAAAAAAAAGAATGGCATTCTTGTGTATTGGCATATGTTTAGGGCTTTCAGCTGTGTTTATTTTTTCTTCACCACTCTGTATTAAATATTAGTCACTAATTGGAATACAAGACGCACAGCACCATCTGCTGAATCTGGAACCACATTGCACATCATCTCCTGTTCAATTACAGGTTATTCCATAACAGTTGCCCAAACGCGGTCCGAAAGTTTGACGGTAGTTGGTGCGCCAAGATATCAACACAGAGGAGTTGTGATGGTGATTTCCCAAAACAGGCTTGAACAAACAATAGATCCCTTCAAATGGCAGGTATGCTCTCACAGTGTTGCATTTTAAGTATTCTTTCCTGATGTCAAGTTTCTGACCGAATAGAATAAGCCAAAATTATTAGAAAAATCCAGCCAAGGCAGCAAAACAGACACAAAAAAAAAAAAAGAAAATCAAAATGTAAATATCAAGACGCAAAGTGAAATCTGACATATGACGACAAAATTATGTGTGACGTGACAGCAACAACAACCCAACAGAGTTTGACTGACAGAAAACAGGAAACTAAATACGAGCAAAGTGACGAGACAACGAGGCACACCTGGACAAGACACAAGTGGCTGGAGGAAGCTGATTGATTGACACAAGGGACAGGGCTGACGGGAACAGGTGGAAACAAAACCTAGTGAGTTGACAAGAGACACAGAAAAACAAGACACAGTATGAAATTAAACAAAATCTACAAAAACAATGCAAAAGTAAACAAAAACACGATCATGACAATTTATTCCGTTGTGGAATGAGGTTGTATTGGGACCATATGGATTTCCAATGCCGGCGACAGAAGAATAAATTCCGAGAACTGATTAATTTAAAAAATATATGATGACTTTAAATACTTTCCAGATGCTCTGTGTGACAACAGTTTTTGTTGCTGTAGTATCAGATCGGCGAATATTTCGGGGCAGTGGTCTGCGCCATGGATGTGAATCGGGACGCCAACACAGACGTCATCCTCATATCTGCCCCAATGTTTGTGGAGGAGGATAGAGAGGGGAGAGTTTACGCTTGCACCATGATTGGTTTGGTGAGCCATCTCGAGATTCGATTTTATTTTTTAATTTCCCTTGAAAATCAATCCCATCAATCCTGACCCATCTTCATGTATCGACCAGAAAGTCGAGTGTCGGTTCCACTCTCCGATAGTCCTCAGAGGAGTCCAGTCTCCCAGAGGGCGGTTTGGCTCTTCCCTTGCCATATTGCCTGACCTCAACTCGGATGGACTCAATGACTTGGCAGTCGGGGCGCCGCTGGAGGACGACGGACAAGGCAGCGTCTACGTATTTCATGGCGAACGAACAGGGATCTCTACTACTTTCTCACAGGTGAATTACAAAGTCGGTCAACGATTCTTTCCTGGACACACAGCAGTGGCAAAAGCACTCCAGCTCTGTACCTCAAGTCTTTTAAAAAAACAAAGATCGTTGCTTTTCGCTTATTCACTCATTTATAGAGGATTGCTGGCTCAGAATTGAATTTGGGACTCAGGTTCTTCGGCATGTCCATTAGCCAGTCCTCTGCGGACCTTAGCGGGGACAACCTGCCTGACTTTGCAGTGGGTTCAAAAGGAACCGTCATCTTAGTCAGGTAAGAGATTCTTCGCTGTTGCTCCCTTGTTTTACGATCTCAGATGTTATGACTCGCACTGGTTACTCTGCAAATTTTTGGAGCCTTTAACAATTGGCAAAACATTTGTATAATCAGTTACAAGCATTCATTAGAGGGGAGAACATGAATTGCTACAAAAAGGAAGTGCTGAGCTGAGATTCAAACCAGAACATCATCACTGAGAAGCAGACTAACCGTTCGCTCACTGTACTGTAATGCCCATTTTGCGTATTCCTGCAAACCAAAACCAAACAATACTTCTCAGTCATGCGCTTTGCTTGGTAATCGCAGTTGTTTTAGCCAGGGAAATGCATCACAAAACATCATTTGTGTCTATCCCTTTGTGTTTCCAGATCCAAACCCATAGTAACGGTAGAAAGCATGTTGTCCTATGCACCAAAGCAAGTCTCGACGAAAAACCCTGACTGTAACAACCCAAAGAACTTTGTGGCAGACTTGTGCTTTGTGATGATCAGACACTCAACCGTGCAAAGAGGTGCCTGATTCTCCATTCTTCATTCAACGACTTGTGTATGCGTCATGTTAACATTTAAACTTGAAAATGACACAGCGACAGCGAGAGTCAATTATACTTTAACGCTGGATGCAACCCGCAAGGAGCCCAACAACCGAGCTTACATCAGTGAGAAAATCCGAGAAAAGAGCGGGACCATGATTCTTGATTTAGGAGTGACACAATGTTTCAGGGTCAACTTTTTCATCAAGGTGAGTTGTTGGATGGCACCAACGACCCATTTGAGGTTCACGCTCTTCTCGAATGTCTCTTCCTCACCATGTTGACGTTCACAGCCCTGCCCAGAAGACGCTTTGAATCCTCTTTACAATGAGCTCAGATTCACATTTGACGGTTTGCCCGCCGCCAATAACCTGAGCCCGAGTCTGGCCCAACAGGCCCAGACGGTCACGATTCATCCGGTGAGACAGCTTCATTCATATGTGCCTTTAAAGCTTTGGAGATCTCATGCGGTGCTTTCAAGTGCTCACCCTTGATCTGTTCTCCACAGTTGGCCTTTGAGATCGACTGTGGCCAAGACAAAAAATGTGTAGATAACCTCAAGCTGGATTTCAATTTTAGCAGGTAAGACATTCATCAGGTTTTGTAAGTTCTGCTTCTTCAATGTTTGACCTCTCTCATCATGGAGCAGATCGTTGGAGGTCAAAGTGGGCATTGATGAGCTCTTGAATGTCACCGTATCCGTGGAGAACCTGGGGGAAAACTCGTACAATACCCTTGTTGTTCTCACCTACCCAGCTGAGTTCTCCTACAGGAAGTTTACTGTCCTGCAGGTAGGGGTTAACATAAGTCTTCTTCCTCTCTAGCTAGCGTGATTTTGGATTTGTTGCAAAGGTTGAATGGACATTAGTGGAATCTTATTGTTTGTGGAAGATGTTTGAACTTTAATCCAAAAGGATCTTTATATACCTTTGGAGGGTGTGGTCACATGTCACACAATTTGTTATTGTTGCCCGGCATGCCAACCAGTCAATTGCCTGGTGGAAAAACAGCGATAACACAAACTTCATCCTCTGTTAAAGGAGATCCTCTTTATCTTAAGAAAGATGGCTTCTTTCAGACCTCATTGAAACCAATGGTCTTTCCTAATATCCAGAATTTGGACATCATTGTCCTTAAAGGAATGCCCCCTCATTTGACTCTTAAGATCTGGAACTGAAGAAGCCTTTTGGAATAAAGGTAAAATTATCAACAAACAAGAGTCCACTCTATTCAACCTTTGAAAATGACCTGAATGACTGAGAATCTACACAGACATGATTCTGGATTTCTTTTTTCCATAAATAAAGGGACGAACTGAGTGCAACTCCTTGGACAGTGAAGGTGGCCAATCTCGGGGAAAGACAGACTGCACCATTGACAAGCCCATTTTCCAGAGTAACTCAACGGTTGGTTCTGCGCTCTGTAAAAATACTAAAGCTACCTATTGTTGCGTGAACAACAGAGGCGAACATGCATTGTCAATGATTACAACATGTATGAATGTAGATTTCCTTGTTCTTTAATTGATAATAGTACTTAGTCCTTTTGCCACCACTGAGAGAACTATACCTAATAGTAATCTAATGCTTCAAAGGCCCAAAAGAAATCTCTCTAATTTGATGACATTGATTTCAGGTTGTCTTTGTGGTTTCGTACGGCATCGAAACAGACAGCCGACTGGACAACAGGATTTTTGTCACAGCAAATGCAACAAGGTAGAGTTTTTCAACCAGTGTGCGGGACACTATTATTAGCCGCACAATTCAACTGTTGTCTCTCTTTCAGTGGGAACGAGCAACATTCGGCTTTAAGCCAACTTCACAAAGTCAAAGACATTGGTGTGAAGTACAGCATTTTTGTTACAATGGAAAGGTGCCTATTTGGACAGTCATGACAATGTGAGGATTAATTGAGCGTACCACTCATCAGGCATTTCTTTTCAGTTCCCTAAACTACATCAATTTCACCTATGGAAAGAATGACGAACAGAAATCAATCCAGCAATCTGTCCTGGTAAAGTCATGATTGAAGATGGGGGGGAGACCTTGAGGTTGATTTATTATTTTTTTTAAGCACCACTGTTGACCTTGTGTTAGGTTTCCAACAACATTCGAGCATTTAACGTCACAGTGGTGATCAGGGTGCCGGTGAAGCTAGGCGAAAAAGATATCTGGGCGAATCTGAGCTCTTTGCAGGTAGCGCATCACATTGCCACTCTAAAGATATTTGTTTGAACACACCTTAACGTTCACGGATGACGATAAGGATCACATCTTTGTTGAAGTGACATGAACTTTCTCCATTTCAGATTCCAGACTGTCAATACAGCAATGATGAAAGAGCTAATGTCTCAGATTTGGTTGGTCAGATGCAAAAAAATAAAAGAGTGGTAAGACAAGCTCAACCATTTGTTGTGGGCACATCATTAGCTACACCTGTATGAAATGTGCTTGAATGTCCCACAGGACTGCTCAGTGGCCACATGCAGGGTGTTCAAGTGCCATCGGTTTATGGGAAGGCTCGAGGGAAAACGGTACAAAATGTCAGCCAACATGAGTTCAGCATGGATCCAGCAGGTAGTGCCTAAGTCTGAGTGTCGGTGGACGTGAAGCTGTTTAATTGCGTAGCCCATCTTTCTGCTGTAATTCTCAAACAGATTGGACTCGACAAGGCCAAGTTCATCTTTACCACTACGGCCAGTCTGGAGTATGACAAGAACCAGTACATCTTCTTTTCGACGTCATCTAATAACGACCCTCGTGTGCACAAGGTCATTTTACATCAAGATGGAATGGCTCGAATGAATTGACTCAAATGTTATTGGTCATTTCAGATTGAAACGGGGGTGGAAGTGTTTCCTCAACCGGACTTTACCAAAGAGATAGTTGGTGGTTCCTTAGGTGGGCTGGCTATACTGGGTATACTCTCAGCTGTCCTTTATAAGGTGAGGAAATAAGTACAGTCCATGAAAGAAATGGATATATCACACAAATACACATTTATAATACTCCAACATTTTTGTATTCATAGGCTGGATTTTTCAAGAGTAAATACAAGGAAATGATGAACGATGCCGATGGCGCAGAAACAGATGAATGACGAGGCCACGCTCACCCATTAGTAACAAAATTAAGTTAATTTCAGCCTTTTGCTTGAAGCTGCACAAAACACTGAGGTCGTTGCCCATTTGTCCTACTGGTGATGCCCATATGGCACATTCAATAGAAATTCCAGGGAACATACAGAATGACATTTTTGTACTATTATTTTGTGTGTGTAAACTTAAACAACGGCTACATTTGTATGACATCAATAATGTACTTACAATGTCTTTAAAATGTTTATCATACATTATAAAGTACTTTATTGTTAAAATTATTCACAATGGTAATAATAATAATGATTTAAAACAAATTCTGAGGTACTTCATTCACTTGGGTTTGGCCTAATGACAAATCCCCCCAAGCAGTTTGTGACTCCAAAGTAGCCAAAAAGTATTGGACACTTTTTTGGCTTCTAAAGAAATGCTATTATAAGCTCTGCTTGATGGGAATGTGGCCTAATCATGGTAAGTGCATTACCATAGGGGGTTGAAGGTGTATCAAGATTGTATTCTAAGCGCAGCAATAAAAAGTTTCAAGCTTGTCCATGGTACATGCATGAGACCAGATAGACAGAGGTGGAAGTCACAAAGAGAGATAGAAATGAGGATCTGTAGGAATCTGGAGCACTTGCTGAGGAGGTAGCCGCAGGGGACGGCATGTCGCCAACTGTTTCCTTCAAGAATGATCCAAAACGCGATATTTTGGAAAAGACCTGAATGTCGAGTGGGGATCTAGTACCTGTTGTAACAACGGCTGCCTGGAACCAAGATGAGTCTGACTTGCAGATCAGAGGGCCACCATTATCCCCCTATAAAGAGAAATACGACAATGAATGGTATCATCCATGTATACAAATTTGCATTCAGAAGTTAAGTCCAGTGTTTTTTGTTTTTTTTTACATATGGCACTTTATGGGGGAATTAACTCATCAGAGGGAAAGCCCAAACCAGAGCATTTAGAGATAAAGCAAGAGAGGCCAGGTTGAGCTGGTTTGGACATGTTCAGAAGAGGAACATTGGATATGTTGGTAGAAGATTACTAGCAATGGAGCCACGAGGAGGGAAGCAAAGAGGAGATTATGAATGAGGTGAGCGAAAGCTTGCAGACAGTTGGTCTGCCGAGGACAAAGGCAGCCGGAAGAGGATGATTCGTTGTTGCGATCCCTGGATAGCGTTAAGCCCAAAGGGAAAGAAGACAAACTGCAATCATGGGTAAAAGGAATGCACCTGTTGAAGGTCCAAGGTGGAAGTACAAATGTTCTCCTGAGCAGAACCGGCACTTCCGCAACTGACGACCACAGTTTCAAGTTCTCTTAGACTTTCAGATTTCTCAATGCCTGCAGAGGGAACACAAACTCGTTCGAACATAAGTGTGAATATATCTTAAGCCATTTTTAGTGAATATAAATACAATACAAATTCTGCATGACAACTTTTACTTTTGCTCCCCTGTCCCCAGCCAGCCGTCCAGCACCGGGTTCCAACAGGGAAAAATATTGCATTGGTGATATCCAAACAAACAGGCTGGAGGTAATCACTGAAGATGACGTCTTTTGTTAGATGCAGAACTGCAACGTTGGAACCTTGCAGTTTGCTTATAGTAATCTTGCAAATGGCTGAAGACATTTCGAACTCCTCCACGCCATTGGCAAGTTTCTGTCCCAGATATGCAGTCCAGTCACTGGCAGTTGGAGGGGAACTGTATGTAGCATATACAGTTTTAGAATAAAATCATTCTTACACAAACCATCCGAATTTGAACAAATTGCTTAGATATTCAACCTAAAATTTCAAGTAGAACATATCATATAGGGTCAACTACATGATGACTACTAAGATGACAGCTGGTATGCAGTACATACTTGGAGAAGCACTCGGCAGACGTGAGGATGAAGCTAGACGTGATGAGGGTTCCTGCACAAGTGAAAGTCCCGTTTTTGTGGAGGCTTACGACCCAAGGCCAAGTTCCACCTGCGACAAATCCACGGTCACCTTGCACACGATTGTTCAGAGGTGCTGTGCCGCACACTTGATCTAAATGGTGGGGGGTGGGAACAAAATACAAGAGAAGGGTGAAGAAATGAAACACATAGCAAGTAATGACCACATTTGAAGTATATAAATGGATGGTAACCAGTGGGACTTGGTAGTGGTGGGCTTGGTGTTGCTGAGCTGGGATCTGGTTCTTCTGTAGGAGTAACCTGAGGAGGATGTGGAGGACAAGTGTAGTTGCTGTCAGCATCCATCTCACTGGAGTTGAACTGCACAAAGCCCGGCTTATCAGAGGTTATATGGGAGTTGATCCAGGACTGGTAGCGGGACACTCTTGCATAAACTCCTGTCTCATTGGGCAGGGCACATCCAAAACCAAAACTAACAATTCCAGATTGGATCCATTTGTAATCCTGTTTGTTAACCATTGGACCTCCTGAGTCCCCCTGGGGATGTGGAGAGGAACTGTGTTACTTTCAAAACATGCAAAACCAATTTCGAAACCAGGAGGGAATGAGAAAGTAGTCTACCTGACAAAAGTCTTTCACTCCTTTCAGAACCCCAGCACAGATCATATTGTCTGTGATTGAACCGTCTCCATTCAGGCAGTTGCACTGTCTGTTTCCCAGAATCGGGACTTGCGCTTCTTGTAGCGTTTTAGGAAAGGGGAGGGACACTACAAAGTACAGCGTTAGTATATTTGGTGCATTCAACAAAGGTTGTCATCATGTCTCATTTGGTAAAATATGTTACTTTACTACCTATGAAGTACCTTACCTCCGTCCTGGATTCTTCCCCAACCTGTGACCCAGCTGTGAGTACCATTGTTGAACACGCTGCTATTGGCTGCCAGACACACAGGTCTGATGTATTCTGTGAACGTGACTGGTGAGGAGAGTCTAAGAAGAGCGATGTCATTGTCATGGCTGGAACGGTTGTAGTTTGGATGCACAATGACTGTGTCAACAGTTCTGGACACTTCGTTTGGGTTGTCTCCCTGCAGGTTCTGACGACCAAGAGAAATCGACCATCCAAAGGTACTTTTGCTACAGAGAGAATGACAAATGTTAGATGGTCAGGGAGAAAATAACAGAATTCTTCCATGTTTGGGTGACGCACCTGATGAAGCAGTGGGCAGCAGACAGCACCCACTCTCTGTTGATGAGTGAACCACCACAAAAATGGGTACCAAAAACCTGCAGACTAGCCTGCCAGGGCCAACTTCCCTCTTGAGCATCTTCACCACCAACAATCTTTGTGTTCAGAGGTGGGCTGCCACACACTGCAAAACGATATTTCATTAGAATCCAATGCAGAAAAAGTTGAACAAGTCACAAGTAATGCCACACTGATGACAAACTCAAACATCTTTTTAACAACAGAAAACCTGTTTCCACCCAAGAGAATACTTGAACTCTGTACAAAGCTGTGTTTTGTGAATTTTCTAAAGACCCTTTCCAAAGTTGTGAAAGCTACAAACATAACAAAAATGGTCAATTTCGGAAACCAACCCTTGAAGGAGGAAGGAAGTGGTACAATACCTAAAGGGTCTTGCTCTTTAAAATAAACGTAAAAAAGCTGTACCATGGGGGCTGATTGAATTGCATTACTTGATAGAAACATGGTTTCACTACCATATCAATCAAACAAAGTTCTTGTCATATAAATCTGCATGCAATGTATGTTGTAAGTGTTGCGGAAATAGTGAAACGCACATTCAGCACTGGGCACAACAACAGGAGGAGGTATAGGACAAGTGTAGTTGCTGTCAGCATCCGGCCCACTGGAGTTGAACTGCACAAAGCCTGGTTTATCAGAGGTAATATGGGAGTTGATCCAGGACTGGTATCTGGACACTCTTACAAGAACCCCTGGATTATTTGGCCGAGCACAGTCAAATCCAAAACTGACAATTCCAGACTGGATCCAGATCGAATCCTGCTTGCTCACCATTGGACCTCCTGAATCTCCCTGAGGGCGTGGAGACAAAGTGTCTGTCAAAATAGTCTTTTAACATAAAAAAATGTAAAAAAAACATGCAGAAAATGTTAAGTAGTCTACCAGACAAGTGTCTTTCCCTCCATCTAGAAAACCAGCACAGATCATGTTGTCTGTGACTAAATCCACTCCGGTTAGGCAGCTACACTGCTTGTTTCCCAGAACTGGGACTTCCACTTCTTGTAACGTTCCAGGGAAAGGGATAGGCACTAAACAAGACAATGGAAGTGCATCACATAATCCACATTTTATTCTGTTTTATGGGAAAAGAAAACTCTATTTTACCTAAAGTTTGATGCCTCACCTCCTTCCTGGACGTCTACCCAACCTGTGATCCAGCTATCAGTACCATTGTTGAACACACTATTGTTGGATGCCAGACACACAGGTCTTACATAGTCTGTGAACGTGACTGGTGAGGAGAGTCGGAGCAAAGCGATGTCATTGTTGGAGTCTAAAGAGCTGTAGCCCGGATGCAAAACTATTGTGTCAACATTTCTCGACACTTCGTTTGAATTGTTTCCCAGTAGGCTCTGGCGACCAAGAGAAACAGACCATCCAAAGATACTTGTGCTACAAAGAGAATGTCAAAGGTTAGATGGTGAAATCAGAAGAACTGCATATGCCTTCATGTTAGGCTGACCCACCTGGATAAGCAGTGGGCAGCAGACATCACCCACTCTCTGTTTATGAGGGAACCACCACACACATGGGTACCAAGAAACTGCACACTCGCCTGCCAGGGCCAACTTCCTTCTTGAGCGTCTTCACCCCCAACAATCTTTGTGGTCAGTGATGGGCTGCCGCACACTGCAAAATGATATCTCATAATCCAAGAATTCAGTTGCACGTTGTCGAGAAAAAGTTGAACTGGTCACAAGAAATTCCACACTGATGACAAACTCAAATGTCTATTTAAGAACAGAAAAGCTGTTTCTATCAAGGAGAACAATTGAATTGAGTACAAAAACAGTTTTGTGAATTTACCTTTTTTAAATTTGTGAAGACTACAAACACAACAAAAATATCCACTTTTTGGAAACCGACCTTTGGAGGAGGAAGCACACTGGTACCACAACAAAAGTGTCTAGGGATGTAAAATACTGAAACGCTGGAGGTCCCACAGTGCAAAAGAGATCAGGATTTACATTTTCTAGCTCGACCACGGGGGCAGAGTTGAACTTTACCACTTGATAGAAACAGAGTTTCTGTGTCATATCAATAAAATATAAAAAACAGCATGTTCTTGTCATATACAGAAAATCTACATGCAATGTATGTGGTAAGTGTTGCGGTAACAGTGAAACGCACATTCAGCACTGGGCACAACAACAGGAGGATGTATAGGACAAGTGTAGTTTCTGTCAGCATCCAGCCCATTGGAGTTGAACTGTACAAAGCCTGGCTTATCAAAGGTGATGTGGGAGTTGATCCAGGACTGGTAGCTGGACACCCTTACATAAACCCCTGGATTATTTGGCCAAGCGCAGGCAAATCCTAAACTGACGATTCCAGACTGGACCCATATCAAATCTTGCTTGCTCACCATTGGACCTCCTGAGTCTCCCTGAGGGTGTGGAGAGAAAGTGTACATCAAAAAAATCTTTTCACATTAAAAAAAAAAAGTCGTAGGAAAGGTAGAGTACCAGACAAGTGTCTTTCTCGCTATCTGCGAAACCAGCACAGATCAGACTGTCTGTGACTAAATTCACTCCGGTTAGGCAGCTACACTGTCTGTTTCCCAGAACTGGGACTTGCACTTCTTGTAATGTTCTAGGGAAAGGGATAGGCACTAAACAAGACAAGGGCAGTGCATCAAGTATACCCACATTTTAGTCCAATGTTTTATGAAGGAAAACAATTTTACCTAAGGTTCAGTGCCTCACCTCCTTCCTGGACTCTTCCCCAACCAGTGACCCAGCTATCAGTACCATTGTTGAACACACTGTTGTTGGATGCTAGACACACTGGTCTGATGTAGTCTGTGAACGAGACTGGTGAGGAGAGTCTCAGAAGCGCAATATCATTGTTGAGGTCTAAACTGCTGTAGTCTGGATGCAAAATTATTGCGTGAACATTTCTCGACACTTCGTTTGAATTGTTTCCCTCGAGGTTATGACGACCAAGAGAAACTGACCAACCGAAGGTACTTGTGCTACAGAGAGAATGCCAAAGGTTAGATGATCAAATCGGAAGAAAGGTGTATGCCTTCATTTTAGGCTGACCCACCTGAAGAAGCAGTGTGCACCGGTCATCACCCACTCTCTGTTTATGAGGGAACCACCACAAACATGGGTACCAAAAAACTGCACACTCGCCTGCCAGGGCCAGCTGCCTTCTGACACATTTACACTTCCGACTATCGAGTTCAGTGTTCGGCTGCCACACACTGCAAAACAGATTACCTCATTAGAACCCAAGTACATTAATATACAGTTTGTAATATCCGGAAAATGTCAAACCTTTGTTCTGCACACAAACTACCAAAAAGTCCTAACATCAGTAAAGTCCCTATTCCACTGGGTAGTATAGTTAATTTCTATTTTTTAAAGAAATAAATAAAAGAAATCTCAGTTTTCACAATTTTTCCATAATCCAAAATTGAGAAATCACTCGTGTATGGCATCACATTTCAACAACCTACCCTTGGGGGAGAAACTACAATGCTACCATACCTAAATTACTTGCAATATATTTTGACAATGCTGTGGTGATCCTCACGCACATTCAGCACTCAACAGGTGGGACTCTCGATCTGGTCCTTCTGTAGAGGGAAAATCCGTAACAGGAGAAGGTAGACCTGGACAAATGTAGTTGCTATCAGCATCCGGCCCATCGGAGTTGAACTGCACAAAGCCCGGCTTATCAGAGCTGATGTGGGAGTTGATCCAGGACTGGTAGCGGGACACTCTGGCGTAGACTACCGGCTGATTCGGCTGAGAACAGCCAATGTTAAAACTAATAATTCCAGATTGGATCCAGATAGAATCCTGCTCGCTCATCATTGGACCACCTGAGTCTCCCTGAGGATGTGGAAAGTATCTTTCAAAACATCATTTAACATAAAAAAAATAAGTAGGAAAGGATAAGTAGTCTACCAGACAAGTGTCTTTTCCTCCTTCTAGAAAACCAGCACAGATCATATTAGCTGTAATCAAAGCCCCTCCAATCAAGCAGTCACACTCTCTATTTCCCACAACTGAGACATTTACTTCTCGGAGCGGTTTAGCGAGGGGGTAGGGCACTAAAAGGTAAAGTAAAAGAATATGATGTAAATTCAACAATTATTATTGTAATGCTTATTTTTAGGAACATGTTACATTATTACTCAAGCACTACCTTACCTTCTTCCTGGACTGATCCCCAACCAGCGACCCAGCTATTAGTACCATTGTTGAACATACTGCTATTAGCAGCCAGGCACACGGGTCTTATGTAGTCTGTGAATGAGACTGCAGAAGAGAGTCTCAGCAGAACAATGTCATTGTCGAAGATTGTACTATCGTAGAATGGATGCAAAATTACTGCGGCAACTGTCCTGGCAACCTCGTTTGGGTCTGTGTCCTCAAGGTTCTGACGACCAAGAGAAACTGACCACCCAGCTGTACTTGTGCTATGGAGAGAATGCCAAGGGTTATACAGTCAAAACAGGATGAATACATACATTTTGATGTTAGAGTGACCCACCTGTTGAAGCAGTGGGCAGCAGACATCACCCACTCTCTGTTTATGAGAGAACCACTACAAACATGGCTACCAAAACTCTGCAGACTAGCCTGCCAGGGCCAACTTCCTTGTGTAGCAACGTCACCTCCAACTATCTTGTTCTTCCGCGGTGGGTTTCCACACACTGCAAACATGACATCTCATTATAATCCAGAGACTCTAGACTAGTGCTTAACCCAGAACATTTATTTTCTCATTGTTTTACAATACCAATGGCAAACAAACATCTTAGGCGAAGAGCTGAATTGTAGCAGTAGTTGGAAACATGTTTTAGGTGTTATAAGAATCAATTAAAGCTCCCGTCAAAGGAATATACATGCATTGTATTTTGACAATTCAGCAGTGATTGAGACGCACATTCAGCACTTGACATGCTGGACAATGGATCTTCGGTTACAGCTGCAGCAGTTGTCAAAGTGCTGTATGGTCCTTCAGTAACAGGAGGAGGCAGACCAGGACAAGCATAGTTGCTATCAGCATCCGGTCCACTGGAGTTGAACTGCACAAAGCCCGGTTTATCAGAGGTGATGTGGGAATTGATCCAGGACTGGTAGCGGGACACTCTGGAGTAGACTCCAGGCAGATTAGGCTGAGCACAGCCATATCCAAAACTGACGATTCCAGACTGGATCCAGATGGAATCCTGCTGGCTCACCATTGGACCTCCTGAGTCACCCTGGGAATGTGAAGAGCAAATGTCTGTCAAAACATATTTCAACACTTAATCACCAAGTAGGAAAAAAAAGTACTCTACCAGACAAGCGTCTTTCCCTCCTTCTAGAAAACCAGCACAGATCATATTGTCCGTTACGAGACCTACTCCATTCAGGCAGTTACACTGTCTGTTTCCCAGAACTGGGATTTCCACTTCTTGCAGTGTTCCAGGAAAGGGAAGAGACACTAAATAATACAATGTCAGTGTATCAGGTATGGTCAATAAATGACTCTGCTATACTAGAATATAGTTGGGAAAGTCTATTGTATTACTAGTAAAGTACCTCACCTCCTTTCTCGATTGTTCCCCAACCAGTGACCCAGCTGTGAGTACCATTGTTGAACACACTGTTACTGGATGCCAGACACACAGGTCTGATATAGTCTGTGAACGTGACTGGTGGAGCCAGTTTGAGCAGAGCGATGTCGTTGTCCAAACTGAAAATGTTGAAGCCTGGATGTAAAATTATTGTGTCGACATTTCTGGACACTTTGTTTGAACTGTTTCCCTGTAGGTTATGCAGACCAAGAGAAACCGACCATCCAAGGATAGTTGTGCTACAGAGGGGATGGCAATGGTTAAACGGTCAAATCAGAGAAACTATATGTGTCTTCATGTTTGGGTGACCCACCTGGAGAAGCACTGGGCAGCAGACATTACCCACTCTCTGTTTATGAGGGAACCACCACATACATGGGTACCAAAAAACTGCACACTCGCCTGCCAGGGCCAACTTCCTTCTCGAGCATCTCCACCCCCAACAATCTTTGTGTTCAGTGGTGGGATGCCACACACAGCACTTGATAAACCGGGCACTGGATCTGTGGTTGTAGCTGGACCTTTAGTAACAGGAGGAGGTAGACCAGGACAAGTGTAGTTGGTGTCAGCATCCAGCCCACTGGTGTTGAAATGCACAAAGCCTGGCTTATCGGAGGTGATGTGCGAGTTGATCCAGGACTGGTAGCTGGACACTCTTACATAAACCCCTGGATTATTTGGCCGAGCACAGCCAAATCCAAAACTGACGATTCCAGACTGGATCCAAATAGAACCCTGCTTGCTCACCATTGGACCTCCTGAGTCCCCCTGAGGATGTAAAGAGAAAATATTTGTCGAAACACATTGTACACTGTTAAAAAAAAAAAGTAAAGGAGAAGCAGTCTACCTGACAAGCGTCTTTCCCGCCCTCTAGAAAACCAGCACAGATCATATTATCTGTGACTAAACCCACTCCGATTAGGCAGTTACACTCTCTATTTCCCACTACTGGAACATTCACTTCTTGGAGTGTTGCAGGGAAGGGGAGAGACACTAAGCAAGACATTGATAGTGTATCAGGTACAACCTCATTTTATCCCAATGTTGTATTAAGGAAAACTCAATTTTATTGCAGGTTCAGTGCCTCACCTCCTTCTTGGAATGTTCCCCAACCAGTGACCCAGCTATCAGTACCTTTGTTGAACACACTAGCATTGTCTACCAGACACACTGGTCTTATGTAGTCCGAGAACGTGACTGGTGAGGAGAGTCTGAGCAGAGAGATGTCATTGTCCAAGCTGAAAATGTTGAAGCCTGGATGCAAAATGATTCTGGCGACAGTTTTGGTCACTTCATTTGGGTTGTTTCCGAACAGGTTCTGACGACCAAGAGAAATTTCCCATCCAAAGGTATTTGTGCTACAGAGAGAATGCCAAAGGTTAGCTGGTCAACGCAGAAGAACTCTATATGCCTTCATGTTAGGCTGTCCCACCTGGAGAAGCAGTGGGCAGCAGACATCACCCACTCTCTGTTTATGAGGGAACCACCACAAACATGGGTACCAAAAATCTGCACACTAGCCTGCCAGGGCCAACTCCCATCTTGAGCATCTTCACCACCAACAATCTTTGTGGTCAGTGATGGGCTGCCACACACTGCAAAATGATAACTCATTAGAATCCAAGAAGACAGTTTCACATAGTCTCGAAAAAGTTGAACTGGTACTGACACCCTGATGACTCAAACGTCTTTTTAACGTCAGAATAGCTGTTTCCACCAAGAAGAACAGTTGAATTCTGTACAAAAACGGTGCTTTTGTGAATTTGCATTTGAAAACTACCTCAGTAACAACAATGGGCACCTTCTGGAAACAAACCATTGGGGAAGGAAGCACTTGTGTAACGTAAGGGTCTAGCAATGTAAAAAAACTACAAGGCTGAAGTTCAAGATTTCCCATTCGCTGGTGAACCATGAAAGCTGGGTTGAACTCTACCTCTTGATGGTTTCAGTGTCAGATCAATCAAATAAAACGCAAGCTTTTTTCATACAAACCTACAAAGTATATGCAACGTACATTCAGCACTGGGCAGATCATCAGGAGGAGGTAGAGGACAAGTATAATTGCTATCAGCATCCAGCCCATTAGAGTTGAAATGCACAAAGCCTGGCTTATCAGAGCTGATGTGGGTGTTGATCCAAGACTGGTAGCGGGACACTCTTACATAGACCCCTGGATTATTTGTCCGAGCACAACCAAATCCAAAACTGACTATTCCAGACTGAATCCAGATAGAATCTTGTTCACTCATCATTGGACCTCCGGAGTCTCCCTGAGGGTGTGGAGAGAAACTGTCTGTCAAAACATCTTCTAACATTTGAAAACCAAGTAGAAAATGAGAAGTAGTCTACCTGACAAGCATCTTTGCCTCCTTCTAGAAAACCAGCACAGATCATATTATCTGTGATTAACTTTCTAATCAGGCAGTTACACTGTCTGTTTCCCACAACTGGGACTTCCACTTCTCGTAGCGTTTTAGGGGAGGGGAGAGGCACTAAAAGGTACAGTAAAACTACATGAGGTATAATCCAAAAATATGTGATTTTTAATTTTTTTTTCAAGTATGTCATGTTACGTTAATACATAAGAAGTCCCTTACCTCCTTCCTGGATGGATCCCCAACCGGTGACCCGGCTATTAGTACCATTGTTAAACATGCTGGTATTGGCCGCCAGACACACAGGTCTGACGTAGGCGTTGAACTCGACAGCAGATGAGAGTTTGAGCAGAGCTATGTCATTGTCAAAAATTAAATTGTCAAATAATGGATGCAAAATGATTGCGGCAACAGTCCGGGTCACTTCGTTTGGTTCGATGCCCTCTAGGTTCCTACGACCAAGAGAAACTGACCACCCAGTGGTACTTATGCTATGGAGTGAATGACAAAGGTTAGATGGTCAAATTAGAAGAAATCTGTATATTTTCATGTTAGGATGACAAACCTGGTGAAGCAGTGGGCAGCAGATAGTACCCATTCTCTGTTTATGAGAGTACCACCACAAACATGGCTCCCAAAAGTCTGGAGACTAGCTTGCCAGGGCCAACTTCCGTCTGAAACAACCTCTCCTCCAACTACCTTGTTCTTCTGTGATGGTATTCCACACACTGCAAACACAGCAGCTCATTATAATCCGAAAGGATTGGTGCATTGTCTCATTGTTTTACAATCCCAAACAAACATGATCAAGTACTCAAAAGTCGCCCGCGACCCTTCTGAGGATAAGCGGATTGATGGATGGATGGATGGATGGAAGTACTCAAAAGTGTCGGTGTTATAACATTTAAAATGTGTTTTGCCAAAGCTTTGGTGATTGTGACGCACACTCAGCACTTGACAGGATAGGCACTAGATCTTCGATTGGAGCTGGTCCTTCAGTAGCAGCAGGACAAGTGTAGTTGCTATCAGCATCCATCCCACTGGAGTTAAACTGCACAAAGCCTGGCTTTTCAGAGCTGATGTGGGAGTTGATCCACGACTGGTAGCGGGACACTCTTGTATAAACCCCTGGTTTATTTGGCCGAGCACAGCCTAATCCAAAACTGACGATTCCAGACTGGATCCAGACGGAATCCTGCTCACTCACCATTGGACTTCCTGCGTCGCCCTGTGGATGGATAGAGGAATTTTCTGTCATAACACCTTTTACGTTTAAAAAAAAAAAAAAAAAAAAAAGGACAAGTAACAAGCAGGAAAGCAACAGTAACCTACCTGACAAGCGTCTTTCCCCCCTTCTAGAAAACCAGCACAGATCATATTGTCTGTGACTAAACCAACTCCATTCAAGCAGTTACACTGTCTGTTTCCCAAAACTGGGACTTCCACTTCTTGTAGTGTTTCAGGGGAGGGAAGAGACACTAAACAAAAAAAACAGTGGAATCATATTCAGTTAAACCACATTTTATTCCAATGTCTTACTACGAAATCCTCTATTTTGTTGAAGGCTCAGTGACTTACCTCCTTCCTGGATTCTTCCCCAACCAGTGACCCAGCTGTGAGTACCATTGTTGAACACACTGCTATTGGCAGCCAGACACACAGGTCTGATGTAATCTGTGAATGTGACCGGTGAGGATAGTCTGAGCAGAGCGATGTCATTGTCAAAGCTGAGAATGTCGAAGCCTGGATGCAAAATGATTGCGTCGACAGTTTTGGTCACTTCATTTGGGTTGTTTCCCTGCAGTTTCTGACGACCGAGAGAAATTTCCCAGCCAGAGGTACTTGTGCTTCAAAGAAGTTGTGAAAGGTTAGATGGCCAAAACAATCGAAGTAAAGAAGAAATGTCTTCATGTTCAAGTGACCAACCTGGAGAAACAGTGGGCGGCAGACAGTACCCATTCTTTGTTTATGAGGGAGCCGCCACAAACATGGGTGCCAAAACTCTGCAGACTAGCCTGCCAGGGCCAACTTCCTGCTTGAGCATCTCCACCACCAACAATCTTTGTGTTCAGAGGTGGGCTGCCACAAACTGGGAAAGACAGGTTTCCGATGAATTCATGAAGATGAATTTATGAAGATGAATTCATGTTGATTCCCTCAGACAAATCCTTATGAATTTAATATGAACTTACCATCCAGCTGAGCATGTGACGCTGCCGAAACACACACACAATGAAAATCAATCCTTGTCCAAAACAGGTTGGTTGACATTACATAGATAAAGACACTTTCTAATTATTGACTTAATTTTCAGAAAAAATATTAAACATATTTCAACCACGGTTAACCCCTTCCCAAAAATATACATATTTTTTCAAAACTAGACTTCGATAATGAAAAACGTCGCAAATATTAAACTAAGCACATATCTAAATTAGTGTAAGATACACAATACAAAAATTAAACTAAAGTTGCGGAGAAATGCATTTCTTTATTGTATACTGTACAGCCCCAAAAACACTAAAAATGAATTTATAGTATACATGCTACAGTAACAAAAAACATTTAAAAATGTTGAACAAAGGTTTAAATAGTAATGTATGAGGAGAATAATCACTTACACATAAACAATAATTTACATCTAACCTCTGCTTGCGTTTGTCTTTAGAGTACAGTACTTCGCAAATGTCAAATGATTATCCAACGCATGAATACATCACATTTTGGGTGACTTGCAATGTTTGAAACATAACAGCATACACAAGTCCAGAACTTCAGTGTCACTTACTTGCAGTTAAAAAGCTGACCAGAGCCAATATTCTGCGCCATTCCCTCCAAGCCATCGTGCAAATGCACAAATCTTGCATGGTTTGCTGTAATTAAACTTGAGTGGGCATGTCGTCTGCTATGAGGCGAGTCCTCCCACAACCCCCCATGACACAATTATCATCACTTGCCTTAAATCACTTACATTACTACGCTTGAAGTAAATACTGCAAATACTTGACATTTCACAGAGTTGACCAACAACATTTTCACCTGTGACTTTTCTGCACCGTGCATCCTTCTGGCCCTTTGAAAATTGCAGTTGTTCACAATCTGCTATTAACATGTCAATAAAGTCTACACAGAACCCAGACAACTCTACCTGTATATTTGCATGCATCCTTTACGTCATGTCATCCATCATCCTTTGCGCCTTCCAGAAGTTCTTATACACAATTGACAGTTGAAGTAAAGAGCACTTTAAAAAATTAGTTGCACATTTCAAGTCCCTGTAAAGCGGAATGAAAAGTCTTCTCAATTTGTCACCCTAAAGTGACGAGTGTTTTAACAACCCTGCCAAATTTGAATGATTAAAACACATTGCCAAGTATGGCTTCGGAATCACCAAAAATGAAGCCATTCTCGCCACTTTCAAATGCTGTGGGCGTGTCCTCTGACTGTACGAAAATCAAGTGTAAGCTCTCAATCAAATATGAGTGCTACGATCTATGAGAATGAATGCTACTTTGATGCATTTTCTTATGCCTACGCATAAGTACACTTTTGAGTGACGAAAATACATCCACTTAAAGCCAACCGTGGTTGGAATATAGCTCTACAGCAGCCACACCAGAGTGATGCCCAAGACGTACGCTGGGCGTCACGTCTGACTTCTTTTTACTTTCGCTCGCTATTCCGCCTTCTCTCCAGGATGTGCATACACTCATGGTCGAGAATGAGGCACTCTCAAGTGGCCATGCCAGCTCACTGTGGCTGTCAAGTTGGACTTCTGTTTGTATTTCTTCCCCATCCACACTCTTCCGTCTTTCTCTCTGGGGATTTTTCACGCCACGACAAGGCAGGAGGCACTCTAAAGTCAAGTTAAAATGATTTGTATAGCCAATAATCACAAGAGTCTCAAAGGGCTTCAGAGGCCCACAGTTGACAAAGATCATCCACATCCCCTTATCTAACCCCTCACCCCCCCACCCCCACCGAGCAAGGAAAAACTCAAAATACCAGTGCGGATTATGTAGTTTCAGGATTTAAGCATAGCTAGCTAACTGAACGGATCACTGGCCTCTGTTTGCACTAAAAATACAATAAATACCAACGGAATACTTGAAATTACCTGTGAATATATTTTACTATGGCTTGAACTGGTTTTACAAGAAAATGCAGACAGACCACTCCAAGTTCCTTTTTCCACCAAGTCAAGGTGTGCTTAAGAATGTCAGACTGTCATTGGGGGGTATTTGCATTGTTTCACACAGTAGTATGGAAGCTATGGACCCATGAGAGCATTTGATCCAACCCGCCAAGCAATTCTGGTAACAAATACAAAGCAGAGGCCCAAAAACATTCAACACACAAATGCTCATAGCATAAAATGTATTCATTTTTTATTTCTTTGCTTAGATCAAATAATGTTTCATACTTTCAGGATGGCCCTTTGAGGTAAAACTGAAATAGCCTCAATATGAGAAAAAGTTCCCTACCATATCAGAATTGGAGGTAATTTCAGGCACCAACATTTTTTTAAATGACCATTCACTTTATATTTGGTCCTGTTTTCAAAAAAAACAGAAATACTAAAGGCATTATTGATTTAAAAACACATGAAACATCATACAAAACAAAACAAAAGACTTATTTTAAGGCTTTGTAGAATTGTCAATGGGTGCAGACACTCACAAAACCATGTCTGGGTACATTCAGGTAATAAATCTGTGTAACGTCCCTCATAATTATTGAAACTGCATCAATTTCAATGCGTGTGGATTAGCAGCACATCTTGTACCGTACTCACTGGATTTCAAAGTTATTTCCAACACGGGCCACAAAATACTGTACTTAAGAGTATACGGGTGCCCTCTAGGGGACGGTTTTAACAGTAGGATCACACATACTATATACACGGCATGTGTATTTAGTATATGTGTAACACTATGCTGAAAACAAATCATAACTGGTGAGTGAATTTCCCCTGTGAATGAAGTTTTTATTCATCTGGTATTTGGTTTTGAGGTCATCGGTTGGTTCAATTGCCACTTGTATACAAATACTGTGCATATTATACAGCCTTCATACTAATACTACCGTCAGGGATTTGACGCCATCTTGTGGCATTTTGGGTCCATTCAAAAAGTGCACAAATTATGCAAAAAGGCGAGTTTTTAGCAGCTACTGGGTAGGTTCCACAATAAAAATGTGAATAGGTGTTGTTTTAGTGTAATTTTCACTTTGATTCATCTGCTGTGGTTAAGATTAGTTCTATGATTAATTCCCATAAAACACAGTAAAATCTGTCAACTTTATTATTCAATACTATACTGTGAACTGCATGAGGACAGGCAACAAACGTGTTTAAAAAAAATAAAGAAAAAATGAAAAAAATGAAGAAAAAATTAAAAAGTGAGATGAATCCAGTTTTCTGTAAAAAGTCTCAGCAGGAGTAAACAAGGCAGTAACACTGGATATGTTACTTTGGGCCAGGAGAGAGAGAGAAATGTGTTGAATGTAACTTTTTGTGTTTGTTTTTTGGAATGATTATTATCCTGCCTTCTCCTTCTTCCCTTCAATGGCGCTCCTTCGCTTAAGGTTGGTGTAGAGCAAGGCAAAGTTGACGATGTACGTTGACACACACACCATGCAGAAATCACCCAGGACAAAAGCCAGAATAGAGGCAAGGTAGAGCGAGCCAGCCACCGATACCCAGGAGGCGAACACCAAGAACAGAGCGGCCTTTTTGGACAGGGAAAGACCTGTGACAAAAACAAACACGACTAAGTGAGACTATTTGGAGAAAACCGTCTAAAATAAATTCTGTCATATATTTCTCTCTCTCTTAATCAATAGATAAAAAATGAAGTCATATTTTTAAAGATCAAGAGTTGTATTATGATAGGAATACAGTCCTACTTTTTCAAGATCATTTTTTGGGGGGCTTGGGGGGGATATAGTCTATTTTTCCAGAAGAAAGGCAGATTTTCAAGAATAAATGAAGTAATATTACAAGAATAAACATGCATTTTTCAAATTCAATCAAAATAATTTGATACACTTGTTAAACTTTGACAAAGGTTTAAAAATCTATACTCTAAGGTCTATAGCTGCAATAATTTGATTAAACTCGACATGCATAGCAGGACACCACATGATACAGTATCTCTTTATCACAGTGCAGTTGCTCTACCAAGGCGATAAATTACAGTTTGTCCCTTTTACAACTACAGCACAAAGCAAAAGACTAAAAATATCAAAAAAAATATTTGGAGGGTATAACATTGACTTCCATACAAACTACTGTACAGTGAGTTCAGCTGGAATGCAGACCAACATTCCGGTTTTGTTGTTGTTGTTACTACTTACAACCACAAACAGTATCCATACTCTGTTATTTGGAGAAGGCAAACTAACCCAGACCAAGCTGCAGAGTGTAAAATATGATTCCAAGAACACTGTTGGGCTGGTTCAGAGGGCTATCTTGGGTAACAAAGAACTGAACCAAGCCAAAACCACGTCCCCATCTGTAAAAAAAAAACACAAAAAAACGGAATGAATACATATAAATACAGTATACAAAACACTGCAAACTGAAAAAAAAAAGACTGTATAAAAATGAATAAATTGCTAGAGAACGTTAAAGATAGCTACACAGGAGGATGGAGAGAGAAGTAACTAGATAAAGAACATGTAGCTATCTTAGGGCGGCTGGATAACAATACCTATCCAGTTAACAAGGTAGATTGATAGCTAGGTAGATAGATAGGTAGCTAGAAACTATATTTATCCTGTGAAGCAAACTAAATTGTCACAGCAGCAATGAACAAAACCAACGCGCAGCATAGAAGAGATTAAATTGTATATATATAAAAGATCAAAATATGGCCGTAAACATTCTCATTCACCAGATCATTTCATTTTCATGTAATCGAATCGATCGGTTGTCTCAAACAATGTTTCACCTCCCATCTGGGCAGGTTTCATCAGTTCACTCTTTTTGGGATGCAAAACGACAGCTGTTAAGATGCACTGACGAGAGACCTATGCCGGTCAACAGCAGTCATTTGGGTGCAATCATCCTTGTTAATATTCCATTCACTTGAAAAAATTAAGTGGACCAGCCTCTGTGTCATGGTGTTACCAGGTTCAAGATAGATCCTTCTGTACGTTTTTTTAGTCTGAGAAACTTTGAAGGATTCATCCTGCGCAAGAAGTGACGAAGCCTGCTTAGATGAGAGGCGACACAGAAAAAAAAAAATCACTTTTGTCATATTTGTTAATACAGTCCGAAGAATCCGAAGATGGGGCCAGAGCTGGCAGCTTGTTTTCACAGATCATATTTATCGTGGCCTGCTGTCAAGTCATAAAGACGCTTAACAGATGACAGAAAGTGTTCCTTTGAGTTTTGAAAATTGTGATTAAGACGTTGCCTGAAGCTAACGTAATAATCGTACAATGACTCCAACGCATTAAAAACAATGGCAGCACTTTTCACAACGAGGACTCGCCTAGTGCTTCACACATTTAAAATTCAGAATATGACAGACTTACGTTTTACAGTTAAAGAAAATTCACATCTATCAAACAAGCTTTTTCCAATTTAAGGGTATGACACAATTCGGGGTCAACGGACTTCAATGCTTTGTCGCCTAATGTTAAAATTACATCGGACTTGATTGCACCCTCAAAAAAATCTTGCTGATACTAGTCAAGGAATTTAGGTGGTGGGTGACACGGGATTACCACGAATTATTTGAATTTAGGGTAGAAGTCCTCATGAGTGAGGGCTGTAAAACGTGGCACTGAAGGTTGGGGGCGGATTCCGGCCACCGAGTTAAACCTCCAACAAAGCATCACCGTGGGTGCATTCTTTTAATGCGAGATAAAGTGCAATAAAAACAACAAACAACACCTGGATGTGAAAACTTTGGAGCAGCTGACAGACTCTCCCAGGTCGCACATCGCTCTGTAATCGGGGTCGTGCTCGCGGGACAATTCCACGTGAAGCGCGTAAACTGACAAAATCAAACCAAAGACGCACAAAAGCACGCGCACTGTCCTCTCCCACTTGGGCATGCCTTCTGCTGCTGCCATGTCTAAATCCACGCAAAAATGACGTCCACACCTTCACCAGCGAGGAAGACAATTTAGTGCTGCAAACGTGGGCTGGGAAGTGTGCGTCCAGCCAGTTTGCTTGTTATTGGATCGTGGGGTTCTAGCCCCGCCCTTTCGCTTGTTGATTGGGTCTGGGGTTGGAGCCCCTCCTTTTCATTGGTTTGCAACTTTGCCAGATTGTGGACCAGACCAGGGGACAACATGGCGTAATTCTGTTTATTTAGTGAGTTACCAGTTATGTCCACACTCAAGTGTAAATACATTTCAAGTTCAGTAAATTCACCTCATTACTGCAACTACAAGGTAAATTGAAACGGGGAATACAGTAATAGTTTACATGGAGCAACCGGTTCATTAAACTCTAAGCATAAGAATAAATTAAACAAAAGTCATTTGGGGTTTTTAATTTTTAGATCTTTCAAATGATTACTCAAAAATGCAGTGCTGTGTGCAGTTTTCACCACTAGGTGTCAAATTTTAAGTGTCAAATACGGTTCAACTGTGAAATAAATGCATCGGAGTGGCAACAATTTTCTTTGGTGTGTTTAGTGCTGCCATTGGACATTTAATTATCTAGCTACTTATACTTTGTCATTGCGTTTTACCACAACCAAAGTTGAGAGTCTAATTATTCAATTGTTTGCTAATACAGTTTCATTGTTGTTGTTGTTAATAATTGAATTGTAAAATAAGAAAATCCATCGTAAAAGATGCGGTTATAACCGCCTTCTCAATTCCTATTGGAGAGTGCAGCGTGACATCACATACCATGGATTGGCTATTCACAGTCCAATCATAATGCCACGTGGGGTATTTTTCCGTTATGAGACCTCCAGGACACGCACAACTTCTGTCTTCGACTTAATGCTATTCTTCGAAAAATAATTCCTCTATGTTTTAAACGATTGGCTGCACCAACATCGAAGCGATGACAAATTAGGCTGGACTGTTGTGGTTAAAATCGCCCGTGTCGCAAAACGGGGCGAAAGCGAACACTTCAAGCCCACGAGTGTATTTTTGTCCAACAGATGGCGGTCGCGCAACTTGATGGCTGGCGACCGCCGTGAAAAGACACAGAAGAAGAAGACAAAGACAAGGAAACGGCAGACAAAAACAAGACGCTGACATGTTGCCGAGGGATTAAAGAGGCTCATTTAACGGACGTTTGGGTCACAAGGTGAACGACCGTTCCGTCACGCTGAAACACACCTCCACGGTTGGTTATATTTGGTAAAAAATGACAGTGACGTACATTATTTGACGCTGACAAGGCTACGCCCCTGCCATGAGAGATGGGGAGATACTGTACTGTAGGACGATGCAGTCTTTGGCTTGTTGCTAAGCATTACAATTTTACTTCAAATGCTTGTACGGGAATCTCAGTTGAGAGAGCGTGTTGTATGTGAAGGTGCGTCACTCACTGCTGTCAATGTATACCCGATTATTACATCAGCGTGGGCAGTCGGTCATTTAACTGAGCAAAGTTGCATAGTTTGTTATTGAATGGGCTAAGGAGGGCCCAGGGGCACGTTTTACATTTAGAAACATCTCACTGCACACCACCTAACCTAAATGTCACAAAGTATATAGCCTGAAATAATGATCTACTGTAACCTCAATTTACTCATAAATGTACTTGGTGTGAAATAAGGAGTCTCTGCCCACAGCAACAATTAAATTAAAAGACCCATTAATCTGTGTTTTACCTTTGATCACAATGTGTCTCTCTCATTTCCACAGAGAATGTCATCTGAAGAGCATGGGGATGGTCAAAACTGTCAACCTGTGGCCGTGGCGCCTGAAAGAATGACGGCCGGAAAAGGCGACGAGAACCAGCATGCGGTCAAGTCGATGAGCGGCAGCACAGACACCAGCACAACTGCCAAAAACTTGGCTTTGCTGAAAAAGCACTCGTTGGATGTGAAGTTTGATGTGGGCGAGGAGTACGATGTCATTGAAACCATCGGCACTGGTGCCTATGGCGTCGTGTCATCTGCCAGGAGACGAGATAATGGTATGGCTGATTTGACTTGAGATCAACATATTTTGCATGTGCTGTACGCCCCACTTATTGCAGGTTGATAGGTTCCATTACCACCTGTGGTATGTTTTTAAATGTGGTAAAGACCATATAAAAAAATAAATAAGGAACAAAAAAAAGTTCCCCTCTTACACACACCGTAAACTTATTACAACCCACTTTAAAAGTTTTCCTTATGTCTGTACTTACTTACAGTTCTACAAATGACAGGCGAAGCATGCTTGCTATAAGCTGTTTGTCACTCGCAGTGGAAATTTACTGTAAAATTGGCACATAAACCAAAAGAATTAATCTTTGTATATTTAAACATTAAAATGTTCAACCAAACCATACAGTACAAAATAAATCACTAGCATATGTTCTCTCTGACCTGTGGGAACAATGACTATTACTTGAGCTTAGTAGGGTACCTTCTCTGCCTTTTGTTCTGGTGCATCTACATCCAGCAGTTTGTTGCAGCCCGATGTGGTCGTACACTGAATGCGTGAAACTCCAAATTCATATTTGCGTGTATACTGTAAAAATACACGAATTAAAAATCAGCGAAGGATTGAACTTTACAAGCTGTCAGACAAGTTGTGCAATAATGTACTTACACTGTCATGTGCTTGATGTACCTCAGGCCAGCAGGTGGCGATAAAGAAGATCTCCAATGCCTTCGAAGTGGTGACAAACGCCAAGCGCACCTTGAGGGAACTGAAAATTCTCAAGCACTTCAAACATGACAACATCATCGCCATCAAAGACATCCTGCAGCCTAACCTTCCTCACTCAGCCTTCAAGTCGGTGTATGTACTGTGCTTATTCTGACAAATGCATGAGGAGGAAAATTAGCAAAGGTGGCAAAAGTACTCACACGCTTTACTAAAGTACAAATATTACTCGAGAGGAAGTAAAAAAACATTTCAGGAGGTGAATCTACAGAAGGCCCATTCTTTTGTTGTATCGATTTAACTCCTCTACCCAAAGAAAAAAAAAATGCTTTGAAATATACTTAAATACAAATGTAAAAATTAAATGTTTAATCTTAATTATATAAAATACCAGTTTTCGTAACTTGGCATAGCGAAACTTAACTTATAGTGCTTGTACTAAAGGTAAAAAAATATATAGCTAGCATTAGCTTGTACTTTTATGCTATGAAAATGGGTTCCCATAGCTTTGCTAATGTTGTGAGCCAACTAATAAAAAAAAAAAGCTAAATTAGCTACTGATGACAACTGAAAATGTACCTTACCCTGTTATGTCAGTTACTTGGTTCGTGTTTGTCCATGCCGATGCTTTCATTTTTTTCCGCCTTTTAAGACCTCCAAGATCTCAAATCAATACAGTAACAAAGTACTTTGTTACTTCCCACTACTTTAAATTTGCAACTATTTTTTACTTTCTAGCATTGGATTAAATGGCTCTGGTTCACTTTCTCTTCTTCCTATTACTGTTTGCAGGTATGTGGTGCTGGACCTCATGGAGAGCGACTTGCACCAGATCATCCACTCGGCCCAAGCGCTCACCCCGGAGCACACTCGCTACTTCCTGTACCAGCTCCTCCGTGGCCTTAAGTACGTGCACTCTGCCAACGTCATCCACCGGGACCTCAAGCCCTCCAACTTGCTGGTGAACGAGAACTGCGAGCTAAAAATCGGCGACTTCGGCATGGCCAGGGGTCTGAGCTCCCACCCCGAGGAATCGCACTCCTTCATGACGGAATACGTGGCGACCCGATGGTATCGAGCTCCCGAGCTGCTCCTGTCCTTGAATCACTACACTTTGGCCATTGACATGTGGTCCGTGGGCTGCATCTTTGCCGAAATGTTGGGGCGAAAGCAGCTTTTTCCCGGCAAGCACTACGTCCACCAGCTCCAGCTTATTTTGTCCGTGTTGGGCACCCCTCCCAAGGGGCTAATTGGTGCGATTAGAGCCGACAGGGTGCGCTCGTACGTTCAGAGTCTTCCGTCCCAATCTGCTGTGCCCTTAGCCAAACTGTACCCCCAAGCTGAGCCGGGGACTTTGGACCTTCTTGCGTCCATGCTCCGCTTTGACCCACGTGAGCGAATCAGTGTGACTCAGGCACTGGAACATCCGTACCTGGCCAAGTACCACGATCCCGACGACGAGCCTATCTGCGTGCCGGCGTTCGATTTTGAATTTGACAAGCTTCCCGTGAGCAAGGAGCAGATCAAAGAGGAAATTCTCATGGAGATCCAGGACTTCCATAGGAACAAGCAAGGCTCACGTCAGAGGCTTCAGTTTAGGCCCTTGGTGAGGGCGAATGGGGGCGGCGGAGGAGGAGCCGCGACGCAAAGCAATCAGTGTGTCGCTCAGGTTTCCTCGACCAGCCTGAGCGAGTCCACGCGGGTTCCCGGCAAACACAACCAGAAATCCTCACAAACCAGAGAGACGGAGTCAACGCAGCAGCGAGGACCAGCCGAGGGCAACCGGACGTTCACAAATCAAATGGACACGTGTCATAAAGACGCTGTCCATTTACCGTGCCTCACAAAAAGCGAAAGCAGCCCGGTTGACGTGGACATGCCCAGCGCCAACTCAGACAGCGGCCAGCCGGAGACCATCGATTTGACCACACCCGTGTCAAGTCACGATGTCGTACCGATGCGGGACAATGAAGGACAGGAAAGGCGGCCTCTGCCCAACCGGAACCGGAACCAGAACCAGAACCAGCCTTCTTCCTCCATGACACCTTTAGCCAGTACTGTGCCTTCTCTCTCGCTGTCAGCTGCCCAAGCTCTGTCACTGTCCCACAGCCTCTCACAGTCCCTAGCAACGAACCAGAAGCCTCCCCAAGGTGCCTCAGAGGGGCCCAGGAAAGATGGGGCCATATCGGAAGACACCAAAGCAGCTCTCAAAGCAGCTCTATTCCGAAATAAAGCCAGGGGTGGTATGTTTTTTGTTTTTCTGCTTTCTTCGAAAGTGTTTGTGTGGCCACAAAGTGATGTCTTGTAACCAACTTTTGTTACATTTTTATTTTGAAACAAATATTCTTTCTACATTTTGACTTTTTGTCTTTGTGCAGGCTGAGTTTAATTTGATCAGATTTAGAATTTGTATCAGGCTACAAATGGCCGCCGGCTTGGATCTTGGTCACGCGTGTTCTAATTCAATTTTCCTACTTTCCATTGCAGATGGAGGTGTTGCAGTACTGGGGACAGAGGTGGCCAATGGAGGAGGAGGGACCTTGTCAGTTGTTTCCAATCCAGAGTCGCGACGCCCCGTCACTGCTCAGGAGCGCCAGCGAGAGCGTGAGGAGAAGAGGAGGAAGAGGCAGGAAAGAGCCAGAGAGAGGGAGAAGAAACTGAAGGAGAAGGAGAGACGGGAGGGAAGGCGCGGGGACTCGCTGTGCGGGGTCCTGCTGAGCGACAACGATAAGAGCCTCTTGCAGCGCTGGACAAAGATGATGGACAGCCGCAATGATAAATCCCACACGTCTAATAGTGAGGGAGGGAAGACTAAAGACTTTAATGTGAATGTTGCGGGCGACAACGCTCAAGGATCACCCAACAACAAACTTGAAAAGGAAGCAAAAAAGTTTCCATCTCACGAGCAGCTAATCTCTCAAGTCCGAGCCAGTCAGTCCGGTTTGCTCCAGCCTCCTGGCAAAAACCAGCAATTATTCTTTTCAATGAGCCAGAAGAAACCAGCAGATATTGTCCTTGCTGTAAGCAGCTGCGTGGACCTGATGGCCGTCTCCGGAGGCTTTGTTAAGAACAACACGCTCAAACCTCACGACGAGAGCGGCGGCCCGAGCGGGTTCAACTGCTTCGGTAATTGGAGCGGACAGCAATTAGAGACCGGGCCGTCACAACATGCAAAATCGCACAGGACATCGCCACAGCAGAACTTTCTCCCGACGCAAAGTCAAGCCTTAGCTGACTCTCAGACGCAGCTGCTCCCACTGGAGACTTTTTTGACTAAAGGCCCGACCACACTAAGCACCAGCGAAGCCAACGGGGAAGTCAGAGGCCACAATCACCTCAACCATCACGTCACGCCCTCGGCTGCTAACGCCGGGCCCGTGGAGAAGCTGTGTTCTTCCGGTGGGGACAAATTGGGGCCACAGGCTGCAAACCCCATATGTGTGGCTTTAGGGGCTCATCCCACTTTGGGGTTCACAGATACAGGAGAGCAGGGCCCCTCCATCGCCCCTGACATTCACACAGTAACACTACAGCTCTCTAAGTCTCAGGTGCGTCTCAGTCCCGGGTGGTAGGTGGGATGGGTTGAGATCTTGTGCTTTTTTACAAGTTCTGACAGTTGGTGAGGTCTTGTACAGGTGTACCTAATGTTGAGGCCGATTAAGTATAAGTCCCATGTAGAAGGCTTCATTGGGGTGGTGGGAGCAGCTCATAATATCAACCTTGTGTTCTCCCATCGCAGGTTGAGGATGTGTTGCCCCCGGTGTTCTCTGTCACCCCGAAAGGCAGCGGGGCAGGCTATGGCGTGGGATTTGACCTGGACGATCTTCTCACGCAGTCGCTCACCGAGCTGCAACACTGCGACCGAGACAGGTGAGCCCTTGCTGAGCACTACTCACTAAATGTTGAGGATATTGGGCTTTCGGGTAAAATTGCAAGAGAAACCGAAAAATGCAATTTCTCTCTGAGAATGTCCTGTAGAATTCCATGTTCACCTGTAGAGGTTATCGTGCATTTTAACGTCATAGTCTGAAAGGGGGAGTCAAGCCATATGCTCTATGCAGCCCCACTAGTCGAAATACGACATTCTGATTAATATTGCGTTTGTGGAATATTAATTAAGCAGTAAAATACACCTGTTTTTGTACATCACAGGGGGCGGCTATTTTGCCACTTTCTGTCGACTGAAAATTACAACAGTTGCTCAGGGCCCAGTTAATGACCAATCATGGCTCAGCTTCAGAAAACAAGTGAGCCGTGATTCGTCGTTACCTGAGCAGTTGTGATGTCATTTTCAGTCAAACGGAAAGTGACAAAATGGTTACCGTCTGAGATGGCTAAAAACGGGTTGATTTTGCTGCTTAACTCATACTCCACAAATGCAATATTAAATCAGAAATTTAGACCAGTGGAGGCGCATAGCACATATTATTACAATGAATTTTTGGGGTTGACTTTGTCTTTAATTTCTTCTTAAGTATTGTAATTTAGGTTATGCACATGCTAATAAGACGGCGACTTTTTGATTGCCTCCAATAGTTACGACTCTGCCCCACTCTCGGCCTCGCTCTTATCCGATTGGAGCGAGGTTCATCGAATGACTCCGGCCGACCTGGAATCGCTGCAGCAGGAGCTGCAGCTCGGCTCTCCCATGATCCTCACTGATTCCATTCCACCTGACGCCTGACTGAGGGCCCGCACTTGTTTGAATGTAGGGATTTCTTGACTGAATGAATTAATTTAAAAGTAGTTTTGATTTTATGAAGTGCATTACTAAGCAGTTTATTTTTACGTCTCCTAGACCTAAAAACACAAAATCAACTGTCAGCCTGTGAATGTTAATAAATGATTAAAATTTAAGTTTTCTATTAAAAAAAAGTGCTTGTTTTTTTAAAAACACCACACAATCTTTGTTTGTCTCCGATATAAAGCATTACTATTCTTCTGAGCAACAAAAGGTATTTGAAAAATACGTAATGATCAAAACTATGAGCATTTGTTGGTTAAATGTTGGGTTTTTTTTACTTTAGATCACCGTTCCTTTGAAAATTAGTTTAGCCCACAAGCTGTGGGGCTCACAGTATTGATTCACATTTATTACAAAGACAAAATTAATTCAGCTCACAGTTGTCATTTAAAGTACAAATGTAAAAAAAAAACATTTTAAATCACAGTTCATTCATCTACTACAAGTATAAAAATTATATTACATTCCTTGGTGCATATTGCTTCATGTTCATATGAGTAGCAAGTAAAGAGAATTCCTTCATTTGACCTGGTTTTACCTTCCCAAAAATCAATTTGTCAAAGCTTACTTATAGCCAATGCAGGACCACCATGGCGGACAAACAGCCGAGCAGCGCCGCTGCAGCCCCATCGAGCCGGTGCCGATGAGCTCGGCCGTACAGTTCTAGCTCTGGTATGTTGTCGCCGATGAAACTGGAGTAGGTGGTGAGCCTGGCGTACACACCTGGTTGATTGGCCTCAGCGCAGCCCAGCCCAAAACTCACCACTCCCGCCTGCACCCAGGTCCCGTTCCCCATATGGCAGACCAGGGGCCCTCCGGAGTCGCCCTGATGGGAAAGGGTGGTGGGGTACAAGTTCAAATAAATACATACCAACCAATGGGCAGCTTGTACAGGAACTGAAAATATTTACAAGTTGGGGCAGTTGTAATTCAAGGTACAGTACCACTGTAGCCTGTAGTGTATGTAGCTATTTGTGTAAATGGGAAAGAGCTGATCCAACAATACCTGGCAGGAGTCCTTGCCGCCCTCCTGGTAGCCAGCACAGATCATGTCATACAAGATGTCCACCTGCTCCATCTGGTACATCTCACGACACAAACTCTGCGAGATGATTGGCACCTGCACCTCCTGCAGAGGCCCAGCCCCTGGCAGCGGGACTAGGCAGAGACAGATGAGGAACTTTTACAATCGCTTTTCAAATTACCAGTATGGTCCTTGTCCTTGTGTTTTCAAGCACAAATGTGGAGTAGTAGCTGAAATTGTCAGTACCTTTACCGTATTTGTTCTTTAACTTAAGAGTTTGCTTGCACCTTAGCAAACAACATGTAAACTAAATTGTCGCAAATGCTTAAAAAAAAATATATATATATATTATATATATATATATATATACACACATACATAGAGATATATAAATAAGTAAATAAATAAATGTGTGTGTGAAGCGAGTCTCACCACTATTGCGGATGTTCCCCCAGCCAGTGACGTAGCACTGCATGCCGCCCGGAAAAAGCATGCCAGAGGCAGGCAGACAAATTGGACGGATCCAATCCGACCAGGTCAGGGGGCTGGAGAGGCGCACCAGGGCTACATCCTTACCGCTGCGAGGCTCCACATATCCGGACGGGATCACCACGTAGTTGACGCGGTGTGCCGACTGGTGCGGGTTGAAATTGTTCAGGTAGTACCAGCCGGCGTAGATGGTGTACGAGCTCACGTCGGATGGACTGAAAGGAGATTAGTGATGTGCACTCAATAGTCACTATGTGTAACTCTTACAACATAATCCAATACAAGAACTGCATCTAAATAGATATAGCAAATATATTTTAAATTAGAAAAATCTCTCGGAACACAGCCAAAAGGATGTCATTTTATGTATATTGCTTATCAAAAGACAACATTCTAGCCATGTACATTGTACAAGTACATCGACAGGTGCTTTAACTTGTCGTCTGGTGAACATCAGTGTCCATTAGCTAAACTTGTTATGAGATAAATCAATAAACTCCCTGTGATTAAATAAATGCTCTTCTCATCCAAAAGGGACATCAACACATTGCCACGGATAACATTTGAAGACCTCGGGTTTACATGACTGAAATGTCAAAATTTCATTCTTTCTCTAGACAATTACCAGACTTTAACATAATAAAATTCCATATGTGCATAGGGACCCTAAACCTGGATAAACAAGTTTGTGTGCGCGTAAGTGTGTTCTTACTTTGGGAAACAGTGAGCCGCTGAAAGGATCCAATTCTCAGTGATAATGGAGCCTCCGCAGACATGAGCATTATCTTTCTGGAGGCCGAAGAGGAAATTGTAAAAACTCAGTCACACACACACACACACACCATGAGTCACCGCAACGTCACAAGCAGATCCCTCTCTCCTCAGGTCAATTTGATAAACAAGATACTTTAACACCACTTGGAAACACACCAGATAAGAGGGAGGGAGACAGGTATAAGAGTAGCACCTGTGACTAGTCTACTGGGACGCACCTGTACAGACACCTGCCATGGCCATGCCCCATCTGAGGCGTCCATCCCTCCCACAATCCTGTTCTCCTGCAGCATCGGTCTCCCGCATTCTTGGGCGTAGGAGACCCAAAACACTGTATGACAATACCAAGGATTATTTTTAATTGGGATAAGAAAGAACGTTTATTTCCCTGAAAGCCAAACATATGACAAGAGATAGAGAGCTAGATAGATAACCTTCAGAATGTAATAAAACAATATATCTGTATTGGAGCTATGTTAGTCATTGACGTCACACTACTCAATGCATTTTCTGATTGTGTTTCTGAAACGGTGACTTTTCATATAAGGACAAGTTAATAATAATAATAATAATAATAATAATAATAATGTTTAATGGGCTACTATGTTAGAAGGGTTTGCACTAGTCTTGTACTAGCCTCGTTAATTTTCACTTTTTATTTTCACATTACTTAAAATAAAACCTGTTATTCCAAATTTAAAAAATGTCCCGTTTTTGGTTTTAAACAGCGGACATTGGCTTGGAGTGGGACAAAGAAACTGACATGTCGACGACCATGAAGATGCGAAGGGGTGCACTCACCTGTTACGCACAACAAAGTGGCAATAAACTGACACTTTAGTGACATTTTCCCCGTGTTTTTGTGTCACAAATCGTAGCCCGGCTCAGACAGAAGCAAAACTCAAACAGCACAGGCGTTAAAAAGAGTAAAAAAATCCGTGGAAAATGGCGTTCGTGTACGACGACCTTCCCGCTTGGTGACCGTTCACAGGGAAATTGAGCAACTGTGTTTTTTGTTTTGCAGGAATAAATAAAAGACGAATTATAACTCCCGGTCTCGTTCGTGTTGTCTCGTAGTGTAGTAACATTGAGTAACGGGTCCAGACTGAAGCGGTTTCGGCCACATTCCAAAGTAAAACGCTAGCTCTCAATCGTCGAACTACCTGTTTGAGTTACGGACCAATAAAAAAGCACATTGAGAGGCCACCTGAGCCAATGGAATTCGAGGAATGCGAGCGGAAGCCCCTCCTCCGAAATGAATCGACGGTACAGGACAGTATTTGGGTCAATATAAAGCTAAAATGTCCTTATCTACCTTATCAGTCTGTGTGATAAGCGGTTGAATAAAGATAATATATGTTTATTTGGTTGTACTGTCCACAACACGTAATTTGACCAAATGAATATTCATTTTGATCATGAGTATTCTTCTTTCAACATACTTAACATTTTGGAATTTGGAACGAAAAGCCCTTTCATGTTTTTTTTTTTTTTTTGTGACATTACGACCAGTATTTTGTCTTTCTTCAGTGGAGGCTGAAACAGTAGCTATAATTGCAGAATAACTGATGCTTTGTACTTTTTAAAAAAATGATATTTTATTTATCTATTTTATAGTTGGGTGTTGTGAAGGTGTCCACCTTGTCACAGTGAAATATCAATTGATGTAAAAAACGTTCAGATATTCAAAATACAATTGTAAAACAGAAAGTCACCTAACAAACCGAATCACATCCAGAAGATGCTAACATTAGCATCAGAAGATACTAACATTTGCAAAAAATGTCCACCCTGTCAGAAAGCTCACAATTTGTTCATGAAAAATGGGAGAGCTTATTCAATCGATACTTTCCCTTTTTTTTACACAGACAGAATAAGGTTTTTTTTGTGTGCAAATCTCACTTAATGACATGACCTATGTGTTTTAAAAATCAAACGTGGGCCTGTGGCCCTTAAGCATATAAGCAAAATGGTTTGCCCCCACTTTCAAAAGGCGTCTATTTTCTCTCGGTACTATGGCTTCTTTCTACATCCCAAAAATATGCATGTTAGGTTCATTGAAGACTCTAAATAGTCTCTATATGTGGATTAGCAGTAATATAATATATATTATTTATTTAAAAAATAAACTATTCATTTTAAGTCCGCTGATAGTGTAGTGGTACACACGCCTGAGTTGTGTGCGGGCAGCGTGGGATCGATTCCCGCTCAGTGACAGTGTCTATGTGTGCCCTGTGACTGGCTGGCGACCAGTTCGGGGTGTAGTCTGCCTTCGCCCATTGACGGCTGGGATAGGCTCCAGCAACTCCCCGCGACCCTATATAGGATAAGCGGTTTGGAAGATGACATGACTATTCATTTTATTGCAATGCTTTTGGGCCACTAATCACTACAAATCACTATAAAACAAAAAACAGTCGCTAAGGTAGTCACGTGACTCTAAAAGGTTAACCTCCCACGATAAAGTAATGCCCTTCTCATGTTTCCCTAGTCGTGAGGGTGTAGAAATAACCCGCATGTAAGTGGAAACCTGCTGAGCATGTATTTGTCCACAGGACGGGTTACTGAAAGTAGCCTCAGAATTTTTTTTTAAGACTGAACAGTGGTGCCTTGATTTATAAGTGTCCAAACTTACAAGTTTTTCGGGTTACGATTTATTGCTTTGTGAGTTTCAAATATGTGAAATGAATTTTTTTTTTTTTAAATGCAGCAATTGAAGTACTGTAATGCCTTTGTGTGTGGGGAAGGGGAAACACAGTTACTGATGCACTTTCAGTTCAGTTCATTGAATGGGACAAACAGTCAAACATACACATATAAAAAAAAAAGATCTCTCGCAAGGAGTGAATGACTCCAGCTTCTCATGTACCTCACATGCCACGCCCCTAAAACACACGCATCCGACACACAAAATTTACAGTATGTACGAGGCGTGTGCATCTCTCCAACAGAAGATGATTCGATATTAATCTTGATACATGGAGTAGGATACGATTCAAGAACGGCGCATTTTCAAGTGGAACGGCGCCATTCGCCTCGATTCAGTGGGATTACGATTCGATTCGATACGGCACGGCTTTAGCTTTTGTCATGTTTATTAGAAAAAGCCAGAGTCATTCAAGTTAATTATATTCAAAGAAACAACAAATCATCAGCAACATTAAATCGATTTATACTAATTTATAACTTTTTGATTGGACCATTAGCTGGTTCTAGTTGAAAGACGATTCAATCCGTAGATAGATACAGGGACGGTACGTTTCAATTTTGCCAACACCCCTTGTACATATAGTATTGAAACTTTATAAAATCAGTGTATGCCTTTCATTTTTTATGTTTGACTCCATTTTTAAAGAATAACTATTTTTCTTGACAGTATGATCGTAACAAAAAAAAAAAAAAAACGGTGTTCTTTTTGACTGAATGGCATTTCAAGCTTATAAGTCACCGTACCACTGTCGCATCCTAAATCTCTCTCGGTGGGCTTTGCGAAGAAAAACAACATATTGACGATTTTGCTCCACATTGGTCTGTGGGTCACTTCCTTTCTTCACATGACACCGAATGCTTATTCCTTCTGTCTGTCTTTAAAGCTGTCTGTCTCTCTCTCTCTTTCTCTCTCTCTCTCTTTTGCTCTCCTGCCCCGCTCCCTCGCTCGCCGGCTCTCTCGTGCCCCCAGGCAGTGTGTCTAGTTTCACAGAGCAATTGAAGGTGACAGGGACAGAGAGAGAGGGAGAGGGAGGGAGGGACAGAGGGAGGACACATCACACTGTGGCCTGCGGCTATACAACAGTAGCGGAAGAGCTAGAGATGGAGGTGGGTGGGATGGTGGGCGGGGAGGGTGGGGGTGGGGGGTGGGGGGGGGGGTCAAAGGAAAAGAGAGTCATCATAGGGAATTCCATAAACAGGTAAATAACACAACGAGTTGGAATTAGCGCGCCACGTGGCCACAGGTGAGCTGTGAGTGCGTCAACGCACGCGGTCGTCCTACTTGCTCCTTTTACTCATAATATATGAATGCATTACAGGAGCCAGTCACTAAGAGCAATTATAATGCACTCCCGTTTGTTTTTATTTTAACGTCTTGATGAATATTTGTGGTGGCATTGTAACCATGGCGACTGCCTCCACACGCACACATCGTACCTCCCCTGCTTGTGTCCAACCCCCCCCTTCCGCATCCCCCTTCAGCGCCGAAAAAGCAAGGGATGGTGAGGGAGAGAGGGCGAGAGAGAGAGAGAGAGAGAGAGAGAGAGAGAGAGAGAGAGAGAGAGAGAGAGAGAGAGAGAGAGAGGTGACAGGAATGAACTAACAAGATGCACTAAAAAAAAAAAAAAAAATGTCCCGGAGCTACATGAATCTTTGCAGCGAAGCACGCGCCGTCACACACACTCACACGCTCACACATTATTGCACTCAGCACATAGGGATCACATAGGTTAGGCCACATTCCAACAACTGGAACACAATAGGATGCAGAAATGATTTTAGAATCAAGGAAAGGGTTTAGCTACTCTACCTCTTTTTTTACTTTTGATACTAAGTATCTTTATTCAGCGGCTGTGGAAATGTTTTGCTTCCTCTTTATGCGTAATAGCTTGTATTTTAATCAACAAAACCACCACTCCAGACTAATATTCAGTCATATTCATTTTTTTTGGCTTCAATTTTCAAATATCAATACTTCAATATTCACCAATATTGAGGGGGAAAAAGGTTAACAGGGTCTTCCTTGAAACAAAATTAGGTTACATCATCTGCATATTGTTAGCCTAATAGCATATTGGTCTCTTTTTTTTTTTTTTTATGTTTTCTGAAAAATAAACAAAAAACAAAAAAAACCCCAACAAATTCAACAAATAAGACGAGTCTAGCTGCCTCGATTCAACCTTTGCAGATTTATTTATTGATGTTGTGACAGTAATTGAAAAATGACTTGGACAATAACAATATTTCTACGAACTAACAAAGAAACAAACAGTGATATGCTTTTTGAGCACATAAAACCTGAGCACTGTCAGGTACATCTTAAGGTACAATCCACACTAATCAATCCCATTGGGCTAATTATTGTACAGGTATATTCCCAATTTGGAGAAGTCAAGTCGCAGGGGAACCAAAGTTAAATAGGGGGGGGGGGGGGGGGTGCTTCATGGCCGGGGGAAAAAAAATGTAAAAATACATTTAGCTACTGTATGTTATTTTCCTGAGATTGTATTATGTATGATGTTGACCTGATTGTGTGTCTTTATAGTTTAACAGAAGCGCTTATGATAACTTAAAACCAAAGTAAGTGTGCTGTGTGCCAGAGTGCAGCTTTGTAGCTAATTTCCATCTGTGGCAGGTAGAATTTCTATTCGTTTTTTTTTTTTGGTAGACATTCATTCAAGTACAGTTTTGTTCAACTTTTACGTGCACTTGATTTTGTTTGACTCATTAAATAGAGTAGGTACTGTTTATTTTTATTTTCCCGTATTTGAGCAGTGTTACAGTGGTTTACAATAACATATTTACACATTTCAGGAATAAAACTGCTATATTCTAACGTTGTGATGACGGTGATACTTGGAGAGCTAAGTATTTTTGAAGCGGTGGAAAAAGTTTGGCCTACTGTGCACAAGGTAATCGCATAGATCACGTGACTCAATCCTATATATTAACATATTTCTTTCGATTTCTTAGGATCTTTTTTGTTACGAGAAGGTTCTATAATTTGCAAGTGATTTAAGTAAGTAAGTGAGAAAGCGGTGGAAGAGAGCAATGATTGGGGGGGGATCGGCGGAGGCGGCGAAAGAATAGGCGAGTATGAAAGAGAGAGGGAGCGACAGAGAGAAAGGGAGCGCAAAGTCTTGTCAACCGGAAATAAAACAAGCTGGCACCCTCCCCATCCCCGAGCCCCTGCACCCACCCCAAAGTCACATACTTCCTCTTCACTCCCTCCATCTCCAGCCTCTGCCTCCATCTTCCAGCAAAGAGATATATTTAAACCATGCTTCCACGCCGCTTCCTGCCGCATACATACCGTCATACCTGCGTCATTAGTTGCACTTGTGTCAGGCCTTCACGTGTGTCTTTGTGCGTGTGTGTTTTGTGCTTTAGTGTGTGCAATTGATGTAATAAAATGGCAAAAGGCCTTTAAAATGAAATTTCTTTTTTTTTTTAAATTAGAAATAACCATAAATCCAAGTCCCCTGTTAATCACTGTAGAATGACAGTCCCCTAATTGCCTGGTAAACACGTTTATGTGTGTGGCCAAGTTTCGGTTGGTTGCACTTTAACCTGCTTTCGGGCCTACACGGTTTCTTTGTTTCTTATCACTGTTGGCTGCAAACTAGGCCCTAACAAGATTTTTTTTTTTAAATGTTTTTAATGTTAACGTAAACTTTACCTGCACTTCTAAGATGTCTTTCCTTGCTGCGTCTGCTTACATCATTTGAATGAAGTCTGACTACACACTCCGCACATTGAAGGCCTACAGGAGACAATGCAATGCAATTCATTAACGTGATGAGTCATTTTTAATGGTGTAGTTATACTTGAACAAGCCACTTTTTGGTGAATTCATTAAAACATGTCAGCTGACAATGAAGATTTACTCACCCAGTTACTTTAAGTACATTATATTTTGGGTGCAGTAGAAATGTATATTATTATTAATATCATCACATTACCGGTATATCATTTTCATCACATTTTTGTACATAGGCTAAAATGAATTTCAAGTTTTTTTTTAACCCTAATAACTTGAATATAACAACCAGTCTGCTCATTTAATAGTTTTTAATTATTGGCTTTTTTTTTTTTTTTTTTTTTATAGAATCGATAGATCCCAGTTCAATATTTTCGGCGAGTTAAGAATTAGTTCAATATTTTCAGTTAGTGGACACGCAACGTGGTCTCCTCGGTCAATACTGACATGCCTTTTAATGTTCAAAATGGGATTCCTTCATGTATTTCTCATGGTCTGCGTCTCTCCATTATGTGCGCCTCATGCTGGACTCTGTATGTGTGCGCCTCCCCTCCTCCTCTCCCTGGCATTAAGTTCAAACTTGACACTGATGTTGACTCACTTTGTCACCCCTCGGTGGCCCTCTACCTCCCTACCCCTCCTCTCTCTCCTTCTATCTCTCTCTCTCTCTCGCCATCGCTCCGAGGACAAGAGAGCCCGCAGACGCGTTTCTCTCCAGAGCAGACCCCCCACCACCCCCAGCCCCACCCCCTCCCGCACACACCACCTCTTTCTCTCCGTCGCTCCCTCCATCGCTCTCCTCCACACTTGCCTTTACGCACACGGTATTGTCAACAAAGCTGGAGAACAAGGGACGAGGGGGGAACAGGGGAAATCGAGGTACACGGGACCCCCGGCGTCGACACACCTTGACGCTCTGTAAGTTGACAACTTTACTTACTTTTTTTTTTTTCCCCTCATATCGCTGGGTTTTGGAGATGGACGATGTGTTGAAAATATGACGTCGGCTCACGAAGGGGTCAGCGTTGAGATGGGTGACCGGTGACCTTTTGCCATTGTGGCCACTTGTTTGCGTGGTGGAAAGTCATTTTCTTGTTGAACCTTGTAAAAAACGGGCGGAAAGAAAAACAATTAGATAGATCTTAAATGAGGGCAAACAATTAAATGATTTTTGTCTTTAAACATACACCGCCACACTGTATTCGGAAGACTTTCTGCTTTACTTTAAGAGGTTTCGCCCCCCCCAAAAATGCCATTCATTTAGGAATTGCAGTCGGCTACATGGAAAATACTTCTGGCATCAGTCGGGCATAAATTGTTAAAGGACAAACTTCTGCTCTTTGTTGTTCTTTAATGTGCTTCGAGTGAACCTCCGTGTGAGTGCGTGCCTGCGTCAGCACCCAAATTCAGCATCTTTCCATGTATACTTGTATGCGTGCGTGCGTGTGTGTGTGTGTGTGTGCATGCATGCTCGGCGTTATCAGCGAAGCTAAAAGCGAGTAGCATAATAAATGTCATGGCTCTCAGAGTGGCTTCTAATGTACCTTGGCTCCCAAAGGTATACCAGCATTCCAATGTATAACACACACACACTACGACAGCCGGCATGTAACTAACTCCATTTCTGTCTGTCATCATGAGGCTAATTCGCCACAATGCCGGCCATGTGTGAACTCATGCGATCTGAACCCCTCCTTCTTTTCCTCCTCCTCCTTGCTCCTTCCCTTAGGAGGAAGAGGTGGAGGATCGAAGGACGGCGCGAGGAGCCCAAAGTGACAGTAAACAGGGGCGAGCACGCACACAGCAGGACTGCTGCCTTGCTCTTCATGGTGGTTGGGACACTTGTAGTATGTATGAGAAGTTAACCATGCTGAACCTGCAGAGCGGTTCCAACTGGAGCGGGCCTAACAACTGGTACCACGATCCCACTGGTGTACAGACTCAACACAGCACAGGTGAGAGTTCAACCCCAAAAACACACGTTGAAGTTCCCTCGCGACTTCCCGTGACTCCCGCCTCACCTCAGTGTCCGAGGGCTGCCTGCTGGACGCGGAGGGCGGCATGGGAGGAGATGCGGTCGTCGGAGGAGGAGGCGGAGGAGGAGGTGCGGGCCGAGGGGGAGGTGTGCCCGTGGATAGGGACGAGGGCGAGGAGTCGCAGCTGAGGCTGCAGCTCAAGAGGAAGCTGCAGAGGAACCGCACCAGCTTCACGCAGGAGCAGATCGAGGCGCTGGAGAAAGGTCAGGGCACGCCTGCACGCAAATCAAACGCCGGCATGCTTTACGGCCAGTCACATGACATCACGCAGTGCTGAGTGGCCGGCGGGTTGGTTTTAGGGCAATGGAAGGGGCTGTACAATTACGGACACTTCATTAGGTAGGCCACATTGGAAAAAAAACACAACTTGTATTTTTGCGGGGCTAAAACAGTCATTTAACTTGGAACAACTTTCAAATATGAATTATTGACATTCATGGCAACAATCTTAGGTAGGACAACAAAGCAAGCAAGTGGTTTGCTCCAAAACCATTTGCGGGGTTGATTTTGCTGAAATCTTTTCGTCGGGGGACAATTAGTTCTGTAAACTCTTGCTTCTTTGTTGTGAAAAGCGGGAAAGCCGATTTTCACGGCAGAAAACATAAATATTTTGTTGAATTGCCCAACTTCAAATTTTATCAACGTTTGCTGCCTTGAAATTTTGAATTCCTTTTTTTTATTACAGTGCACACTTAAGTAGCTTCAATCAAGGATTGTATCTAAAATTCGGCACAGTTTAAATTTAAAATTGATGCAACCAAGAAGGTAGTTTACGTGAAGGTCCAAATGTAACCATCTTATTGTATTGTGATGATACATTATATAAAATGGCACTGACCACATTTATTAGAGCACCACATAATGTTAGCATTATGCTACAACTGCCCAATTCAAAATAATTACCAAAATCATTGTTGAAGTTTCTCTAACGGTTAATACAGCAGTTTGCAGAAGTGCTTGAAAATATCATTAACCATTAATTTTTCAAATGTACCTTTGGAGAAAAAACAAAACAAAAAAAAAAACTACCAAATAAAAAAAACATTTTATTATTTATTTACTAAGGTGTTATATTTTTGACTGTTCATAAACTATATACACTAATAAAACTATTGTTCAAATATCTCTTCGGCAAAAGTGAGCACCATCGCCTTTAAGCCAAAACAGCCCCTGAATTTCATGCCATTCGATTGCACAGGTGTACCTAATAAAGTGTCCAGTGTCGTTTTGCAGCAATGAGCCCTGATTGCTATACACAGATGATGAAATCAAATTAAGACCACAACTATATCCCAAAAAAGGCCCTCTGGCTGCATAAACAGTGGAGTTTTGATAATGCGTCATTACTGTGCATGCATTATGCAGTAAGATAAGTCTACTATGCACATGCACACACACTCACACACACACACACACAGAGGCATCAGAACGCCACCCTTGACTGGGTATGGCTGCAGCGGGCCCTTGAGCGAAATAAGGACGCAATGTCCACTGCTCAGCCGAGTGGAAGTGTATCACTGTGGTCACTCCGTGCAAATGACATTAATGAGGTACACTGACCTCAGTGCACGGCCAAGGCACAATAACAATCATGTGTTGACACAAACGCCAATTAAAACCAAGCCAATTAGAGCAATTTGCCAGACAGGTTTAATTCATCTGGCCTATCTTGCACAATATGGATCAGTTAAGGACGTGTTAAACGTCCAATCTATCAATGGGCAACATTCAAGTATTGACCTCATTTTTATGAACGTGTTATTTTATTTTAGTTTTATTTTTTCTTACCCTTCCACCACCCACCCCGCTTCGGAGGACAACTTTATTTTGGGCTTTGGTGCTTCTTTAAACCTCTGTTTTTCATGTGCATGTACCTGAATAAAAATAAAGTTGTCCTCTGAACGTGTTATTTTAGTGTTGACTTGTTGTCATGATTTAATTCAATATTGTATTGAAGATATCACTATGAAAACAAAACTGTAATCAAGCAATCAAACTTTCGGTTCAGGCGCTATTTTTGTTTCAAGAACAGTCTTAAGTTTTGCTTTTACTTGCATTGTGTAAACATTGCAAGTATCTGTTTTTTTTTTTGTTTTTTTTTGCTCTAAAGCCCTCAGCATAGTGCCACAGAAAATGAAAACAGCTAGCGATAGTGTCGCCTAAATGTGTTACTGTTGACAAAATAGCTAAACACGAGAATGGTATTTGAGATCTCGCTGCGCAGTTTGGTTTGGCAACATCTGTAGCCTAATATTGTAATAATGAAAATTATTTCACAAATTTGCATTGCTCTTTTCTCAACACCCAAAGATGCTTTGCATAGATACACAAAAACAGACAAAAACAATATTTGATCCTCAATGAATGAGGCGGAAGGAGGAGCTGCTAGCTTACCGACGGCTAGCTAGCACCGGTTCTAGCGTACGACTGTTAGCTGAGAGAGTTGAAAGTCTTTCGTTAGCAAAGCTTCAGGGTCAAATGTTTCTCTTTAAATATGATTCCCTTGCTTTCATTTTAACATGCTGTCTTTACTCACGCGACTACACAACCTTGTTTACGTTAACCATAGATACACCTCAGCCAAAATGGCAGTCATTATCCCACAATGAAACACGTTTCCTACACCATACTTTAGTCCAAGCAAAAGGGCTAAAACATTGCTTGTTTTTTTTTCTTCATAATTAAATACACTAATAAGATCCAATCCATTTATTTCTGTGGGTTAGAATATTAGGAACACCTCTCAGTATGCCGCTGTGTAGTTTTACATACAATTCTTGTTTCAAATGACCACAATGAATGGTCAATACGATTGCACAATTTTTTTCCGACTGACAATTTTACATATCTTTGCTGGTATGTGGGACCCTAACTTTGGTAAATAAAAGTTCACGTCAAAACTCAAACCTGTGGGAATTGCCGAGTTGCCCTACTTTGAAATAAAAATGCTTAGGCAGCTTCTCAACACGAATCCTTTCCTTTGAACTTTCGGCGTGTTCCATCACCATCAATAATTCATATAAAGTGCAACAGATAAATATTTCAAAAATGGTTGTAAGGATACATCTCTCAACCTCCTTGATTTGTGTTTCCCACGGAAAGTTGAATTAGTCAACACCGATATGACGCAGGGAATTGAAAAAGATGCAGTGCAGATGAATGCTAAGTGACTAGAATTTCATAACAAATGTATTTCTTTTCAGAATCTGCAGCTTTTCCTGAACCCCCCCCCATGTGATGTTTATTTCCTCTGCAGAATTTGAAAGGACACATTACCCAGACGTCTTTGCGAGGGAGCGACTGGCCAATAAGATTGATTTACCTGAGGCCAGGATACAGGTGAGCAAATCGGAACCTTAACTTCATTTACAACAAGGCTGTCAAAAGAGGTGCTTAGTGTCACTTGGACATTCATCAACTTTTAATTTATTCAACACATTAATCCCGATCCACCAAGAAACGACATATTGATTTAACGCAGTTCTTTTTAAAAATTGCTACGTCACTGTTTTTTGTTAAAGGTGATAAACCAAATACTTTATGCTTTTGAGGTGGGCCGCAGCCCCCCTAAACTGCCATAGGATAGATCTGCCCCTGCACTAATAAGCCTGACCGAGCTGCGACAGTCGAACGTTACATCCGTGAGTTCGGGGTGCATAAATGTAACGCCCCACCTTGGCCCTATCTATTGCACTGAAGAGATTCTACTGTGCATGTCAAACTTTTAATGAGGGTCAACGGTAAAGATTTTTGAGGCAGAGAAAAGATGTTATGTCGCTAAAATAGACAACAGCGTCCAATTTCTGGGAAAACTTCAGGTTTTCAAGGGTAATTCCAAAGGCGACCTTACGTTTTGGGGAGCTGTTGAGCCAGGCGCTTTAGGCCTTAATGGGTTAACTCATCATTAGCCATATAAAATGTATCCTCCTCGTCTAATTACATTACTCATTTATTTGTAGGAAATGTTAAAAAATTGAATTATGGTGAGTAATCGCCACTTTATATCAAGCCAATTTATCATTTATATTATTATTATTAAAATAGCGTTGGCATTGTGTGTCATGTCAAGTGTTATTTTTATTTATTTATTTTTTTAAAGCCAGCGGTCTGTCGCTGCTTTATGATGATGATCAACATCATAGATGTGATCTTGTGATGAGATGAACATTCTGTTTCGGCCAAGGTGTGGTTCTCCAACCGAAGAGCCAAGTGGAGGCGGGAGGAGAAGCTGCGCAACCAACGGAGGTCGGGAGGGGTGACTTCCTGTTCACAGAGTCAAGCCCCCCTGACCACTTCCTTCAACACGTCAGTCTACCACCAACAGCACAGCAGCAGTTCGGGTAGGCTTTACTCACTTTGCATGTAAAAATTAGAACGCTATGTTATACTTGTGTAGGGCTGGGTGAAGCACAGCCAAGTGCTGTCCTAGCTTGAATGGCACCCTGGCGAAACCCCTCCTTTGGCCTCTGGCCGATCTGTCCATATTTACAAAGGGTACTGAGTAAATGTGTGTGTGCGTGTGTGTGCGTGTGTGTGTTTGTTCTCACTCTTTGGATTCTCTGCTCCTGCAGGGTCCATGTTGAGTCAGGCTGAGTCGTCGCTACCTAGCTACAGTTCGCTGTCAGTCTTCTCATCTGGAGTCCAGGTGAGTCCTTCGTCGTGAATCAGCACTTTTGCAAAGCACAACAACATCCAAGAGCATACCTGGACGGACGGACAGACAGACAGATAGACAATCAGGAAAACTACAATAATGTATAAATATTGTATATAATAATTCACACTTGTTCCGTGGTCACTTGTTGATGGGTAGGATTGTTAGGTTACAATCATAATGGCTCTATAAAGAAACTATGTATACTGAATATTAAAAATGTATCAACTACTACTACTACTAATAATAATAATAATAATAATAATAACAATAATAACAACAACAATACTCATTGTCATCACCATTATCAGTTAGGATGAAAATCATCAGTTAGGATGAAATTGTATACAGTACTATGTATACCGTTCTCTAAATTCATATTACATTCAATACAAGACCCTACTCCCCAAATAAATAAATAAATAAATAATCTGCTAATTTTCAAAGATTTGACACAATATGAGCGATATTAAACGAGCCATATGTGTGTAATTGTTTTTAATTCAAGCTGTTGTTCGGCTCTCACTGAAATGGCAAAAGTGAGGTGACTTGGATTGTATTGATGGCATGTAACGCTACTCGAGCCCCCTCTAGCAGGTGAAATTGTGTCACTACACCTATCATGCCACAACTAAACATTTTTTTTTCCCCAAACCTTTTTGAGCCAAGGGACATATTTGGCATTAGAAAAATCTCATTAATTAATTCATTACGGTTAGGGTTAAATGACAAGCATGCCACAAAAAGTACTGAAATAATGACGATATGGTCTTTACTCACAAACTGATTTTGTTAAATAAATGGCAACAGGTGGAGACAGACGTTAATTGTACATTCTGCCGTCTTGTGGAAGAACATTTAATCGTTGTGCCTGTCACTATGTCATTGGCATTGATAGATGAACAAAGATTATTATTATTTGCAGTTAATAAACAATAATATTTGGATCAATCAAGTGAAATCGGATCATTTCCCACTAGCAGGGGAATTACTCAATTAAATAAAAATGATTTTATTTCTCAAAAATACAGTAACTTCATTGTATCTTCCCTCTCCCTCTGCCGTTTACCTTCTCAGTCCATCCCTCCGCAGTCGGCCTCCTCGTACTCTTGCATGTTGCCTCCATCTCCATCTGCCCCGCGCAGCTTTGACTCATCAGCGTACTCCTCCCCTCACCTGCAGACTGCGCCCTCGGCCAACTCCAACACCGGTGAGTGCTTCTGATGGATTGGCAGAGCCATGGGGCCCTAAGCAAAATTAAATCATTGGTACAATCTATTCCTTCCAATAATATTGATAATTGAGCGTCCATACATCTACGATAAATTCAACTGGGCAGTTTTGCCAATCTCCTATATTGGTGGTGCGCAGGCTCCCTCTAGTGGCACACAATATAATAACTGCCTATGTACAGTTCAGTTCACTTGCATTTATTTTGCAGTTTTTGCCATTAAACCTCCTTATCATTTGATGATAGACAGTTAGGCCTACTACAATGTTTTTTGTCAGCAACATCGTGGATATATGTTTTTAATCCTGTAATTTAATGGTACCTCAGCCTATAAATCCAGAATATAAAGCAGAACAAACTAGGCAATGTTAGCCTCGGCTGCTAGCTACGTTGGTATCATTATTAATACAGACTATAACACTAAAATGATCAGTTAAAAGTTCTTTGTGGAATGAACAATCAATTACACATTCAAAAATAAGTGAAAAACGTACCTGTCGAGCAGAAATGTTCCTAATTCCGCATTCCTTCTGAATTTCAACTAGCCGAGGACCCTTTACTCTACTTCTGTTTGTTGGTCTGATAAACAGTTGCAAACAATAAAATGGGCATTTTCTTCCTTTTCCACAAGTAGTTATTTCAAAATCGTTTCAGATGAGCTCCTGAAACGCGCCCCCTTTAACTTTTTTATGATACTCTACCTCTTGTTTAATATTCTGTTGACTGCAAATTGCTCTTGAGGGCCCCCTGGTGGTCGAGGACCTTATACAGGTTTTCAGTTGGTTTATTACTTGGGCCGGCTCTATTGATTTGGTATTGGTGGCCAAGCCTCACACACGCACACACACACGCACGCACACGCACACGCACACGCACACGCACCCCCCCCCCATACACACACACACACACACACAGGCACACCCCCCCACACACCCCCACCCACACACACACACATTGATGTCATGCACACTGATCACGTCTTCTTCCTGTGCCCCTCTTTCCCACCAGGCCTCATATCACCCGGTGTCTCGGTGCCGGTGCAGGTTCCAGGAACCGAGCCGCAGGGCATGAGCCAGAACCTGGGCCAGTACTGGGCCAGATTACAGTGAACGGCAACCATCATAAAAAGAAGAAGAACACAAAAGAAGACAGACGAGAAATAAGGGATAACACAGGACTGAGCTTTCCAAAATGAGCCGAAGACCCTGATATGCATCAAATGTTTACAAAACGTATCCAAGAGCAGCTTTGGTTACACTTGATGATACTCTATTGCCATTTGCTTGGTGTTTACTTGCCCGGCAGAGTAGGATTAGAACTAGTTTAGGATTAGATTTCAATCAAGGTGTGGACTACTTGAGCAAAGGATGCAAGTAAATGTCAGCAAATGTCTGTAGTGTATTGTGAAGTACAATCACAGATCCTTGATCTATGAGCAGCTCAGTGGTAACAACTACATGCCCATTTGGCTTCAGGTCAATTGAAAATTGTTAAGAAAACGAAGGATCCATTCCGACATTTAGCTCAGAGTGCGTGTTTATGTACATCCGTGTATGATGACGTGTGGACTTTTGTCAGATGTTACCGGAGGGACGAATGTAGCATTTTGTGCTAATTCCTTCATCCAAAATGAACTATATGGCAAAACATGCAGATGTGATATGTTACAGGGATTTCTATACCAAAAAAAAAAAAATCAGGTGAATGGAAAAAAAAAAAGGTTTTATATTACTTGTGAAGCTTCTATGAGCTGCTGACAATCGAGGCTGCCTGCATGTACTTCAGGCTGACAATCAAAACAGGGCAGAGAGGAAATACTGTGAAATGATACTGCAACACTGCGATGGCAACATTAGAAACCGTGCATGACCAAAACTAATCATGAGACAATCAGCCACATCGGGAAATGTTTCTGTACAAACGGCGCTGCTCACTCTCCTCTGACTGCTGCTTTTCGGGGATGCAACTCAGTTTGATCTCCGGCGCCATTGTCTTTGCAATTATTTATTTGTCTTTTCACTTCACAGGTCCTCGGTGTAGTTTCCGTTGATGTGTGTGTTGTGTTAGTACTGTTTAGCTGCCAAGAGTCAACCCTTTCGTGAAGGCCTTGGATCCCTTTAATGAAAATAAAACTGTGCGTCATCCATGCAAGTTCAGCACTCTTCATTTGTGACACAAAGGACAATGAGAAGACTGACTGACCACACTCCCAAATACTGCCCATCCATAGGGCGGACCGGTCCGCCTCTATTTTTAAGCGGCCGTCTTGTCGGCGAGTCCGACTAAACTTTCACTCGCACCCACTCGGACTTCCGTCAGCGTTTCTAAACTATCAAAAAAAAAAAAAAAAAAAAAGAAAGAACGACCCCCCCCACCGTCTCTTTTATTAGCCTCTTGTTGACTTATTAGCCTCTCATCAAGATGCTTGCTTGTTTTTTTTCCAATTTAAATTAATTGTCATTAGATGAAAAAAATAAGAGTATTTTAGTAAAAAGAATATTAAAGGCCGGGGGATGACTCGCAATTTTCAAAAATAAAGCTCACCTTTAGTAGCCTCTCACTAAGATGTGTGCTTGAAAAAATGTTTCAAATAAATTGTCATTAGATCAAAAAGTATGTTAGTGGGTAGGGGGGCCTCGCACAGGGTGCCCCTCAAGCTAAGACCGCCTTTGGGTGTACATTTACTTTTAATACAGACATGACGGAAACTGGTGCACCATTAGCAGGACAGTGTTGTGTGCTAATGGCATGCATGACTCACACAGGCCCCTGAGGATGAGGAGGAATTAAAGATGAGGAGGAAGCTGGGGAGAATGTGTGTGTGTGTGTGTGTGTGGGGGGGGGATAAGATAACACCACGCTGGGGCACGCTAGCATACAGTAATGGGCTTCTGAAATGAGGATGTGAGAGGCCTGAGCTGTGCCAATGCAGCGTCATCCATTTACCTTAGCCAATGCATGGACAGAAATAGTAGGACAAAAAAAATCCCAAGATTGTGAGAACAAATTTGTCTTTTCAGGGGAAAAAAATACATGAGAAGGATAAAATAGTAGTTTCCAAAATAATTACTAGAATTAAATTGTATTTTTTCAAGAACAGAAGTCAAAACGTTAGAACAGAAAATCTTTAAATTGATTTAGTATTTTGTGAAAACAATAGTAATTCATGAAGACAAATAGAGAAAAATGCAGCTGTACAAAAGTAAAGGCATATTTTTTTTTCTAAACAAAACAGTGTACATAACCACCACACTGCATATTGTGTTATGGTTGTGTTAACTTGTGTACAAACTTGGACTCTTAATATTTCAATTTTAGATTTAAATCCTTTTCAGGGGATCGTGATCACCACTTCTTAAACCTTGAGACCACCAACAGGCCACTGGCTGAACTGCAGGCGGCTGTGACTGTATTTTTTTTATGTGTATTCATTTTATGTTATGCACTGTCAGAGAAGTGTTTTATTAAAAATGTGTTCATCAGTGTGGTTGTATAATTTCAAACTGCGCTCTATCATGCTGAGAGTTGTTTCTAAGACTTTGAGAAATAAGTCTGGATGATGCACACTTGGGTGGGGTGGGTTGTGTTAGTGCGGTGGGTTGTCCCAGCCCATCTGAATTTGAGTCAGAGAAAGGAAGCGAGACAGAGAGAGAGAGAGGGATGCTTTATTGATCAGCCCATCCTAGTCTCAGGAGAGCTGATTGAAGCTTCAGAGGAGACCTCACGGTGAGCGTTATTGTTTGCTTCTTGTTGGATTTTTGGGAACAATCATGAGAGTAAAAAAAAAAAGTATATAAGATTTTTTTTTTTGTATTGCAGCCACTGTGATGGAACTGATTTGGATGGTTTTGACTTTAGCTACATGCACATCAGCTGTGCCCGAGCAGTACAGCAGAGCAGTGGTGAGTGATCAAATATGTGAACGGGACTGAGATGTATCACAAATTTAACATAAACACAAGTTTATGTAATGATAACACTGCTAACTTTTGATTGTCTGTCAGATTATGAATTAATGTGCAAACTCTGCCTTATACTTTGTTAAATAAGGTCACCAAAGTATCCTAAATGTAAACTATTAACGCCACAGCAGTGGCAATTGTAAACCACTGCATATGACAATTAAAGATATAATGTAACTGAATATTGTGATATTGCTAATCAACACACACACAGACGCACATATACATTCATATATAAGAAAAAATATGAAGAAAAGGTCATTCAAAACAATACAAATGTGGTTGGTGGCTTCCTTCCAACCGTACGCTGGCGATGGCACCGCATAGGGAAGGGCTTGTTTCGAAATCACTTCTAAGAGATGCACATCTTTCCTGTTTTGACAGAGATTCATGAACACATCACACCGGTCTCTTTATTTCACCTGGCATCCGCACCCTCTATTTACTTATGGTGATAGCCCAACACTCAACAGGGACACAACCGTGCAATATTAATAATGTTCAGAAGCCGACGCAACCCATCCGATAACATCATTAAATCACGTGAGAGAATCACGTATGGGAATGGAAGTGAAATAATGCATCAATAACGGAATCACATGTTGTTGTTTTTACATATAGCTATATTTTGCTGTGGTAATCATGTTTGGAGGAAACCACACATGACCGCAGTTCCTCTTTTCTTCTTCTTGGTTTTGCACGCTGCAGGATTGGTTGAGTAGGTATGGCTACCTCCCTCCGCCCGACCCCCGGACGAGTAAGCTGCAGACCAAGGAGGGAATCGAGAAGGCCATACGGGTCATGCAGAGATTTGGCGGCGTGCAGGAAACGGGCGTGCTTGGTAAAAGGCTCCTCGCAGGAGGCCTCTGACTTCCTGTTAGCTTTTGTTTCGCGTCATCGTAACACAGCGCAACACTGATTAATGTGGAAAAGGACACAAAACAATCACACCTCCCACTCGGTGCAATTATTGATGTCACAGATTCACTGACTTAATGCACCTGTGAAGTGAAAATAAATGTGTCATCTAGATTTGACACTAGAGAGGAGAGTGTTGTTAACAACACTGGCAAATTTGAATGCATAGCTAGTTAGCTAACTGCTAATGCGCCTGATAAAGGTGCTCGAGTTTGTATGTAGAATAGGGGCGACTGGCACAAAGTACAAAAGTACTAAGCCAGTACTAACATCTATATTCATTCCGCCAAAATCTTTCCAACCTGTAGATGGTGAAACGCTTAAGCTAATGTCCACGCCACGATGCTCCCTTCCCGATATCGTTGGGAGTGAGGACATGTTGAAGAAGAGGAGGAGGAGGAGGAGAAGATATGCACTGTCAGGTCTTAAGTGGCACAAGAGCGATCTGACGTGGAGGTGTGTTTTACATGGGAGGGCTGTTTGCCAATGTGAGCTTTATAGTTAATACAGAGGAGAAATTCAATTGCAAAATCAATATGTACCAGTCAGTATGTCTCATGTGCAGTCATTTACTAAGTATGTGTCTCTATGACTTCTGTTGCTTCTGGGCTCTCTGCCTCAAGGCAAGGCGCTGCTGAAAATGTAATTTTCATTACTATTTAAACATACATCATTGACACGATCAATACTTTTAAAGCATTATAAAAACAGCACAAAAACCTGTGAATAGGCAGTGTTTCGCTCTACATAATCCCTACATCTATTCTAAAAAAACAAATACAAGCAAGCACGTTTTGCAAAATTGGAGGAAGAGGTTTCAATATGAATATTTCTACTAGGGGACAAGACCAACTATTATATCTTCGCTGTCCTGTGAAAAACACTTATCTCCAATTTTGGAAACTTTTTAAATGTTTACTTTAATGCGATGTCTGTAACGCGGAAACATGATTCATGTAAAAATGAAAAAAAATGGAGATAAGTGTTTTTCACATGACAGCAACAATATGTATTTATAATATAGAGATCTACTAGACCACAGTGCCATCTGCTGGATCTGGTGGTGCACTGTCCAACTTGCCCCGGATGCTAACTAACCAGCAACTCTCCCCTTTGCAGCATCCACAGCTACCCGTCGTCGACCCTCTCCCCCAGCCTTCCCTCCACCTTGGTGGACAGCATCCTGACGCACGCCTTCAAATCTTGGAGTGACGCGGCCCCTTTGACTTTCCGTAAACTGACGAGCGGCGGCGGAGGTGCGCAAAGCGGCGGCGACATCAGAGTGTCCTTCAACCGATTGCTGCACGATGACGGATACCCCTTTGACGGGCTGGGGGGTACCTTAGCCCACGCCTTCTTTCCCGGCAGAGACGACGTGTCCGGGGACACACATTTTGATGACCATGAGAGGTGGAGCTATGGAGGTACAGTGTTCCCCCACAATATCACCTTTTGTGCAGCATATATATCCGTCATAGAAATTATTAATTAAACACTATTAACTAGGCAAATTGTCAAATATATTTATATATATTTATACTATATTTATCCATACATATATGTACATCTGGAACATATGAAATTTCATGTTCAAGGCATACACCAGTGCGGTGTGAGCCATTTGTTGACTAATGCAAGTATAATTTCGCCTGCAGGGGAGAGCAGCGGCACCACCGACTTGTTCACAGTAGCTGTGCATGAGTTTGGCCACGCACTGGGCCTGTCGCATTCCTCCTCAGACCCATCCATTATGAGGCCGTATTACCAGGGTCCTGTGGGAGACATTCTCCACTACCAGCTGGCTCTGGATGACAGACTGGCCATTCAGCAGCTTTATGGTTAGTCACTACTTAGGATAACCGCTTAAAAGAAAAAAAAAAAAAAAAAAAAACTCTCTCTTGACTATGCCTTGATTAAAGGATGATGGTCTCCAGTTAATTCCGATGAGTCACCCAATGATAAGGAGGCCCAGTCTAGACGCGCACAGGCGGCCACAGGTGTTGCAGGTGTCATGCAGCCTGTGGCGGTTCATGTTTCATTGCCGTTCTTTACAGTTTCAGCGTTTTTTCTTAGAGGTTGTTGGTCCTGTTTTTCATTTTGCTAGCTGGTGTTCTATACGTACTCCAATGTAACAAATCACTAGTTCCCCTTGTGTGGCTGTTTTGTCTTTCTTACAGACAAAGGTCTGGTGGTCTCTTTAGTGAATTGTGTTGCAAAGTATAGAATATTGCTGAATCACTGTTTTGTGACCACAAATGTCATCTTGATCATGGGTTACTGACACCTCTCATCATTGTGACTCACTTGTCTCCTTCAAAAAGTAATCATAAACCAGCTGCAATTATTTGCTTATGTGGTATACTGTATTCATTTGAGGACTTGATGGTCCTATAAAACAGATCATCTCGGTAGTATTTAGTGCTGATTGGAAACATTTGTTTGTTCAGGTGAAACTCTGCAAACATACAAACCGCACACATTTATAGGACAGTTTACTTTTGAAATGACAAGGTGTCCACATCCTGTGTTACGACACATTTCGCATTGCTCTTTTACAGGCAGCAAGGAGGGTGTACGACCGGGAAGTGTTGACCCCAACCTCCCTCATTTGCCCAGCCCTCCTCCAACCAAACCAACAAAGCCGTGAGTTAAACAACACCCACAAACGACTTATTTGCATTTGTGAAAACATACTGATACTCTCATTAACATTTAACTGCTGCTACGTACTCCCCAAAAATGTTCCTTCACATTATACTCCCCAGTCATGCTAAGCATTTGGTTTTCGTAGAAATTTGCATTCAGGCATATATATATATGTATATATATATATATATATATATATATATATATATATATATATATATATATATATATATATATATATATATATATATATATATATATATATATATATATTATTGCTACTTTTCATAAGAAATCCCACTAAATTCTTCTATTGATGGAGAAAAAAACAAGTGTCTCTGAGCGTGGCTCTTGCGCTCTCTAATGGATGTCTTTCAAACTCCTTTGACTGCAACATGAGTAACTTGTTTTGGCCTCTGCTGTCCCAGGTCTGACCCTTCTGTCCATGACCGTTGTCATGGTGGATTTGACGCAGTGGCCAACATCAGAGGGGAGGTCTTCTTCTTTAAAGGTAAATCTATAGTCTCAAATTCCCAAAATGTCTGACTATAACAACCGCTATGTGGTCTTCTGAGAAAAGGTGCTAATTTCTGGAGAACCACGCGAGATGGCTCACTGGTGTCGCTTAATCCGGCTCAGATCCAAAACTTTTGGATCGGACTTCCACGGGGGACGAATAAGATCGACGCCGTGTATGAGCGGAAGAGTGACAACAGCATCATATTCTTTATTGGTGAGAAACTTGACCAGAATTTAAGATTAAGTATAGTCCAGGGCACAGGGTGAAAATTATACTTATACTTACTTATACTTGTACTTATACTTACATTTTACTTATACTTATACTTATACTTATACTTATACTTATACTTATACTTATACTTATACTTATACTTATACTTATACTTATACTTATATTCATACTTATACTTATACTTATATTTATGTACGGACACGTGTGAGGGAAAAAACGCTCTAGTAAAAATCTAAAAAATGTGAATAGCTGACAAGAGGAAGAGTCATACCAAGTATTTGGTCTTGGTTATTTCCTGCCGTTATGAATGGGTAGGCTTCAGTGGGGTTGTGCATATTCTTTTCTTGTACTCTTCTCTCAAACAGGGTCTCAGTACTGGGTCTTCAAGGACACGGTGGCCTTGAGCGGCTATCCTCGCCCGCTCTCCGAATGGGGCATGGCGAGGAAGAGCGGCGCGCCAGTGGACAGAGTGGACGCCGCCTTCATCTGGGCCCATAACGGCAAGACCTACCTCTTCAGCCAAGACGAGTTCTGGAGGTTCGATGAGAGTCGAAAAGATCAGCAGGGGACCAGGCAGCCGGAGTCGGGCTATCCGCGTGACAACAGCCTCTGGACCGGAGTTCCGTCCCGCATGGATGACATCATCAGCTGGGGCGAAGGTAACATCACTGACAGCCTGGCTAAACCGGTGTTTCCCATCTGTCTTAGCGTGGTGGAATTCTCTGCTAGGTAATGTATGAAATTCAGATGCCGCAATAGGAAAGACGTGACCAGTGTCGAAACGCAATCTTTCCATCTAACAGTGGTGTGAGATAAGTGAACCTTCATTAGTCTCCACAATGGAGAGCCTTGCATAGAGATGGTCTGTCCTGCAGCGTTGCATTCCAGTCAAATGATAACATAACTTACATTTCACATACAACAGATGTCATGGGGAAGAACATGATACAGTTCAACAAAGCAATCTAAGTCAAGTCAAAAGTTTTCTTTACAATTATATGTTTTATGCGGCCTCACTAATCAAAACTCGGTATTCTGGTTAATTTTGCGTTTCTGGAATATGAATTTAAGCAGCAAAATCCACCTGTTTTTATTCATCTCAAGGGCTGGCCATTTTGACAATATACCGCCCTCTGTTCTCGCCTAATAATGACATAATGACTATATAATTATAAATAAATTGTTTGATTTGACGTCCTCTTTCAGTGGAGCACTCATTGATATCGGGCTTAAACTGAGCATTTTTTCCCCTCCTTTCTGATTAAAGTCAGCAATTTGTCTTCTAGTTTACAATAACATTCCATGCATTCAGTTTTGCAAGCCAATTACAGGACTACTCTTTCTCCTTAGGCGATGCCTATTTCTTTAAGGACAACCTTTATTGGGTGCTTGAAAGCGGAGGCATGAACCAAGACGCCGTAGAACCAAAATCCATCGCCGTCGACTGGCTCCGTTGTCCCGTTCCCCCTTCGACGTCCGCTCCAGTCAATCCCGACGGCCCAAACAGATGCCGCTGCGACCTCACAGGCTCGTCTTCATCTCTAACCAGCAATTGCCTCCTGGTGTGTGTTTTACTGGCCATTAGGGAATTTGTTAATACAATAGGAGGTTGAGTTTTAGTGCAATTTGCTATGCGTGTTCAATACTTCCCTGAATCACCACAATATTAACTATTATAAACCTTTTTCTTATTTTTGTCATAACGATCTATAACAAAAGCATTTGCCCCTATTTCTATTATAAACTATTTTGTATATACAGTATTGTTAAATAGCTCTATGACAGTGTCAATCAAAACTGAGCAATGTTAGCTTTGTGATGGCTGGAATTGTTCAGCGATTGTTTTTGGGTGTCATTCAGTTATGTAAGCCGAACTGTGAATGTTATCATTAAAGGGGAATGGAACAGGTTTTAAATTGCGTCTATTGAGTCACATCTTCAGTTTCATCCAACAAAAGAATGCATTGCTTGACAATGGTGCGGGACACTGTGAAGGGACACTCACTTGCAAGGTGGCTAGGAGCACCGATTGATATCTCTAATGGGCAACCAGAACGAGCACGGTATTGGGTTTATTAAACAGGAATTAGATGACAATTGAAACTCAATGGGTGGGTTACTCCCACTTATGAATTAATAGGAAGGGAGAGTTCACTACAGTTCAACCCTTCATTTCAGAAATACACTAGTAATTTCCGAGTAAGACCTTTTCTGTGTGATCAATGAAAAAACACACTAGCCATATTTTTTATTCACAAAATGTGAGCGCGCAATTGTTTATTGATGGCGTCAGTTGAGATATGATCAGCCTGGCAGAAAATAAAAATCTATAGTATATATTGCGATTTGACTTTATTATCAAGTGCATGGCTGATTCATTCATCGAGTTTTTATTCACCTTCATAATTTCCTGTATTCCTGTATCAGTGAACACACACAGATTCACATACAATAATAATTCTGATACGTGTGCAAGTAGTGTATTACAGGACAAACTTGATCCAAATCAACTTAAGATCATAAATATCAAATATATAAATGCAACAATATCTTCACATCGTATGTTAGGTCTTGGTGGCAGCTTCCGCTAAAACCATAAATTATATATTGTGTTTTGACCTTTTATATAAAACAGTAGCTCCCGCATCAAAACATGCAGAATTAATGAGTCAGCATGTTGCATTCAGTGCAGTATAATTCATAAGGTCGATTCGGTTACACACACACACACATTGGGGGGAAAAAAAAAAACAGCTGGGATGATTACGTGCAAGTGACGGCAGGCCACGTTCACAAACTGGTTTCTCTGCGAGAGCTCAAAATTGGTTAGTAACTGCTCCCAGTAACTGGCTGAGAGCCAGCAGGCCCAGAGAGATGCAAGTGCTGGAAGCGCTGGAGTCGTCGGAGTCCGAATCTGTACGAGTAGTGGTGACAGGCTGCGCCGACTGGACGCCCCTGAACACGTTCACCATGATTTCTGATGACGTCGTATTTCCGATATGCATCATTGTGCTGAACATGTCAATCTAGGGAGGAAGGGAGAGGCATTGACAAGTTAGGAGGTTGGTGTGTTTTCTGTCTCTATTTCTCGTTCAGCCCGCAGAAACTCACCAAGTCTTCGCTGACTTTAATGGTGTCCTTAAACACAGTCCAGACCACGGCTTCGTAGCAGGCAGGGGTGGTGAGTGAGCCGAGATAGCGATAATATTGGGTACGATCAACTCCATCCAGCAAATCATCCAACGAGAGTCCTTCCTCCATATCGACAATTTGATCTGATGACAAATGTTGCTGATTTGACAGGGAATTCTCGCAATTTAGTCAAGTTTGGCTCGAGCATCGCCTTACCAGCCAATGTGATGTTCTTCAGGTAGCTGGTGAGGGTCTTCCAGCTGGCAGGCTGACCAGTCGTGTTCGGCAGTACCTACATTATTTGTATATTTTTTACATTACATTAAATAGGATTCTACGGTACGTTGTGATCTCTCACTGTAAACACGTGACAATATCTAACCTCAATGCGGAAGCCAAGAGCAGCAACTCCCATGGGGTCATTGATGGCTAAAGTAGTGTTCCCGTTGAAGCTGGACTTGATGTTAACAATGTGGAACTGTGGGCAGAATTGAAAGTTAATACATTTGCATCTGTAGAAGACAGGTGCAACAAATATCGAGCTCACCTCCATGGGGGTGCGCACTCCGTCCACGGCGTGCTCGGAGCCAGGTACGCCGCTGCGGTTGCCCCAGTGCAAGTGAAACTGCAGGCCATCGTAGGTCTCGGAAAGACCTCCCCCAGAAACCTTCACCCCGTATTTGAAGTTCACTTTGACTGAAAGGGAGAGGGGAAAAAACATATTAACAACAGGTTCGTAGCAGATGCTACAGAAGACTGAAAAATGCTGATGTTATCCAAGATTAGGATAAATTTGAAATCCGACAGAAACTGCCCCAGTGCTAATAATACATTTTAAGGTACATTGACCAGCACTCCTGATTCTGAAGGACCTAAACAGATGAGATTGTCATGGCAGCACAGAGGCTGGAATCTGATTGTCCCAGAAAATCTACCACACACATACATGACGCAGTCGAGCCACGAGAAACACTACAAAATAAACATGATAGACTTTCAGGAATAAAACATAATTTCACAGAGGAAATATTCAAATTTAGGCTGTAAATGAGGGTCAGGTTCTCACGGGTTTTGCCGGTGTTCGTTATATTGGGTAGTATGTCCCTATTGCTGTAGTTTGTGAAGACGAAATCAGTCAGACTTTCATTGACTGTAACTGCTGAGGTCACAATATCAATGGGCGACTGTCTGCTCCCGTTGCAAAATTCCGTAGCAATTACTGGCCATGTGGTGTCATCTGGAAGGAGAAACAAGGGGTTGAGTTTTATCAATGAACAGCAATAAGGAAGCAAAGATAAGCGGAGATAATGGTGGGTACTTACTGCACGATGGGTCGTGATAACACCAGGCTGGGGAAAAGGTGAAAAGGAAATAGACTGAAGTTAGTGACTCGTTAATGGAGCAGGTGTGGTAAACCCAGTGTATACATCTTGTCTATATATTATTTTCATGTCTATATGCATTTGACTTTAACTGCTGTGGTTGAAGTGAGAGCATCAAGTAAAATTAATCATCTCCAAATGGAGGATGGGAGGTTCCTATAGGTGCTAAACGTGCGAAATTTGGCATCAGTTTGATTTCAGGTAGGCCACCGGATGGCTTTTGGAAAGAAATGTAACGGTTGAATTCATGGATATTATTCAATATTGATGATGTATTATGACCTAAGATGACTACAAAAAGATTGAGGAATACTTACCAATCGTGTCACTGGCACAGTAGACATCCGCCACAAGGGTAAAAGCAGCAACGACAACGACGAACCACCTCATCTAAAACAATCAGAAAAAAAATAAAATAATGAACACACGGGGTAGCGTTATTGTGTCCAAACAATGAATGAATAGCGACAGCTTCTCGTTGACTCTACGGAATGAAGGAAGCGTCACGAAACAAACAAATATTTAGGAAAAAAAAGAAGAAAAAATAGGGAAACCCCCTCAGTAAAAAGATACAAAGAAATCGAACGATGTAATAATGCATTAAAAGAAAAAAATCCAACAATCCATCGGTTCCTCTCACCTTTAAAGCACCTGTGTGCTTGTGTGTGTTTGTGCTGCAGAATACTTGTACTATTCATCATTCCTTCCTCGCTTTTTATATGCTCGGCTCGTCGAAAAAAAAAAACGTTCTCGACCTAACCCATCCCACAACTTTGTCTTCGATACGAGGGCATTCTTTTTGGCTCTCCCCCCCCCCCCCCCCCCCCCCCACCCCCAGTTGTCTTCGATACGAGCGCATTCTTTTCTCCCCCCCGCCAGACATCACATGTAGATTCCAGTGCAAGAGATACAAATCTGTGTTATGCTTTGAATGTCACTGCTAAAATTTTCTATTAGTAACCTAACCTGTCGTCCCTGGGGAGTTAAGGTGAAAAAAATCTACCTCTAAATTATTATAATAACTTTTATTATTATCGTTGTTGTTGTTGTTGTTGCTGTTGTTGTTACTATCAGTTACATTTCCTGGAAAAGTTAGGTTTTTTGAGTTTGACATTGTAATTCACATGCAGAGCACTTAGTCAAAATTAGTGGTGGTGACCTAGTTGGCTCTTGCCTATATCATGACAAGTCACTCTATAGCAGGGGTGTCAAACTCATTTTTGCCGCGGGCAACATTGTAGTTAAGGTGTCCCTCGTAGGGCCATTACGACTGTGAACCCATGTGAACCCATATAAATATACTAGCCTTATCACATATATATATATTATACACAACAAATTGATGGATAACTAGTTTTGAAATCAGAAGCCAGTAAATAATTTGTTCAAAAAGAAGAAATGGAACATCCATCCATCCATACATTTATTTATTTATTTATTTTCTGCAACTTTTCAAGAAAAACAGATAATAAACAGTCATACCATTTGATTTGTCCAACTCAACCATCAACGGTACACTTTTTATGAGTTATTTTTGTCATATATTTTTGCTGTTTGGGCAACCCTGTTAGAGATACTCAGTCACCTGAAAAATACTGTGTATACTTCAAGCTGAATAAATCATTTCCCCCAAATAAAGAAAGTTGAATTGTATTTGAATTAAAATGTAGTTTTACTCCAAATACAGTTGCTGGGCTGCAAATCATGCGAATGTTAGAGGTTTTGCACCTGCTAGCTGCTATGCTAACTGGTCAATAACAAACTTAGCCATATAAAATAAAAAGACAAAAGACAACTTGATATTATGTCTTTTTATGATAATATAAGTAAGTGTTGCACTGATTTGAGTGACACCCAAAACAAAAACCCCAAAATCCAAGAGAAGACAAGATTTATGGGTCTACCCAAATATAGCAAATAGCTTGATGATGTCATTTTATGCTGAGTCATGTAGCTTACTTTCTTCTGTGTATGGCAAAATAGGTTTTAATAAGATATACTTTGAATATATGTGGAGAATTCTCTATTGACAGAATTTATTATACCATTGTGTGTTTTTGTGTGCTGCATGGTTTCATTTACAGTATGAATCATAAACCAATTAATGTCTCAGAACATTTTATTCAGCTACCGGTCAGGCCTGTTTCAGAGAAACTTTATCATACACACTGCGTTAATATTCTTCCTTCATTGTGTCGGTCCAGCTCCTTTGTTAGGCCCTTTCAATGAGTCAATCAAGTACTGAAAGAACATTTTTACGCCTATGAAAATAAGTTCACAAAAAATGACAGCCACCGACATACCGTTCATATGTCTACACACGCAGCATCGTAGTCAAGTCAACGACACTTTTGACATTTTGATTCCTTCATTTATCACATTGTTTTGGTAAGTACCTCAAACATTGTAATGTTTTGAAAACGAGTTGCCTTTTAAATGAGCATGTGTGTTGGACAGGACGAGTGCTGGAATCGTAAAAAAAAAAAAAAAAAAAAAAGGCATCGGTCCGTCGCCATTGTAGGATGTGACACTTCACAAGAACCGTGTGTTCTCCAAATAATGTTCCATATTAACTTTATGTGTTTACTGTAATCCACAGGAACATTTTTATGACTACCCGAGTGGTTCTGGTTGCCAAGTAATATCAGTCTGGATCTTTGCCAACTATACAACAAGAAGAATAGTAAAGTGCAAGTAGCTGGTATGTGGAGTCTACAAATGGACATTGCATTCCTAGACATTAATATTTATTTGTATAGGTTAAATTTTCAGTGTGTAGACATTCACCATGGGCTAAAAAGAATAGATGAGGGCAGTGCAACCAAAAGCTTGAATGTTACATCAAAAGACATTCAAATACATCATACTTACCAGAGATGCTGATTATTAAGTGTACTAATATGTGGAGATGTGTTTTACTAGCCAAATTTGGCTGTAACAAGTTTTTCTATGACCAAACAATCAGAAAACAGAAAAATGCTGACGTTACTGTGGGCCAGTTAGCTGGCCCTGTGAAGAGAATTTGAAATCTGATTGACTAAAGGAACCAATTTTTTTTAAGTGACATCGGCCAGCATTATTGATTCTGAAGGCCCTGGGAAGATTAGATTGACATGGCAACCCACAGAGGCTGAAATCTGATTGGACAAAAAAAAAAACCACACATCCACATACCGGAAGCAACGAAGTCAAGAGAAACGTGACGAAATGAAAAGAATAGAACCACAGAAAAATAAAACATGGCCTTACCCTGCCATTAAATGTACTTTGTTTCAGTCATTGAATTTTATTTTATGAATTCTGCTCCACCAACACACACACGGATGATTGAAGTGTCATTAACAATTGCAGGTAGGAGGTCTTGATATGACCGACTCATAAAGTGCACAAACAGTCACAATCATTTACACTATATCCTGATACATCTAGATTTATGGCATGCCAAAGTAAGAAATGGACTTCCACAATACATAAAAATTCTATCAATACTCCCATACTATAATCAGAAAAAGTACAGTATAGATAATGGAATACACTGGCGTTTGCAATCACAGCAGAAAGCTACAGAATTGAACCAGGAACAGAAAGAATACAGCAGGTGCAAGGGCATTGCCTCCAGCCGTGGTGTAGATTTTCCTGCCATGAAGAATCTGCGTAGGCCTGAAGACATCGCCAAAGCCGGTCCGGTTTGGGAACATCGCCAGCTAAAGGTGGGGATAACAAAGAGCAAGAGACTGTCAATGCAAATGTGGGCTATTCTCTCTGTTCAGACTTCCTGCAACAAAACCAACTAAAAAAATATTTAAAAAAATAAATTATTGTATTTCTTGCAAAATTCTAACAAAAGCTTCCACTTTGGTTTTCTTTATCAGTATTTACGGAAAGAACAGACCATTTGCCACTTTTACCCAAATTTTTGTGTCACTTATAACATTCATTCATTCATGATCCATACCGCTTATCCTCACAAGCGTGCTGGAGCCTATCCCAGCTGTCTTTGGGCAGTAGGCAGGGGACACCCTGAATTGGTTGCCAGCCAATCGCAGGGCACACAAAGACAAACATCCGCACTCACAATCACACCTAGGGGCAATTTAGAGAGTCCAATCAACTTACCCCGCATGTTTTTGGAATGTGGGAGGAAGCCGGAGTACCCGGAGAAAACCCACGCAGGCACGGGGAGAACATGCAAACTCCACATAGGGAGGCCGGAGCCGGGATCGAACCCACGACCTCTGAACTGTGAGGCGGACGTGCTAACCAATCGACCACCGTGCCGCCTCACTTATAACAATTGCAAGCAATTACAAAGACACCTTTTTGTAGTCCGCGATATCAGTTCTTTTGACTTATGTTGTGTAACATGTTATCAAGATACTGATCAGTCAAGCACATAACAGAATGTTTTCTACTCACCTTTGCATGCACCTCAGTCACATACTGAGCTGATCAGTATCAGGCTGACATGAGCTACCGAACATCAATCATAGGATGTGATTAGAGTTGACTTCCGCCATACTGTACATATTTTATAATTACTTTCAACGTGTTGCTTTGGAAACTTTAAATGGACTGGAGGGGACTAAGACTTACCTGTCAGACCTGACATGGTAAAGTTATTAGATGAGCTACTATGTGTGCGTTGTATAATATATAGATATTTCCTGCTCACCTGGCAGTTTTTTTTTTTTGTAAGAGAATTCCACTTGCTCTCCCTTAAAAATCTAAATCTCATAACTTTTATTACTGGCTATCAAGAAATACTGTACAGGTGTAGGTAGTATAAATACACATGTTTAAGGCATGCTAACAATCCATCGTTTTAATCTAATAATTGCACCAGTTGTTCCTAGTCACACCACACACCCACATCAACACCCTGCATGTCGCTCTTACCAGGTTGTGGTCCACTTTGATCGACTCTTTAAAGACAGTCCAGACCACCGCTTCGTTGCATGAGGGTGTGGTTAATGAGCCGTTGTAGCGGTAGTAAGAGGTGAGGTCTACATCGCCGAGCAGCTCAGCAAGAGACAGCTCCTCCGTGACCGCCACCTGTGAGCCTGTATTCCAACCAAAGTATTGTGTTTTTTTAAATTTGATTGTTTGTTTGTTTATACTACAGTTACAATTTTTAGATTTTTTAGGAATAGTATGACAGAAAATCAAACAATGGCTTTCGATTTAACCTCGTAAGCTACCATAACAATTCCAGTTTGAACATTAGCGCTGCACTTAAATATAGAAAAGAAAAAAAAAATGTAATTTAATAATGATTCAATTAAAGTGTATTGCACATAAAGGTCATGTGCCATGATTGTGGAATACTTTATTTACCTATTTTTGCCGCTACTGTGTGCAGTTAGCTAGCTAGCTATGCCGTCACCCAGAAAATGCACCTTCCCCGGATGCCATAATTCTCAGAACATCTTAGCATTATTGAAATTCCCTAGCAAAGAGGCTGCGGATGAGCCAGCCAAGAGGCGACCGGTTAGCTTGCAAGCTAGCTGGTGGCTAGCACTTCTAGTCACAGCGCGGAAAGGCCGGCGATGACCCAGTGGGGCATATTCCAGCCACTCGAGGCTTTGGTTAATATTTTTTAAGTCATTCAAATTTGGCAAAGGCTGCTGACACCAATTGTCTCTAACGTGTGTCAAATTCAGACTTTAAGAGATTTTGGGAGATTGGAAAATTTAGAGATTCTTTACCTCTAGTAGTACATGACCCATACTGCTTTGTGACAATGAGATGGATCCCCCCCAAAAAGAACGACGCTCAACCTTCAAAGTGCTACAGAGAGTAGAGTAAAAATGGCCCGATATGCGCCATGGTATAAGAGAACTAAAGTCGTAGGGAGGTGTTTTTAATCAGAGGCTACACACACACACACACGCACACAATAATACAAAGATATACTCGTACACACCAATGCTTTGTATCTCTACCAGGTAGCTGCTCAGTGCTTTCCAAGTGCCAGTCGTTGAATCATGAGAGTCATCAGAGGAGTCATCAGAGGAGTTATCAGAGGAGTCATGTGACTATATTGAAAATTGTTATTGTAATTTAACAAAGTTTTAATCCAAGACATCACATCATTTCAACCTGTTTTATTCTTCGGCTCGGTCATGCAATATGATGGAGAAAAAGGTTGTCTGGACTCACATTTCCATGTCCAGCAGTACCACTATTTTTGGTAGTTGCTGCAGCCTAGAAAAAAATTGCACCACGTCACTTCATCTGTGCAGTACAAGGAATAAGTACAAGAAATGGAGGGTGGGGGATCACAACCAAAACCTTTGCAATGTGTAGAAGGAAAGGAGTACTATAACGAAAACATATAGTAGTAACATAATTGATCAGAATATAACAATATTAACAATCCATCATGATTGATTGATTGCAGCTGCTTCTGTTGTGTGCGACTTGACCACCTCGGGGCAGTAAAAAACAGTCATGCATACACATATGAAGAAGACTTTCACAACTACTATAAGTGGCTCAGTAAGATGCAAAAATATTAGTTGTTTTTCGCTGAGGCCAAAGAATATATGTCTGGGAGTATTGTTAAATTATCACTCTATGTGTTGCTCCACTGTTGATGTTCAAATACTGTATCTGTTGCATGAAGTTATGGCATCACCACATAGATGCTATTCGTTAGCCAATCAATGGCGTTTCACATTATATGTTAGCATAAAGCTAGCGGACATTCGGGCAAGGTTATGAGGTTGTTATACACAATGTGGATAATAAGATTAAAGTTATTTATCCTGGTCACTGTGCGTTTGCTATTATGGGGAGGATTTTATTCTAGTTGTAGTTTGCACTGGTGTAGAAATGTATTGCATCATACTGATAATTATTCTGATATTTAATTTTTCAGGCCCTTTAAATCAATGATAGCTAATTGTTTGTATTTCATTGTATCACCTCAATAAGCACGTTACCTCAATAAAGAATCCCAACACTGCCAGGCCATTTGTGGCGTTTACCGCCTCCTCCAGAGTTAAATCCTTCCTCTTGTTCACTATGTGCACCTAAAAAAGGTGAAAAAAAGATCTCAGAAAACAATGAATGGTAGTAATGTTTCTGATGAGATTTCCCAGCACCTCCATAGGGAATCTTTTGGAATCAACTGTGTGCTCTGAGCCTTCGGAGACCTGAGATAAGGAACCCCAGTGGAAGTGGAACTGAAGAGTGGAGTAGATGTGACCCAGGCCGCCGCCGGACACCTCCACTGTGCCCTCCTTCAGTGCAAACTTTACTGAAAGGGAAGACACTCATAGTCAGAACATTTGGTATATTGGTTTTTTTTCCCCATTTTTTCCAAGTCCATCAAGGGCTATATACTGTACATACTGTCAAGCCATCATCATAACTTTCAAGTTAGCGGGAGGAGCATTTTTCAACCTGTATGGCCTGTATTTGCGATGTACTTGATGACATGTTTGTCGTCAAACTTTGTGAACGTGAAGCCGTCAAGGCGCTCGTCCTTCACGGCTTTCTTCGCCTCGATGTTGACCGGTGACTGGCGCTCGCCATCGCAGTGTGAGTTGGGCAGTAGGTGCCACTTGGCAGGACTGAACTCTACAGAGGAGGTGGGGGTTGGGGTTGGAGGATGATGGGCGTTTCCCAGTTAGGCTAATAAACACTTTGCACTTGGCGCACAAGTCTCCAATATGAGATTCGGATGGCTTTGATGACGGCTTACCGCAGTCCTCATCATAGCACCAAACATGACCTAAGAAAGAGAAAGCAGTCCAACAATTTAAGTGATTCCATCATCAGATGTGACGATTCAATATCACTTAAGTGGTCTGAAACCTGTTTGTGAGAAGTTGTTCCTATTGCAACATTTTTTTTTATTTTTTTATTTTTTTTTAATGTTGCTTTATATTGTGTGTTTCAACTCACTGGGCGGGACAAGAATGGCAGCAGAAGAAAACACTTGGCGTCCATGGAGGTCTTGTACTGGGCGATACACATTGCTAAGGCCCGTCTTAAAAGGAAACTGTTCAAGCTGAAAGCAAATGGGAAAGAAGAAGGGTGGAATAAAACGAATCGTAATTGTTCAGCATTGCGCAACAGCTGCTAGTTTCAAATTACTTGTGTGTCACTCACATACTGTGATGGCTTTGGCGAGCAAAGTGAACAAGTTGCAATATAAATACACCCGCGGTGCACTTTCAATTGTTTCAGAAAGAAGAACCTGCTTGGATGTGTGCAATAATTAGCCAGTCATCCATTTACTCAACTGCTTAGTCTAAAAAAATAATGAATCAGAGCCTCTAGCTAAGCAGGTGATCTCTGAACTGAGGTGAACGTCAGACGAAGTCATCCACCGTGCCGCCCTTTAAGTATAATTTAATCTGTGCGATCCAAAAATGCAACAAAGCCTTCCAGACACATTTCTGTGTCTTGATATGTAATCCTGCTGTTTGCCTATGACTTCAGTTGTTTACAGAATACAGACAGGTTTTCAACGTGTCACAGCAGGTGTCAAACCGGTTGAGGTCAACAATGCCCTGCCCCCGTTGAGCCCCTATACACGTGTGAGGGCAGCATCATGGATGCAAAGGTAGCTGTGACCATCAAATGAAGAGATGGATGGCATATGGCATCGCTTGAAACAAATGATCCGATCTGTTTGTTTTTACCCGCATCTTCACATGGAGTCAATCTATCGAGATAATTATGAGCAATTGTCAAAGTGGCTCATCAAGCATGACGTTAACTCGGCACCTGGAGTGTATGTTCCCAATCTCTGGATCAAACCGGGTGAGTGCAAAACATTTTGAGAATTCTGAGTAGGCGCCAGAGCTGGGCATCGCTTATTTCCCGTCTGCATATTTAATCGACCCACGTGGTCCCAGTCGGTTCGAGTTAGCCAAACGATGTCGAGAACGGACTTAACCTGTACCACGTCACACGCAGGTGCCGCGCTCCTGACATGTGGCAGAATAAGGAAAAAATAAAAAATAAAACAGGGGATGGACGAGGGATGGACCGGGACCACGTGGTCGATTAAATATGCAGGACGGAACGCGGTGGCGGTTAGGCGATGCCCAGCTCTGGTAGGCGTCATAGTGATTGATACATGCGAATAACTCGGCTTGAGCCTCCTTTCCGTGTAGTGTTTGCATGTTCTCGTGTTCTGAGCCCCGTTCTTGCATGTTAGACAAGGGTCGGGCAATTTGGCTATGTCCCGTATTCTGCCCCTTCCCGACCAAGGACATCAGGCACCAGACTACCTTACATTATCTTGACCTTGGAATTCACCTCTAACTTTTATGGCGTTTTTTTTTTGGGGGGGGGGGGCTTTTGTTGGCGTGTAGCATGTATTATCCACCGCTTCAATTTGTCATCATTTTTTCACACATAATTTGTAATAACCATACATTTAAATTAAAAAGCAATGTTTGATTTTCATTGGTTAATTTCATATTTGTTTTTTATTATTATTACTTTTTTCAGATTCAAGTTGCTTCTGTGACTACTGTGGGTGTTTCTTTCATTAACAGAGGGGTACAAATTTCATCACGAGTGTATTGTTTGGCTAAATGTGTTGATGCACCATTTGTGCTCAAATATATAAATCTGAAATATCACAAACAAAAACCCGTTTTTGATAAATAATAATCTGGGATTCAAATTTCAAACTGTGTGGCGTAGCTCTAGATTAACCTGTAGTTTCGGATTTTAAAAAAATGCCTCAAGTGGAAAAACAGGAAAACGAATTCCCACAAAGGTCAAAAGTTGTTTGCAATTGTTGAAACAAGTTGTCATTGAGTTGGTAGAGACAAGCGTAACGGGGCCTCTGCCCTATGGCGCACTTATGTCAACACCCAATCGAACATCAGTGGTTGTACGTGCTGGGAGTGATGAGTAGCAATCAGCATCTGCATGCAAAGAAAACTGCACTACATTGCAAAAAGTTAAATGGAACCAAGATGAAATGACGAATATGCTGGGTCTTTGTCCGCCAAGATATTTCTTCTTATCTGGTGGTTTTTGTGGAAGAGCATTTTACTCACTTTAAACTTTTTTTCTCCTCCTAAAATTCAAAACAACCAGTCGGAGACAGAAGGCGAGATGCCAATCATTTGCTGTGCACTTGCAGGCGCACCCCATCAGCCTTGCATTGACCTGTTAGCTTGGGGTTCAGGAAATTTGCTGATCCTACGGTGTAAATATTCACCAACTGAAAATGGACAAATGCCCAACCCTCTCGTCCCGGACGGACGGACGGTTCCGTCCCTGGGACGGAATGCCCAGCTCTGCCCCTTAGGAGGACTTATTTTGACCAACTTTTAAATCTTCCCAACTGACCAGAATTTTATTCACGCTGATAGGCTCCTGAAATACCGTCCAGGCTACCACTTCATTACAGGAGGGTGTGGTCAGCGAGCCCATGTAGCGGTAGTATTTGGTGAGGTTCACATCCCCAATGAGGTCGTCAATGGAGATAGCATGTGTCACACTGACTTCAGTGCCTGTGGTGAAAGGCAAAATACACAATGTCAGGTTTCCACTTCAAAAAATGTTATATAATAATAACCCTCCTCTATTATTTACCCATCACGGCCCTGCAATATCCAGGATTTTTTTTTTTTTCTGAAATATCAAATCAAATCAAATCAAACCAAATTTTATTTATATAGCACTTTTCACACACAAGATGCAACTCAAAGTGCTGTACATTAAAAACATCAAAATACAGCATAAAAAGAGAACCCGGTCCCACCTTCCCTCCCTCCCTCGCAGTATACACAAAGACGTCTGTCCGCAAGCACACTTGCACTCACTCACTCACACACACATACACATACGCACACACATGCCACCTTAAAAAGAGACATGGCAGAGCACAGAGAAACCATATGAGGATAATAGGTGAACATTGTGTTCAAAAAGGGTCTTTAAAAAAGTTTCAATGCAAATCTGCGCTGTCGAATGCTCGTCTCGCACGCAAACCTTGGTGGCTGGCATGCTTCTTTCTGCAACGAAGCATTGTAACTGCTCATTCTACAAACAAAACAAGTCTACTTAAATGTATCTAAACTAAATATTTTCATTTGTCAAAACATCCAGACTTTCAATCTTAGAACCAGATTACGCTGCACGGCTTTCACCGAATGAGGAAGCAATGGATTTATACGACACTTCACAGACAACTGAAGTGCCCAAGCGAGTTAATAGGTTTGTTCTCAAGCTATTTTCAACACTTGAAATTGGTTAATGATGCATAAAAATAACAGGCGACATGGGGACGGATCAAGAGCATAGATTTGTGAAAAAAGATTAAATTGACCATATTTGGACATACAGATTTTCCAAGAGATAGCCGTGAAATGTTTTTTACTATATTAGTGAATTGTTATTATTATGTACATGTTATGCTGTGTGTTCAAGTACTCATCCATTATTTTATTTATTGCTATGTTTTTTTTGCTGATTGTGCTATTCAGGAAAAAAATAATAATCTGAATAAAATCATAATAATAAAAATAAAATCAATGTGTTATGCGTGATCACTCTTTTTTTTTAAAGCTTTTTTTTAAAGAATGTTATGCATCTTACAAATTCTTCCAGAATATACAAACTTCTAACTGCTAGGTTCAGTTTTGAAAATGATACAATATTAATTCATTCCAACGGTGAAGTGCTGAACTGAATCACATTGATGTTTCTAAAATGTGGAATCACTTATTTTGTCACATGCAAGGGCCAGTTGACTGACGTCTTTGCAAACATAATAACCTGAACAAGTGATTGTATCTTAAAAGATGTACGGATATTTGAAGTATTCTTTATTAAAGAACGAATATTTTTTCCACAACGTGTTCAAGCCACTTGCTGTACCTGTGTTTTTCAGAAGGTAAGATGTCAAGGCACTCCAAGGACTTGACAAATTTTCATCTTCAGTCGCCTGTAAGAGTGACAGTCATCAGTAACTTTAGTGAGCCAGAAGCAGAACTTTCCTGTTTATTTGGACATACACTGATGAAGAAGCCAAGAACGGCGATGCCGGCTGGATCTTCAAGGGCTTGCGCCACTGACAGACCTTTTTTCAGACTCACAATGTGCATCTGCAAGGGATAATGACACTTTTAACTGCAAAGTCTCACAATTATTAAGATCTCTAAATTCCTTCAAAATTATCTCATTTAAAGACAGGAGTGTTTCTACCACTACAGCCGGGAGCGCTGTGGAGAGCGGTTACGTCTTTTTCTTTTTTTAATCTCTTAAAAGTCTCTAAGTCTCTTAGCCAATTTAATGCATCAGAACATACACGTGACGGTGTCGCGAGACCACGGAGCATGTCCCGGAATTTTTTTTCGTAATTTTTCGTCGACCACTCATCGAGCTCTGAAATAAGTAACGGCAGTGATAGAGACGACGCCCTTGTGGACTTTCAACCAGTGGAACCAGTCGAACCTGATATATAGTTAAGATATACTGTATGTTTGTAGACAATGACGATATCGACGTCTTTGTAACAGAATAGAGGATGGTAATAACCACTCGATATTTTTTTTTTAAATAAAAATAGTGCTTCTCTTGTACTGACTCTTTATTTATTTATTTATCTTCGATTGAAAGAGTAAATAATAATAAACTCAGGCCTGTGTTAAAGCCATGTCTAAGCTCTCAAATTCTTTTGGAATTATGTTTCTATCTGCTACAGGGGCTGAGATATCAATTATTTTGTTGGTGTTGAATTTCTGTGCGAACTTCAGGTTTAAGAGGGTGATTCTATAGTGGCCCTTTGGTTTTGAGGAGATGTTAATTAATGGGTTAAGAGAGTTGCCGAACTGCATTTCACGGATGAATGTTGTTGGGCAACATTTACTGTGGAAGTGTGATGAATTGATACGTATATCCATACATGGGCTGTGATGCGATTCAAGGACCTCACCCCCCACTCCGCTTGCCACACACACACACACACAGTGTACCTCCATTGGGTATTTATGCCCATCGATGGCGTGCTCTGACCCGGGATGATGCTCTGTGTCTCCCCAGTGGAAATGGAGTTGGACTGTGGAATACGTGCCATTGAGTCCACCTCCACTCAGTTCAACCTCGTTGTCCTTCAGTAAGAATTTGGCTTGGCAAAAGAAGCAGACACAGCTGACCATTGTAGGGTAGTAGTACGTTTTTTTTTTTGTTTTTATTTAACTTCTGGAAATTCCTGGAAGTTGGAAAGTGTCATTTAAAAGAATAGAAAATCCAGGATACAATGGAACCTACAAAATTCACTGAATTAGTTATGCAATGCCATGCATTTTCTGTAATAAACTTGTTAGTAGTTATTAAGTTAGTTAAATTGAAATGGGGGACATCGTTTGAGCTTTCATTGTACCTGTATGTCCATTGTTTATGAAGGCCCTGAAGGTATTCTGAGAAGAGAAGTTAACAAAAGAGAAGCTAACGAGTTTTTCGTCCCTCTCAACGTGGCTGCTCAGTATGTTGACGGGGGACTGCCTTTCACCCCCACAGAAAGAGCCATCCAGGTCTTGCCAGTGGTTGGGCGTGTGTTCTGTCCAAAAGAGGAGGACGCGATGCCATTCCAAACCATCAAACTTTGCACGTTTAAGCACTCTGTCACAAATTGGCACTTACTCACCACAGCCTGTGTAGCACCATGTATCTGCACTTGCAGCAGCTGATTTATGGGAATAAAAGATGGAAAATACAATGACGCTCTGGCGCACATGACAGAAAATAAATGTGGCTTCTTTAGCCTTTATGTTAGCTTTGTTTGCATTGCTATACAGTACTCTAAAGAATCTGCTATTTTCTAAAATAAACACACACACAAAAAAACACTGTGCACACTGTCAATATAAATCATGCGATTAGGCTCATTTAACCTGTAAATAATAGGCACTTCAGAAGAAGCAATTGCTTATTGGATGACAGAGAAAAAAGACTGACATATACAGTATATTCTGTATAACTAATCATTTTTCTTCTCCAATAGTTGGCAAATTGTACCGTACATTGCATAGCACACAATGGCATAGATAAATAAATAAATAAATAGATAAATAAAATCTCTACCTGTATATCTAATAATATAAGGAACATGTGTTCAGTTCTTGCATCACATTTTCACTTCTTATGACCCCCGGAGAACTGAAATGACCACCCCACCCTTGGCATAAACCCACAAAATGATCATGGATATCACTCACCATTATTTATTCCCAAAGTCAGGCACAGCACAATAAATGAGAAATGCATCTTAACAGAGAAAGGGAGAGAGAAAGATGAATGACATTCAAGTTTAGTATGTTCATTTTCACTTGTAACCGCTTTCCACTGGCCGTAGTCAGGCTTACAACGCAGATGAAATAATGAAGCCTTATGCAACTCACTGAGCATCATATCATTCATTTTCTCTGTGGTCTGAGCAGCTCATTTTCATATCATTTTACACAATCCGTCAGTGAAATCAGTGAAATGCCACTATGGACCTAATATCTCAATCTGTATCAGAATTGTTGCGCTGATTGTTGCAAATAGCTGCAAATCAATCCAAAGCTTAGAGAGAGGAGCATCTTACCTTCAGGCCTCAAGTCCCTATATTATAAAAAAAATATACAACATGTGTATATTTTCATTAACACTAAAACACATCCAAATGGAAAATGTGTCGCAATACAGCTTGTGATATAGAGTGGGAGGGATGTTGAAGGGAGGGGTCCTTAACTGTGTACAATGACAACATTTAACCTGGATAGGGGAGACATGAAACCTGACCAGGGGCTTTATTTGGTTTGTTTCTTTCAGTCAGAGCTGTGCTATTATAATAAATTGTGTTTTTTAAGCGAGACAATGACCCAAGGTGGAATTCCATTTAGCAACCAAAGTAACAATGCTCATATCAATCATTCAGTCAAACTTTATAGAGCACTCAAAGTCCTTTACATGAATTAAAATTAACCCCTCTTACCACTAGTCCACAAGGAGACAAAGACACACATGCAGGTTAAAATTGACCCTATAACAATCTTAAGACACATGCACTCACACACATAAGAAAAACAAAAACAAAACAAAAAACAATGTAATGACAAATCATCTAAGGGAGCCTCACATTTAAATGAATAGAAATGTCATGAATTCATAAATTGAAGTAACAAAAATATGTAATAGAATATAAATAAATAAGCTGTTTACTGAAGTGTAATTCAGATGGAATAGATTGCCTTGCCACTCATTCTCTCTTCTCTCCCATTCTCTCTTTCCTCTCCCTCCTATTCGTTGCTATCTCTATGGGCTTATTTACAATAAAAAATGAAAATAAAAAGAAAACAATTACCGGTATATCTGAAATTTTTGACACGCAGAATAAGTTTAGCTTAAAGCGGAAGTGAACCCAAACATATTTTTGTCAAGAATATGTTCCCAGCAGGCCCACTAGTTGAAACACGGCATTCTGATTAATTTTGCGTTTGTGGAATATAAATTAAGCAGCAAAATGCACTTGTTTTTAGCCGTTTTGGGGGCGGCCGTTTTGTCTTCTGTTGACTGAAAATTACATCACAACTGCTCACAATGACCACTCACCGCTCAGATTCAGAAAACAGGTCGGCCGTGATTGGTTTTGAAGACAAAATGGCCACCCCCTGAGATGGCTAAAAACGAGTGGATTAACACTTATTCCACAAACGCAATATTTATCAGAATGCCTGTTTCAACTAGTGGGCTTGCATATAACATATTCTTGAAAAAAAATGTTTGCGTTGACCTCTTCTTTAAGATTTCTGTAAGTGTAGACAGTATAAAGGCATCCGTGGAATTTTTAAGAACTCTTACAGAGCCAAATTTTCCCGTTTTCTTGGCAGCAAATGTTGCTTAAATTATATTATACATTGCTCATTTCATGAATATTTATCTTGTCTTTTTAAGGCCAGTGCCCCTACATCCACGTGTACCTAATGATAAGCATTAACAACTCACTTAACTGGTTACGGTTTGGTGGTCTACAAAAATGACAACAAAGACTTTTAAAACCACAATAAAGCAAGTGGTGTCTTCCGCTTCCTTTGAGGCGAGCGGTCACAATTGGCCACATAAACAACTGTGTAATCCCGCTGAAGCCGAGCCTTCCAGTGCATTGGACCATGTTTAAACACAAGACTACTCTTTAAGTTCTTTAGAAAACTGACACCCGAGGAGCAAAACGATACTCTCGGGATTATGCCCAGGCCTAACAAAAAAACAGGTGTAATTTGAGCAAAGGGGCCGCGTTCTGTATCATGTCATTTCAATTACAAAAGGCAGCAAAAGTGCTGAGCGCAACCAAATGAAACAAGAACCGAGCACAAGAGCCCAGTCATATTTGTTGCTTAGTGGAGAATTAAAATGTATTTCATCATTTCTTTAATAGATTTTCCCCATTAAATGCCCACTTCTGGGTAAAATGTTTCAAACAAATCAACACTGCAAAATTAAAGGGTGTCTCTGTTGTACAATGTTAAATAGCATATCATAAATATTATTTAATTGACAATTTCTCCTGAAATCGTGCCGGAGTGAATTGTTCCCAGTTCCCAGCCAAGCACTTGCAGTCAGTGTATAGTGTATACATTTACCAGCAATGTCAGTGAACCAACTCAACAGGTTTGCTCGGCCGTCATTTCATGCCATCGCATCTCATCACTGCCTGTCCTGTGCGTCTTTGCCTGTCAGCGCCACTGAAAACACTTCGAGTGTGGCATGTGAACCGGTAGCAGACAAAGACTAAAGACAAGAAAACAAACAAAGGTTCAAAAAAGAAATAAATAAAGCATTAGCAGTTGCTCCAAGAAGCCAGGGGGCGGTTTATTCAGGAAAGGAAATGTAAAAAATGTACTGGTGCACCTTTTGGCACCAGCAATTAAAGCCGCAAGTGTTTTTGAACATTCCCACAAGCTTGGCACACCTATCTTTGGGAGGTTTTGTCCTCTCGACTCTGCTGCAACTGTCTAGCTCCATTCAGTTATAACAGGGAACATACACGAAGCATTGAAATCGTTGTTTCTATGATCTCAGACAGGTTATTAGATTATGATTTACCTATGGGAATGAGCCGGTGGCATTATTTCCATTAGTAAATGATCATTAATCTGTCTGAGATCAAAGAACCAACTATTTCAATTACAAATTAGAGACAGAATGAAATTTGTTCAATTATTACATGAAAGATTTCATTCTTTTTTTTTTTCTTTCATTTTCAGATCACACCGGGAATGTTCAAACCGATTCAGGGTTAGCTCGGGCACTCAAGGACATTAACCCAATTGTCTGACTTCTAACTATAGCCACAAAAGGTGTGTTGTTTGCTCTAAATTAGGACGTCTGGTATTCGCATCATCAGACCAGAACCCCACAGAGCACCAGCAAAGAATAATTAGAATTAAGATAATAGATAACGTGAGAAAAAATGCATTGCACAAATGAATAAATACTATATTCCCAGTATGATCATTTTATTTCCTGACATGAATTGGAAAGATGATTTTACTACCACTCTAAATGAGACTCCAGAGAAGATACCAATAATTGTGAGATGGCTCTCTGACAACAGGGCAGTCACGAAACAACACTAATTTCATTTTAGCATACAACAATATGATACATAAGTAGAACATGTATGGAATTTTGAAGACAAAAATAATTTGACAGTCTGTAAAATAAAATGAAAAGCCAAACACTGTCCTTGTGGACTCTGACCTAAATGATCAAATTACATTTATTTGGATTGACGTGCACAGGAATTTAATTATGTGCAAAGAGGTGAGTCAGTACCCACAAAAACAAAACAAATGGGCCGGGCAAAATAAGGCTGCACCTTAAGGATTTATGTCGTTGTGTTTTGTTGGAATTGTATCAAAATGAACCAATGTGAGTTTTTTTTAATATTTCAAACATAGATAAGATTGCACTTTCCTATTCTTTTCTGGGAGCATGCCATTTTGTGTAGAAACTTCACTCAATTCACTTACATAATAGTTTGTTTGTCAACTCAGAAGGCAATTTGCCAAACGCTTCTCACGGCATTTTTGTTTTTAGTATCCTTGATGAAAGCGCAGTTGACACACCACTATCTGTAAACACCATGTAGCAGGTGGGGTGATGAATGGAAACATGAGACGTTGATAATCATTGACCATCACATCCTGTTAGAAGAAATTTATGGGATTTGCAGTTTTTATGAGATGGGCATGAAGATTGGTAATGAGGTAATGACCAATCACAGTTCACCTGTTTTTTGAAGCTGAGCCATGATTGGTCGTTAGCTGAGCCCTGAACATCTGTGATGTCATGTTCAGTCAACAGAAGTGACAAAATGGCCGCCCCCTGAGATGGCGAAAAACGGGTTGATTTTGTTGCTTAACTCATATTCCACAAACGCAACATTAATCAGAATGCCGTGTTTCAACATGCGGGCCTGCATACATATTCTTGAAAAAAAACACGTTTGAGTTGACTTCCACTTTCAAGCCAAATGCGACTGACAAGCTAACTGACTGACTGCCTATTAATATTAAGGCCTCTTTTTTGGTAGACAGCATGTGTGTGTGTGTGTAGTGGAAAAATTGGCACATCTTGATTTTGGTTCTGGGTCATGTCTGGTTTCCCACGTTTGGAAATTTGGCACATCGTGCTGTGCCATGCTGGACATTCCAGAAGACTGACGGTGTTTTCTTTTACACGCCACCGCGCATCCGACAATTTAGTGACTGAATGTCGACTAGACTTTAAACCAGCTCGAGCAGGTCTAAGTTGTGATGCAGGCGATGTAAAGCAGATTTGGTGACTTTGATCGAGGTGCAGGTTTCTGCGCTGTGTTGATATTTATGGTGGATGTCATCGTATTACATTAAACCCACTGAATCATTGCAGAACTTTACATCATCCGCACGTGGAGATCTGCTTGCAGTTCCTTATAAACGTACTTTGTGCGCTTCAATCTTCTGCATGAACTCCAGCGAGTCTATTTCTGCTTCCGCAATGTCAAACACTGTGTGCGCCTCTCCTGCACTGAATTTAAAGGGAATAAGAGAAGCCGTTTCCACTGGCCGGGAAGCAATCGGATGTGTTCGCTCCCACAATGGCACAAACGCACCTTTCTAACCACACCCGTAAAATTCAATATTTAAATAACCTTTATTAGATTTTGATGGTTTATTCTATTTTATTACACAAGTCTTCGACTTAAGTGAGTGCTTTTGCCTTCTCTGCTAACACCCAACCTTTGTTTATTAATGAATCAGTCGAAATTCCAATTCATTCTCAAATAACACAAGCTGACGACATTGAACAACTCTGATGAAACTGGAAAAGATGTTGGAACATTTATCCATTGTTGATCACAATGTGGATTGTGGAAACCAATTAAGGCAGATGTGATTATCTCCCATGAATGAATCTGAATTACTTGTTTAAGAACTTGGAGCAGAAAAAAGGAATACGTCAAATTTCCTCGCTCATTAAGATGTTCTCAATGTTTCATGTGATGCATGACATACCTCCTTTTCCTCTCTCCAATAGCTGTGTCTAATTTGTTTGTACAAGTCCCAAAACATAATAGTAATGTGAGATGCTTTGTGTTAAATTCACCACCAGCTCATTACTTAGCTTTCATGTCCACAATTGGTTGGTCATAATGTTTGCAGACCCACTGGAAGAATTGTCATCTCAGTAAAATAAATAAATAAATATTCCGTGTACACAAATAGAGGGCGTTGTGAATAGAACAGGAGGCTAATCTTTTATGTGTGCCAGCTTCCTTTTAACAACGCCTCGTTAACGGTGAGGATTAACTCAAACCTTGGTGCCGGTGTCTCTATGGACGGTGGCACCAAACCAGACAAAACCAACCGGTTCCGAAATACCTGTATGTGTTCTCGGTTGACCTTCTGACCTCATTTTCAACTCCAAACGTCATGAACTTCTCAGCGCCCATTAAATTCATCAGAGGTTGTGATATCAGCACCCATTCTCCACAACAGGAGCTGCTGGCATTGAAAAACTCTGTTAAACTGTCTACGATGTTGTACCATTTTTCCATCCTTGATTGGGTTGTGGAAACCATTTAAGGCAGGTGGCCAACTCCGTGACTTGAACGCTGCTATTCGTGGGTGACTGTCTTTGAACTCAGTCACATTTGACGTCAGATTTCTGGTGTTTCAGTGCGATTATGTGTAACCTCTCTGTAGTCTCCCCAACAAGCCTATCTGGTTTGAATGTACAAACACGAAAACTTGTTGTTTGATGTTTCATTCAACCAACATCAGATTATCAAGCTTTCACATTCATATCTGATCGGTCAGGAGGTCTGCAGAGCAGCTGAAAAAAAATATTTTAACCACGACCACTACATACACACACACACACCCAAAAAATACAATTTCTCAAAAACATCATGTAGGCACAAATTAAGGGCGTTGTGATTGGGCAGGCCGCTAATTTCCATTGTGTGACACATTCCTCTCATGTCAAGGATTAACTGAAGCGCTGGTGCCAGCATCTCTACGCACGCTGGTATCAAGACAAAACCGGCCTGGGTAGCACCTTCAAGCTCTGTACAGCGTACATCCAACAACATTCACCAGTCACAACATTAGGCACACTTGTGCAGATATTGCTCAAGTTAAAAAAAGCATGTCTGCATGTTCAAAACATTCTCCGAAAAACAGACAGTTGTCATCCAAAGGAAAGCATGTCTACATTTTAAACATAGAATACTTATCTTTCTTCTTTGTTCTTTACAATAAAAACAAAACAGGTGAGGGATACAGTAGATACTTATAAAGGTGTGATAGGGACAAAAGAAGTTAGTAATAAGGTCATAGGAATATGATGAAAGTATTACGAATAATAATGAGGTTGTATTTTTTTTCAAGAAAAATGTCATGAAATCTAAATGTCATCATTTCGAAACGTTGAAAATCACGCAAATGTTAACGCTACAGTGCCATATATTCAGGAAATATCAATAAATATTAGCCATAGCCCCAACAAGTATACATTCAACCTTGTTACATATGAAGTTTTTTTTCCTTGTACTTTTATGACATTAAAGATGCATTTTTTTGTCTTTTCTGTGCAGCCTTAATACTACCATCGGAATCCATCTTTAACAATTTATTTTGTACTACAGCTCGACTTCAAATAGCATAAGCAACACACATTTTTTTAATTTGCATTGTCACACGAGTCAAATCTTTCAGGAGCCATTAAAACATGTATTCTCTCTTCAAACTTAATACAGAATAAATAACACCATGGTGAACTAATTTGCACTTCAAATGTCCAACAGGAAGTATGTAAAATTACGACATTTCTCCTGTCCTATACGACAGTCCCCCCACACCCCACAAAAAAAAAAAATCACCACATACATTAATTAACAAGATTTTAGACCCAAATATGTTTGTGTCATTTGTCACAATTTCTACAGAGGTCTTGCATAAATATTCTAGAGTACTCATGTTGCACACGAGGGAGGCGTGTGCAGGTGGAAGGCTGACCATCCATTTGCAAAGTGTGCCTTCTCTCACCACAGGGTGGAGTGATATGTCTCAGTCAACACTCTGTCAAGTGTGTTTACAGAAAAGAGGCCACAGTCCTGCAAAAGGCACAAAAGAGCTTCAACCCTGAGCTGGGATTTGAATTGTATGTACAGTACAATATAGTATATTTACCCAGCTATTTGTTTTGTTTGTTTTTGCATATAAGTGTTTAGAGAGAAGTCTTACTGAAAGATGGAGGCGGTAACCACATCCACAAGACCACCTGAAAATAACAAAATAGGTATATAATGATAAAAATGTTATGGAATATCTGAAATGGCATAAATGTGTTGGAATGCGACCTTGCGCAATGTGTTTTTAAGAAGGAATCTTGTACCTGGTTTGCAAATAGTGTCACACAGCCTTGGGCAAAGGTAACAAGAGGAGCAATACTGGAAGATGTGAAATCATACAAAAAGGTTTGCAAATTAAAAACACATTTGTGGTATGGAAATGAGACCAACATAAATAATTTCATAACTTTTTTTTTCACCATTATTGTGACCTATAGCCTGTACAACTCAACTGATCTTTGGCGCAATCATAACACTGCTCAGCTCATTACAAAAACAGTTACAGTAAGTTTGCACAAAATCAGCAGGCTTCAGCTAGAAAGAAAAAAAGGCAGAAACAGACCACTAGAAAATCTAGGGTGCAATTGCGCAGGAAAATAATTAGAAATAATTACCTTGGTCTTCTTTTATATCCACTTTATATAGAGGAGTGGATACTTACTTGGCAGATCTCACAGTGGTCCGATTCATTTCCCTCTTCACATGGACACTTGTCACAGTCACTAGAACAGTGCTGCACACAACAAATGCAATATGATATTCATACTTGTGTGATACCTTGATATTCAAAATATTTAAAAAAAAATAAAAAAAATCAAGGTTATTAATATTATTGCTACAGTTGTATACTGTACCTCCCAGATGGAGCAAATGCTACACAAAGAGCCCGAGTGAAAGCTCTGTCTGTCTGTGGTGGCCCCTTCCTCGCTCTGTTGTTGTGCTGAGTCCTCATCTTCATCTAATCGAACATCAGGAGAATAATATGACACATACTTTCTTAACTGTAAATATGAATGTATAGTGTTGATACTCGGTCATGACCCAAGGATGACGTCATTATTACAATAGATGGACGGAACATAATATTATTACGATAGATGGACAGAACATAATATTGGTTAGGCACACCAGACAACACCACGAGAAAGAATATAACCTGACACGATCATTCATTTGAAAAACCCAAGATACAATCAAGTAAAAATAAAATGAAATAATAATAATAATAATAATAATTGTTGGTCAGGATTATAAATTTGGAATGACTCACAAATTTAAGAACTATACTATTCTGAATATGCTCAAGAAATGTTATGAGCTTTTATAGAAAATTTAAAACACTTTTTTTTTTTTTTTAATAATGATGAACCCCCCAAAAAATAACAAGCAAAATTCAGTCAAGTCATCAGTGACTCAAGTTAAAGTCATAATGATTCAAGTCTGTATCTCGGCAATACAAGTGCTGTTTACCAAATTTTAAATTGTGAATTTTAACCTAATGAATGCTACCAGGGCACAGTGCGTATCTCTACAGTGTAGGCCACTGATCCATTTTATTCCAGTGGTTCCACCAAAAGCTGAAACGGTTCAGATAACACTCAGAGGCAACGACCTCAGTCACTCACCAATAAGCCGATTTATTTTACCACTGATGTATGTGTGTGACTATGTTTAAAACTACTTCTACTACTACAAATAATAATAATATTAATAATAATCATCATCATCATCATCCTCATCATCGTTATTAATAATAATAATAATAATAATAACAATAATAATAATTATTATTATTATTTAAAAGAAATTGATTAAAATAAAAATAAAACAAGATGATTAACATACACCACAGTTTAAAAAGTTTGGGGTCACATAGAAATGATAGACATATTTTAAATCGAAGTAATTACGCTATGGAGTTGTGTCTTTTAAGATATACGCAACCCAGTAACTAAAACCGCCTAATACATCCAGAACAAAAGTGAGCTACATGCCTGCAGGCATGACAGCAAGCTAACTGCTCTAACGTAAGGTACAGTACATCCTCCTTTCTATATTATTTTTTTCTACATGTTTTCAACCATAAAGAAGTTAGTCACTCATACTACTCACTCAACACAACCCCGTTACTCATTTTACAATAAAAGTACTTATGAATGTGCTGTTTTTTCTTTTATTATAGCGAGGTTTGCTCTCACGAGTTAGCTTAGCAGCTAACATGTAGCATGCTAGCATATACTGTACTACTGAGCAAATACTTCATCATTGATTTTCATTTCCTATTTCGGTAGTTATAGTGATATTAAATTAAATTTGTATTAATATACGATTTAACTTTAAAGGATTTATTATGTAATATTTATATATGTCTTTGTATACATACTGCATTGTACTGCACTGTCTTATAAAACGTTTACCATTGGTTGAGCTGGACAGATCAAATTATGATGGCTTATTGCCTGTTTTTCTTGAAAACATGAGAAAGAAAATTTACAAAATAAATGGTCTGTTTAAAAAATACAAGTGTATACTATATATATATATATATATATATATATATATATATATATATATATATATATATATATATATATATATATATATATATATTGGTGCCTAAATTGTCCTCCAATTCTGGAATGAATGACTAGCTCAACAGTAACAGCGTATGGCAATAGTAGCTTATGTGACCCAACAATTGGTCAACAAAAGGTGATTATAGTGCAGACTTGATTCACCTTGTTCATTCCCATCTTTCTCAGCATCATCAACTTCCTGCTCTTCATTAGCTGCCTCATTATCCTCATCAGTGGGATCCTCTTCCTGCGTCTCTTCCACAATTTCTTCCTCCTCATTTTCAGCGTCTTCCTCTTCTGTTTCTACAATCTCAGCAGCTTTTTCATCCTCAGTTTCATCAGCCTCCTCTTCGCTGTCTTGCTCCTCTGCCTCACAATCGTCTTCTTCTTTAGCCAAGCCATCTTCATCTTCAGCCTCGCCTTCTTCCTCCTCAGACTCCTCATCATTAGTGATTCGCTGCTCCTCGGTCTCCTCTTCCTCAATCTCATTTTCTCTCTCCTCCTCCTCTTCTAAAGTTTCTTCTTCCTTTCCATTCCTTTCAGCCCCATCATCTGATTCTTCCTCTGCTACCACGTCCTCCTCCTCTTAGATACAAAGACAGATACTTTATTCATCTCGCAAGGGTAATTCTGCATTGATTTTATTGAACCACCAAACGGATCAGCATTGAGGAAGGATTAAAAGGAAAACAAAAAGCAGAGGTGTATTAACAAAGTATAGTATTATTGACAGGACCCGAAAATGATATGTTAATGAATTATCATACACCCAATATGAAACTGTTGATATGCATATATGTACGCATATTAGTTCAACTGCACTGAAAGTTTGAATAAAATTATAGCTAAAATTGTGAAATTTAAATGTGTTAATCATTAAGTCACATTTCAACAATGAGTGCAAATTGGGAAGTCGAAATATGGATATCACTACCATCATCCCATTTATCTGCAGCCAGCTCCTCCACAACTCCGTCAAAGGCATGTTTTGCCTCGAGGTCTCGAGCTACGGCCAAGGATGGACACAGCAGCAGCAGCAGCAGCACCAACAGGAAGCGTCCCACCCGTTTTTCTACTGTTGCCATCTTGAGGAAGCTTAAAATCCACAGAAGTGGTCCAAGACGGAAATGAGGAAAAAGAGGGGACCAAGCCTGAGGACGCACTGTGGCAAGTGCAACACAAGTGGGTGAGGAGAAGGTGATTGACAGGGGCATATGTGCATGGTGAAAGAATGCTACTGATGCCATTAGGCCTGTTTCTTTGGGAGGAGGGGGGTGCCCTTTATAGCAGCTTATAGTGTTAACTGTTAGAGAGAAGTGCATTCAGATAACATATGATAATGAGATCCAGTTACAATGTTATGCAATACAACTTGAAGGCAGTCAGACTGGGATAACGTCATTAAATCCCATGCACGAGTTGTCTCATAAATTCTGCCTTTGCAGTATGAGTGCGACATATAATAAGTACAGAGGGTGACACTTACTTTGCTTTGTTTGCAGTTAAAAACATTTGTTTAGGCAGACATTCCAGGAAGACTTGAATGCTTGTATAGTTTTGCTTTTATTTTTGGAGGTTGCATTGTATACAAAATTCTCTATCGCCTAAAAATAAATATTTAAATTACAGAGCAACTTGAACTGTCTCAGAATGTAAAAGTTAAAATGATTCAACAAAAGCATGTTTCACACAGACAGTGTCAAAATGATGTATGGAATAGAGCTGAGATGACCTGCGCATAGCATGTGTTCAATGCAGACATGACTAGCTAGGATTCCAAAGATTGATCTCTATTCAACACAAGACAGAATTTGCTTGAGTGACTCTGACCACAGCTCTCAACTCTGGCGCGGATAACAGGTGGCGCAGTTGGCTATTTACAGTAAAGGCTCTTTACAGAGGACATCGACAATGTTACGACCTTTACTCGAGCTGTGACCACCTGGCCTGGGAAGCACCTTCAAGCTCTGTAAAGCGTCATCTTACGACATTACATCCAACAACATTCACTGGTCACAACATTGGGCACACTTGTGCACTCCAATAATTAGATTAGCATTTCCAAAAATATTGCTCAAGTCTACGTTCAATACAGAGATGCATCTCTACTAGTCTTGGAACTCACTTGATCAGTGATTATATATTCATTACCAATAATATATCTTTGGTCATGTCGTATTATCATATCTTTGACAATGCGACAAGAACAGGTCCAAATTCCACACCAAGTAATCCCATGTACAAAGAGACACCGATCAATTTTGATATATTTTTTTTATAAAACAACTGCATTCAAATGGTAAAAGTCAACAATCCCTTCCTCAAGTAGTGTGACAGTCAACAACATAAAGTAACATCAAATAGTACATATTCGGCATCAAACGTGAATTAACATGCAAAACGTTTAGCCCTCACCCGTGTCACACCATATTTGGTTATAGTGTTAAATATGTACAGTATCCAGTTGTAGACTATAAATATAATTTGGCATTTGAATAGCAAACATTGCACTTACCGGTAAAAAAAACAGTAATCTTAAAAATATTTACAAGTACTGTATTCAATAATCAATACTGTAACAATGATGTGATGGCTGCTTTTCCACTCCTACTGCGGCCAGTCATAATATGGTCTGGCAGGCAGTTGTCAAGGCAACAGCCAAGGTAAAAATGTCTTGTCGTGACCACCCCCCACCCAACACACCCCACCCAAGGCCTCACCAAAGCTGTATCAACAAGACGATGTGAACGAATCTGTAGGGTGAAAAAAAAAATAATAATAATAAGGGGTCGGTATGAGTAGTAACCGGTTCAATTTTAGGACGTACCTCTCAGGTTTGGGGGGGGTCTAGGAGGTTTAAATGAGCTGCCTTGCGCCAAAGTATCGACAATCCAGCTTAGTGCGCTGGTGCAATATTCCATCTGTGAGATAAAGAACATTCATGAAGACAACTGAACCAATCACCGCTCAAGGTAATATCAATAAAGTGAGAATGCAGCCTGATTTGATCAAATAAGGTATTTCAGGTGAAATTTCAGGATAAGCTTGAAATGCATTATGACACTTCAAACATGGACATAATTTGACCTTTTCAGAACCTTTGAATGCACTTGTTTATGTGTTCAATGTTTCAGTGCTTTTTGCACAACTTGTTCTCTAATAAGGAGCTGAATGGTAAAATTCACAATAGGTGTTTGATCCACAAACATTTACATTAGCATCCACAGCATGGTACCGTGGTGTCAATTTTTTTTATGATTATTGTGATTATGTTCCACAAATACAAACTTCTAAGGTTGGATTGCATGTGTCATGAGAGGTACAACTTCCGGAAAATAAACTTCACTATTGCAGTTTTACCTCACTCTCCAAAGTCCTGAGCCTGTGGTCAAAGTCTCTACTTTCAGTCAGATGTTTCATCACACCGTCCACCCTACAAAAGAAGCCATTTTACTCAGTCTTAACCATAAAAAACAAATAAACAATATTAGGTGCACTAACACAATCTAATCAAAGACTTAAATCTTGTAATCTGCGTTGACAATTTGACATGCATTGATTAATCAATCAAAAACGCCGACAACAAAAGCGAGTTCACCTCTACGTGAAAATGTCCAAATTGTGTCCAAGGTGTCCATACTTTGGGTGGCCACCATTATAATATTAAATCAGTTTTAAGTCAATCCAGGTTTCCTAGACAATTATTTTTTTTCTTTTATTTAGAGAATAAGGTCTAGGACGTGCGTCCGGGAACATCGGCTGATAAAAGACACGTCACAGCGCACAACTTCTGAAGAAGGCGGCAGTGAAAACTAGCAAAGGTAAATACAAACCCTAAAGAAAAACCAATCAGTGTGTCTACAAGAAGAATGTCGTTAACCAGGTTTCAAGTGTAACAAATAAAAAGCCTGTCCTCACTTGGCGGACATGCGTTTGAGCCTCTCCGAGTCACTGCTCTTCTGGATTTTGTTCTGAGCGGTTAGGAAGTCCTCCTTCTGAATGGTTTCCCACGTCATAAGTCTGTTTGCTGCCTTGCCTTTTAGCTGCAACACTGGTGACACACAAACACGAGCGGCCGGTCAACCTTGCCGACTTTGCAAGGCCTGAAACGCTGCGGAACAAATACTGACCGAAGTGGTGGATCTTGACAGAGGAGACCTTGCGGATGTTCCTCTTGATGAACAGGTTGATGTGAGAGAGGATGATAAAGGGTGGCGCCAGCGAGGGGCGTGAGTGGTACTGGACAATGAGGTTGTACCGCTGGAACTTCCAGTAAATGTCACTGTTGGCCTGCACCTCAGAGAAGGTGTAACTGCAAACCATAGCAGTGGTGGTGAAGACAAATAATAGTTATGGAAACAAATTCTCCCCTGTAAGTGGTCCCTTGATCATTAAGAACCCCTGATTCATGAGACATGTTTACCTGAACATGGCAATGAGAAGATTGATGAGCAGGATGTTGGTGACCAGCAGATAAATAACCAGCAGGATTACCACCAGCCAGTTACTGTTCGTAATCCGACACGGCTCCGCACCGCCGTCAATTAGCGTCACGTTGCTGGTGCACGCCATGTCCCAGTCCTTCCCCACTGGGAATAATGCGGATGAGAGACAAAAGCAGTCAGAGAATGGGAATTAAATGCTAGAATTCCTTTCAGAGCCAAAAGATGAAAATCTTATGAGATTAGAGAAGATATGTACACATGCGCTCCTACCATCCATTTCTTCCACGGGGATCTGTCCAAAAATGTGCAAGTACGGCCTGTAGAAAACCCGGCGGAAGATGCGATCAAGTTGGGGGTCGTAGGAATACAGCAAAGCCTGGTTGGCCACACCATAGGCCATTAGCCAGACCCCCAGGAAGAAGAGGAAGAAGAAGACATCCTTCATCTGAAAAGAAAAACAGTGAAACAAAAAAAAGTGAGGAATACTCATTTATTACCTTCTTGGATGTGTTTTGTCACCTTTTTCTTACCATCTTTCCCACTATGATGATTTTGGGTCCCAGCTGTTTGTGAATAGCAAAGATGTGAATGAGGCGGAGTGTGAAGACCATGTAGTCCACACACATAACATCCCGGCCAAATTCATAGGACCATTTGAACATCCTGAAACACAGGCAGACTGTATTAAAACTATGTGGCAATGGGGCCTCCTAGTGCTCAGGTTGTCATGCTTCGCTACAGCCGTGATTATCAACTACTGAGCTGTGACAGATCATCAAGTGTCTGGCAAAAACGTATCCATATTTTCTTAATTAGTTCCACCAAGTTCTCCCAGAATGGCCAACATTAAAATCCAACAGCAAAGGCCCAAGTGTTCATGAAAAACGAGGCAGTAGTTGAATTTCTGAAAGTGTATTTCATATTATTGCAAGACATCGTCACAAATATGCACAGTTTCAAAATTAACAATGAAAACATTGCGCAAAAGTTAAATAAAAATTGTATGGAAATAAATGTTTAAATACAAACCGTTTTTGAAGATTAAATGCAAATGAATTGCACTTAAAAGTTCAATACTAATATAATATTTTATTATTATTTATTTCAAGAATGTGTTCTATGCAAGCCTACTAGTTGAAACAAGGCATTCTGGTAAATATTGCGTTTGTGGAATAAGAGTTAATCCACTGGTTTTTAGCCATCTCTGGGGGTGGCCATTTCGTCACTTCTGTCGACTGAAAATGACCTCACAACTACTCTAAGGTGAGGTAACGACCATTCACGGCCGGCCTGTTTTCAGAAGCTGAGCCGTGATTGGTCGTTACCGATCGAAATGACAAAATGGCCGCCCCCCTGAGATGGCTAAAAACGGGTGGATTTTGCTGCTTAACTCATATTCCATATTCGCAATATTAATCAGAATGCCGTGTTTCAACTAGTGGGCCTGCTGGGAACATATTCCTGAATAAAATATGTTTGGGTTGATTTCCCCTTTAAATGTAGTGAACGGTATATTCACTTTTTGGGGACCTTTTTTTTTCGGTGATATGATTTTGAATTATTTGCGAATGTAAAACATTGGGCGTTGCCTCAATAAATGTTGCAAAACATTGCTTGATAGAGAGAGGTGAATACGGACAAGTCGTGGGCACATGATCCTCTCATCTGGAAAGCCATTGTTTGCTCAGATGTGTACCTGGCATGTTAGCATGTCACTTGTGTTATTCTAACCTCACAAGCATAAGTGACACCATGTCGACTGTTGCCTGAACTCTTAACTGGAAAAGACCTCTGCCGTTAGCATCTCTCCTGCGGCGGCGTCAATCATGGACACTTTTTTTTTGGGGGGGGCTTGAGGGTGGAACGGTGCGGGGGGTGATCATTTCTATGAATAAGGGCGGGGGGTCGTGGCCGGAATGGTACCCAGGTCAAGGGTGGAGGGTCGCGGCTGGACCGGCAAAAAAGGGTCAAGTGCCCAGCTCTGGTAACCGCTTAATGCTACCTTTTGACATTGGCAGAGACATACTAATTTAACAATTTGATTTGTTGTAACAATTTACACAGGAGTGCAACTGTACTGCTACCTTTACAATATGTTGAATCTCATACAGGTAAATGAGGCTATCGAAATATTAGAAACGTCTCTCAACAAAGGTGCCGTTGTTCTACAACCACATTTATAAACAGTGTTAAACTCTTTGACGGTGTCAACCAAAACTGAGCATTACTAGCTTTGGATGGAATTAATGAGGCATTCACGAGTGTAATTCATGTTCCTTGGCCCGATAAAGGCAAACACTGCAGTACAAACACATGGATGATCCATTACCTGCAAATTAGGCCAATGATGAACAGTATGATAGCAGTGAGGTCACACTTGTTCCACACATCCTGAATGTAGACCCTGACTCTCTGGCGTAAAGTCATCGTCCCTAAAAAGAAGGTCTTGGAAAGAGAAACGACATCAGTAAAAGTCGATGTGTAAATTGTAATTGCATACTGAGGCTGTCTGTGGAAATCTGTGAATATGTGGGACTCATGTTATTAAGATATGTGTTGGGCCTGTAAAAAAACATGCCTCCGGACCAGACTTTGGACACCCCCGATGTATATGAATCGTCTCTCGTCATTTACCTCTCGTATCTCCTCGCACACCATGGTGAACACCCAGAAATAGAGCACCAGCTCTGTTATGGCGGGACCAGTGGGGGGCGGCGGCTTGAAATCCACCAGCAGCACGTAGGCGAACAGCAGCAGAAAGAGGAAATACATGAGGACGTTGCCCAAAAAGGACGTGACTGGCGCGAACCAGAACTGACGCCATCTCGACACGATGAACGGCCGTTCGGGAGGTTTTGGCGAGAGAGGTCGGCCTGAAGAAAACGATATGTCGACACCGTTGGCTCACACCCTGAAATGAGTATTTAGGCCAGTATTTACAGTATGGGAAGTGGTGACTCACCTCTGATGGTTGCAGTCCTGGGAGTGTGTACTCCTTGCGAGTCTGCTTCACTAGTGGTGAGACCACAACATGATTTCAGTTATGTAAAAGCCATTAACACAAAGCTCAACTGATAAAATGAGGACGACAGTTTTTTACAGCGATACTTTGACTTGTTTCTTGAATTGTGAGTGAGATGCATGATGCCGGTTGGATTTTCTGAGATCCTCAGCTGCCCTAAAGCTCACTCGTACAGTACCTCAAATTTTGATGGCAATCAAAAGAGTAAGATTTTTTTTTTAAATTCACCAAGTGACGGCTCATAACAAGGTACCACTGTACTTATTTGCTTTTTTTTTATTTTATTTTTTATACACCTAGCCTACGTTTTTGGTTGAAAAATTCAAACAAGTCCCCACAATACACGGAGGTTCACTTTATATGATTACATGTGCTTAATGTCGGAGAAGGAGAAGATGGTGGTGCCATAGAGGCTGTCGTTGTCCCGGCCCACAGTGTCCTCAGTGGGCTTCACATCTTTCTCCTGCTGGTGCTCCTCTAGTGCCCTGCAAAGTGGAAGGAAAACCCAGATATATAAGTACCGGTAAGTTGTGTGACAATCATACCAACCTACCAATGAATTCAACTAGCAGGAGAAATACAGCAGGTGTTTTTATGAATACGTTCCTTGTCATTATGAGTGTTTTGATTGTTTATAGAGTTGATGCTTTATTTTATGTCATGTTGACAGTAATGTATGCATGTGAGCAGCAGACTGCTTTTAAATTTCCTTAATAAAGGGTATACAGTATCTGTTTTATTATTTATTTGCTCTACCTATCCATCTGTCTAGATAAAAGAGTATTTTGGTTCTGTATTCTTGTTTGGTCTTCAGAATGTATTTTTCTGGAAAGTTCAGGTTGAACTTTTTGGGCAGGCGTGAATTTTGATTTTTGAGGTTGGTAACGTTGAGAATGTTGAGTTGATGTTACCTGAAGGAGATCAAGTTAGTGTAGCAGAGGACAGGGCAGAAAAAGGTGAGCAGCAGTTTCCACACCTCTGTGTTCCTCTTCATGTCACCCCACCAGATTTGGGACAACAGAGACTGGCGAGAAAAGAGACCATTCACTACATGCCAAGTGATCTGCTCATTTGATCGTGAGCTGCGTGGAAACAAAGCGAGCCACCTGAACTCCATCATGGCTGAAGAAAAGGCGCGCGTCCGCGCTCATTCCCATTTGGAGGCAAGTGGTCCCGCCCCAAACCGGCGATTTGCGAATCAGCAAGGTAAAAGAGCGACTTTCATTGCTACGGTAACAAGAACTGAAGACATCTGAAATTCAGACAACAAACAGTTAGGCTACGGCAGTGTTTTTCAAACTTTTTTGAGTCAAGACATTTATTTCATTGAAAAAAAATCACGCGGCACACCAACAGCTGAAAATGTGAAAAAAAAGCTTATTTTACCAATATAAGTGTTATATTGTTTATATAAGCACTTTTTTAACATTGAAGAATGACGTTATATTGTAACATCTTGAACAGGAATTAAATAAACACAAAGAAAAAAGTATTTTTTAATGTTTCATTTTGAAACCTGGGCCTGTTTGGAAAAACATGCGCCACTAATTCGCTTGTCCCTTAACAAAGACGATTAGCTACCTACTGGGATGGAAGAGTCCTACAACGTAGTAACTGCATGATTATGCTGCCAGATGCTAGACCGCACAGGCGCACAAGTTAGATCATTTCCCACGGCACACCTGACTATCGGCACAGTGTTTGCAAAACACTGGGCCAAGGTATATAACATATATGGCTTTCAGGTGAACCTTTATTAGAGAAGGTCAAAGTTCAGCTGTAAAAGTTATAGTACGTTTTAGGTTCATCCTGAAATTTCACCCAAAAACTCAATATCTCTCACTTTTTGTGAGTAGCGTTTAAATCCAATAGGAGCAGATTCCTGCTTTTACCATGTGCCAGGTTCTCAAATTTCTGGGCCAACTCTTTCATCGAGAGTTTGGTTTCGGTCTCAACTTCCAGTTTGGAAAGTTCCCTTAGCATCTTGCAGCCACTCAGAGCACCCAGCACTGATTCTCCTGCCTGGAAAGAAGTAGTAGAAAAAGTCCTTTAAATTAAACTTTGAAAACGGTGACATTTCCAAGAGAGTTTTCTTAATCAAACAAGTCCATCTTCTAACTATCTGTAAAGCTACCATTTCCCAGAAGAAAGTGGACATCTCGCTGCGGTTCTGCAGGACGGCCCAGATGAAGAGCGAAGCCCAGGGGAAAAGGCAGCGCTTCTCCCGATACAAACAGTCTCCACGCAGCAGCTTACTGGCGCGCTGGCAAGAGAGAAAACAGGTTGGTGGTTAAATTGTTTTATCATCGGTGACATGTTACAGTCATGGCTGAAAAACACAAAGCGAGCATATCAAATATTTTTTTCCCACAGACATAACCCATTTAAACTTGTTGAAAAACATTGTTAACATATTGGGAGACACACAAACATTTGTAAGCATAATAGATAGAGAAAATAATTCAAAATACTGTCCACTGTAGTATTGATAAGTGCTGTGTGCCATGAATACCGCTAGATGGCAGCAATCCCCAAGGTATGGTGTTCCATAGTTTGTTGCTGCGTTACGAGGTAACGGAAATAAACGCTCTCAAAACAACAGCAGAAGCCTTTTAGATGCAGCACGCTTGGGGGCCTTTGTAGTCTTAAAACGAAACTAAAAGCTTTTGAGGCAAAAAGCTGCAATGTCGTTACCAAGAATGTGTCATGTTACCAATCAAAGCCCCAAAGAATCAAAATCCCATAAGACTGCTTAGACGTTCATTATTTTACTTACACATTGACTTCTACTGCAGTGTAATGTTTTCAATTCTGTGCAGTATTCATGTGAATGTAAAAAGTTGTAACAAGCCACAAGGAAATGGGGAGTTTAAGAATACCCTCATTGCCCTCCTCTTGGACGTGATTTGTTCCAAATCCAAGGGGGCATAATAGAATGGCTGGCAGACATCACCCATTAACAGTTCTAGCACTCTTGACACCTGTGGAAAAAAGGAAAATAACAGTAAAATAAATAATGACGATCAGCACACAAAGTTTCCAGAATGAGTTAAAAAAAAAAAATCACCTCGAAAAGACTGAGCTCAGTCACTGGTCCACTGCGAATTTTCTCAGATGCACCTTTGCTGGGGGCCTCCTGCATGTGCGAGGGTGTACCGAGTCTCTCCAGCAGGCGGCGCTGGAGTAGCTGGTAGAGAAGTGTCCCGTCAGCCACAGATCTGTAGAGGCTTTCCAACCGGCCATAGGTCAAGTAGTCCAGGATGTTTAGGCCATTCTCAGTGAAGAGGCGCACAAACTGAGGCTTGTCATTGACCAGGGCGTCGGTCATGGAGTCCTCCAGGTCTTCATACTGTTTGATCATTGGAGGGTGTTGGAAGTAAGCGATTTTAGGACTTGGGATTTGCTCGGCTAAAACTCAGCAAAACACTCATATTTGACTTTGTGGTATCTACTACCTCTTCTATGGAGAAGCAGTGCATTTCCACTCACCCTCCACTGGATGTCTCCGTTGAAGAGTTCGCTTTTGGCGATGTCGACCCTGTTCCATGTGACCGCGAGCTTCAGCTCTTCATTGTACGGGCTGTGGTCGACTGACACGCGCTGCTTCGTCGCTGAGGAGTCGCACAGCATTTGAAGTTATGCTGCTACCCGAAACATGCCGAATGTCCTGACTGTGGATTGGATATTTATACTCTACCTCCCACGAGGGCTTTGAGCAGTACTGTGTCAAAGTCGTTGGGGCCCTCCTGCTCTCCGTGGTAGATGGTGATCAAGTCTTTGTTTTGGTAAATGCTCAGAGCCTGGATAGGTTCACAAGGAGGAGAGTGGGCACACAGTATGAGTAGCACATCAGTGGAGGATAAAATATATGCAGTACATTTTGAAAAGCCAGACTATATTGTGTTAAGCAGTGACAAATTACAGTTTTGGACAGCATGCAATTTCCACATTGCTGTGAAGGGTACATTGCTTTTGGCCCTAATAGGGTGGCGCAAGACACACTTCACTATTTATAATGTCAAAATCCATCAGTACTGTACGACTTTTTGGTAGCACTTTCATGCTTGAATTTGGGAAATTCTGAACATCGCCACATCCCCAGTTTGTGACTATGTGTAACTGTAACTAAGTAAGTAGCAGTGCCTAACGAACTGAAACCAAGTAACTTCAAATGAGTAACTGTAAGTAATTACCGGCAACTAAAGCAAAAATAAAGTCAGCAAAAAATGCCAACTTGTAACTATGCAACCATTACTAGGTAACCTCCACCTAATGATTGTGCTTGGCCTTAGAAGGAAGTCAACCCAAACATTTTTTTTTTCAAGAATATGATCTATGAAAGCCCACTAGTTGAAACAAGGCATTGTGATAAATATTGCGTTTGTGGAATAAGAGTTAATCCACCCGTTTTTAGTCATCTGAGGGGGCGGCCATTTTGTCACTTCCGTCGACTGAAAATGACATCACAACTGCTCAGGGCTGAGGTAACGACCAAACACGGCTGGCCTGTTTTCTGAAGCTGAGCTGTGATTGGTCGTTACCTGAACCGTGAGCAGTTGGGATGTCATTTTCAGGCGACAGAAGTGACAAAATCAATCAATCAGTCTATCATATTTCATTTATATAGCACTTTGCATACATAAAAATGCAACTCAAAGTGCTGTAAAACATCCAAAACACAACATAAAAGAAAGACTCAATATTTCAAATCTTTCCATTAACAAAGTGTTTGTTGTTTCAACAGCCTTAGAGCAACAGTGTCCAATGAATGGTGTTGCACATGAGGAAAAAAAAAAAATGAAGGGACTATTGTACCGGGGGATGTCTTGTGAGCGTGTATGCCCTCTGCAAATTGCTTGGCAACGTTCCATGTGTGTTATGAAATTTCCTGTCTGTGCTCGGATGGAATTTTGAGCCCAGCGGCATTAAAAGAAAGGTCAGCCTAAACCCTGAGATCATCTATTGTAAGCCGTAAGGTGAAACCGTTGTGAGCAAACCTTGGCGCTCAAGGGCCACAATAAATTTTTAAAGCAATTTCAATAAAACAATAATAATTTATGCTCTTTGTTTTGCATTATTCTGAATTATTTCCATGACAATCAATTTGCTAATTAGCTATTTATTCAAGAATGTGGATACTATTTGAGCCACGGGCCTTATTTTGTCCACCCCTTGGTTGCACCCTTACTGCTGGGCCTTCCTGCTTGCTGCATGCCAAAAAAAAAACCCCCACACAGTTGTGACAAGAGTTGCACTTACACGCTCAACAAGTTTGTCCGTCTCCGCTTCTGAGGGAAAGTATTTGCGAACCCGTTCTGCCACTCTGTCTTTCAGGTCCACGCTGGGCCCCGCCTCACCGTCGCACTCGCCGGAAGACGGTACGACCGGCGCCGACGACAAGTTCTTCACGATGTCACTCAAGAAGTCGGCCATGCCTCCTGAGCCCGCCAGCACCAACCAGGGCATGGAGCTCTTCAGAGAGAGATCAACTCTCTGGAACGAAAGCAGATAGTGACACATTTCTTGAGGGTGCGTTTTTTCTTTTGTGCTGCTCACGAAAGTGAATGACGACGATACGGTTTTGACAAAGCTTTACCTCCAGTAGACTGGCGTCCCCTGAGACCAGCATGCAAAGAACTGGGATGTCGATACTGCCGCTGCCTAAAAAATAGCAAAACAAATTAAAAAGGGACAGTAGCAATATTCAGAACTTATTATTAATACAAGTGTATGGCTATATGTAAGAATATTGCCGCTGAGACAATTTAATTTCTATGTCTTTACAGTGGCAAAAAGTCTACTCATGTCTGTTCAAATGCCAGGTTTTTGTGACATAAGTAATGAGGAAAAAGATAAAGAATTTCAAAACTTTTTCCACTATTATCGGAAAATTAAACAAAACAAAAAAACAACTGAAATGTGTTTGCAAAAGCGTGCACACCCTTATAACTGGAGATGTGGCTGTGTTCATAAAAGCAATCACATTCAAACTCATTAAATGGGACTCAGCGCATACCTGCCACTATTTTAGGTGCCTTTGATGAACCCCAAATAAATTTCAGATGAAGTAGGATTTCCACTTTTTTTTTCGTTCTAGCAAAAGCATTTTTGTGCTGTGAACAGTTGATTCTTTCTCCAACTATTCTCCAACTTGTCTAACGCCCCGTACTTCACTGTAGGTCTGGTTTCTTTTAGTGATGAGCAGTGTTGTGTTTGTGCCAAACATACCTTTTGCAATTATGCACAGAAGGTTTAAAATGTGTTTCAAATTTTGCAAAAACACACTTTGCATGTGGCGAAAGCTGTTATGGCAAACCAAGCCTTGACTCTTTGGTCGTGATTCAGATCAGAAGCAGTTTAAATGGTGCATGTGTGTGCTGACTCAATATTTAACATTATTCTTTCAGCTTGATCTGAGCCTGAAGGAGAGGTGGGAAAAAAAGCCGCTTTAACGCTTACAACACCCTGTATCTCTTTTAAGGGTATTCTTTATAAATGATGATTGAAGAATGCATTTCTTTTAGTCAGGCAAGAGTTGAAGCAGTTTAGGCATTTTGTTCATTTTTGCCACTGCACTCATCTTGAATTTACATGTCGAGAAGCAATGTGTCAAATGCATGCTTGGGCATGCAATGGCTTCCAGTAGATAGCAAAGGATCATGACATGCCTTCAGTTCAGGAATCAACACAAGAGAGTTAAACAGAGCTCAATGAACTCCGCATAACATGACATGGTTCTAAGTTTGATTCATCGGGGAGTAAGATCCGTGCTTTCTTTGAATTCAGGTTGTAACGCTTTAAAAGTACTTGCAATAATAACAGCATGGGGGAAACGAGAGACAATGGAGGCAGCTGACCTTCAGCTCACCGATTGAATGTAAAAATCAGCCCACACAATGGCTTGTATTTCACACAAAAGCAGTTACCCCAAATGCCTGTGCGCTGGTGGGAGATGTAGTCCTCCAGTTTGGCCCTGAAGCCCGTCTCGCCACCTCTGCGTCCCATGCTGCCGTCATCCACCAGCAGGAAAGCCTGGTAGTTGTTATCCAGGCAGCACGAGTCCCGGGTTGTGTTGTGGACATAATACTTGGCAGGAAAACTGCCCTGCAAGAAAAAGAATCAAGGGAAAGGTCCGCGGCAGGTGTTCTTTGATTAAAGGTCAAGAAACTTTGTTTTGTAAGATCCCAAGATAGATATCATGGACACAAGTATTGGGACATCTGGAGAAAAGCATGGAGCTGGGAGTTTGTCTGTGGATGTTTTTATGAGTAGTAAAATGTCTTGCGAAGGTGAAGAATGAAAAACTGGGCAATTCACTTGGACCTGCTTTCAAACACAAAACAAGGTTTGGGTGTGCCGTGCAGTGAGAGACCAACCTGTTCATTGACCAGCTGCTGCCGGTTGTGGACAAGGCCCCAGGGAGCGACGCCCAATGCCACCACCTTGTTGAGGGAGACCGAAGAAGCTGCGGTGGCGTGATCCCTCACCGCCTCTCCGACGCACCTGCCGACTCCTTCACGCAAGCCCGCTGTCAAAATCCAAGCTCCTGAAGAGGTGCAAAAATGTTGGTCCACGGGCTTGCAATTTGCAACATAGAGCAAGATGCAGTGTGCATATCGTCGCCGTTGGTTGGAAACCCAGTATGTCCAAATATGGCCAATTTCATATTTTAGTTTTTTCAATTTTATGTCAAGCATGTTCAAGGGTGTCATTATTGTTGCTTTGATCTGAGGCCCTCTGTGAGGAAAGCTGTCAGAAATGACTTCAGATGGCAGGATGTAGATGTACTCTGTGCCACCTGCACTTGGCAAACGAATCAGGAAGAAAATGCCATTGCCGTTCCAAATTTAGATTCACGCCCTCAAGAAGGCCCTTTCTTTCCCCTCCCCCCCCATGTGCAAAAACATTTTTCACATGATCCTTTAAGAGTCTGAGCTATGAGTCAATGTCGTGATTGTAGTGTCCCTCACTTTGTTTGTTTTGCAGAATGAAGTTTTTACCTGTGCTTTGTGAGGCTTTTACCAGACCCTGCCTGAGCACCTCCCGCACCCACGTCTTCACCTTCGTCCTGCCTTCGCCGCCCACTACGGACACCACCAGGTTAGGAGCAGGCAGACCCCAGTGGGCAGTCATCAGGGTGTAGACCATAGATGGCGGCGTGTCCCATGACAGCCGTAAGAACTGCAGTCCCCGTGAGGGTCAAAATAATAATACATGTTAAGTGCAGTGGTACTGCCGGACCACTGGGGAGCAGCGAGCCATAGCTTAAGGGTCTGCAGAATATAATTGTAGTAAATTATTAGTACTTACCTACATAAGGGTGCCAATGAAACATTTAAAAGCTTTGATGGGATTGTGATATATCATCGCATAACTCTGACAACCCTTGCATGAATTAAGTTGTTCTTAGAATAAAGGGCATATTATTACAGGAATTAACTAAAAACTGCGTAAGTATAGAATAGTTACAGTATTTATTTTATTTATTAAATTGATATTCTAAACACAGCGTTGAGCCAAATGCAACAACATTTCATTCTGGAATACCATAGTGCACACATGATGAAAATAAAGTCTGTCTGTTTAAGTATAATATTACAACTCAATCATCAAAAAGTATGATGATAGTGTTTTTTTATTCAGACAAAATCCATCTTGTAAAAAACAATTTTTTGCTTTAAAAAAGGGTATTTTATTCTCATGACAACTTTTTTATCTAAAAACATTCATTTGTTATCATAACACTGACTCTTTTTGTCAAAAATATACAATTTCTGAATCCTGTGGCATTTATCTTAACACATGGTAGTTAATTGGCCCTTGGTTTAGAACTGGTGGTAGTTATGATTAATTGGCATTTGAGTGTGAAAATCCCTGGTTTAGTGCTAGGTATATCCTCATGTCTCATGTTTTAGGTGGTATTTCTGCAGCCCTTAATGCATTTTCAAACATGACCCTAAAAATGACCAAACAGGACACATTCATAGAGCAATGGTATTGATTGAAAATGGAATTTTAGAAAATGACCCACGTAGCTGTGCCTCTTGCTGGCGCCGGCAAACTGCAGCTCTCCGAAGGCATCTGTCGAATACTCAGAAGAGTGCTGGGCGCTGTCCCAGTGATTGACAATGGCCGTGCTGAAATAGTCACCGAGGGCCACAGAGGCATGGGTATCTCTTGTCCCACCACACTGGCACAAGGCGCCATTACTAGGAGAAGTGGAGGAATTAAAGTAAATAAAAGAGCATGGGGCACCAATAGGGACTGTACGGACATAACAGTACCTGAAAGAATCTTCCACAAAGGTGGTGCAAATTCTTTTCTTGAAGATTTTGGGGATCCAGCTCTGGAAAACACATTCAACATCATTTCAGATTTTAAATAGGGACTGAACTTTTAATTCTGACTGAGCATGATGGAGATGGAATCTCAAACCTTGGCACATTGGCTTTAGTTCATAGGAAATAGCTGCTATTACACTGGTGAGGCATGCAGGGTTTAAACACTTGACTGTGACTTATGGCAAGGTGCTGCAGTTTGCCCCAGTGTGTGTATGTGAAGAGTGTGAAGGCTTGAGGTGTGTGAAGGTTAAACGCATTATAAATTGCAAAACGGGCCTCTTTTTTCAGGTCAAAAGTTACAAAATACAATAATATCAATAATGATAAGAAATGGTGTCATGATGAAATAGTGGTTAGCAGATACGCCCCACAGTTTGAAGGTTGCGGATTCAAATCTGAGCTCCGGTCCCCAGTCTGGAGTTTGTATGTTCTTTACGGGCTTGCATGGGCTTGGTGTTTTCAAAAAATAATGCATGTCAAGTAAATCAAGGACCTTAAATTGTCCTTTGGTATGAATTGTTTGTCTATATGTGAAGCGCGATTGGCTGGCAACCATTCCAGGATGTATCCTGCCTCTCGCCAGAAGTCAGCTGGGATAGGCTCCAGCGCACCCAGTGATCCTACTGAGGATAAGTGATATAAAAGATGGATGACTGGATACATAATAATTGATTAGACTGTACTTTATTGTCATTACACATGTCACAAGCAACAAAATGTAGACTGCATCTAACCAGAAGTGCATACGCACTATTTAAATAGCATATAAAGTATGCTCAGCGTGTCAGGCATGAGGATTGATTATACATAACCTATTAAGAGTAATTATTAATAATTATATTAATAACTGTATTGATAATAATTATTAATAATTATTAATATACATACTCATATATTTTCACTGCCATCGTAATAAAATATTTAGGAGTGCAGTAACAACTAGTACAAAGAGGGCCGTGTTCCATTCAGTTGTTTCAGCAGGTCCAACCACGTGAGACCAGTACACTACAGCTGAGTAACTAGCACGTTAAAGCAAGATGGAACGCGGCCACTGCGATTATGCACTCCGGTTACTGAACTGCAGGGTACCCCTTACTTTGATGTTCGACGGACACGGCGTTAAGTTTTTCGCTGATTTTAACCTGTAGGCCTTTCAAAACTGGACGTCATGTTTGGCATCTTACAGGGAAAACCTCACACAGCGCCTAAAGCAGTTGTCAGGTTAAAGTGTAAAAAACAAACAAAACACCTTCATTCTGACGATCCGAGTAAATTCCGATATACGCTATTGTTAAGCTAGCATGTGACACTATCGGCTTCTAACGCTCCGCCGCTTTACACGATAAGTGAAAACTGTCAGTTGGAAGCATGTTGGCCAAACGCCAGCGTCTACTCGGAATATATTTTACGACGAAATTGCCGTCATGTTTGATAAGGAAGACGCAATGGTGCAAGTGAAATGGTTCGCCGGATGCTAGCGAGGCGTGGACGACGCGTCATTGTGACTCACTTTCAAGTCTGCCAACTTTCACAACTTCTAGTTCCTCCGCAACAATTGCAAAACATTTTCCCCTCACCTGGTCCTTCTCGGATTTGTTTTTGTGTCCGCCTTCTACCGCGTCTCCAGTGTCTCTCATGCTGTCTTTGTCACTCCCTCGGTTTAGAGGAAGGTGCCAGAAAAAACTATCAATTCCGCGTTTTTTCCAACCATTATCCACTGACTATTTCCCCTTCCGATTTTATCAGAGTTTCTCAGTCCAGGCGGAGGAAGGACGGTGCAGAGCAAGCAAAGCACACAGGTGAGGGTGTGGTTGAAAGAGGCAAAACTCTGTACCTCCTCCAAACTCCCTCAACAGGAGTGGTCACTCACAGCCACACAAATATCACACCTGGTTCTCGATCTTGGGGAGCTCAGTTTATTTTAGAGCACTTCTGATGTTTTCTCTTGACCCTTCTGCTGAGCGTCTTGAAGCAAGGTTGCCACGCTGACAAAGGTTTTAACAGCAAGAAGACTCTTGCACAGGACTAAAAAGATATTACACTCCCAAGCCTAGGTTACACGCAGAGGGAGGGATTAATGCAAATGCAGAAAGACAATCACATTGCACGAGAAGCTGTCGTGTTTTGTCATGAATTTAATCTGGACATAAATATATTACTGTAAATACAATTAAATAATATAATATTTCTTTTAAACCATGATTACAATATACTTGCAGATAGCATACATCCATAACAAGTACCAGTCAATCAGAACACACAAGTGTTTAAAACATGTAAGAGGAGTTTGGTATGGCCTCCCTCCAATGTCCATTTTATCTGCCATATCCCTGGGGGTCATTTGCATTCTTGGATTTTTCTTTTCCACTCGTTTTGCTGATGTGATATAAAGTGTTGGCCAGGTTTTGGACGTGGCAGGTGCCCAACTTGCATCCAGGATGGGGCGCGCGCCTCTGACGACTTGGTCTTACCGCCAAGCTGTTGGAAAAATGAGGAAAGGCATGAATATAATGTAAAAAGAAAAAAATAACAACAATAATAATAAAATACACATTAAATACCAAATTTGTTCTGCATTCAAAAAAAATCTGCAAACTGCTATAAAGCCAGTTTATCTATTCAAGTGTGGGGGGAACCCACATTTAAACTGGCCAACTATGCAATTCTAAAAGAATAACAATAAAAATGTTGTAAAAAGCACAAACACAATTAAGCCACACGTGCTCATATATACACATCATTTCATCATGAAAACTGTAACGGTTAGCCATCCATGTTGTAGTGGGTTATAATTACAAGTAACTGAGCATATTTTTAATACAAAACTGTGCACAAGTCAGCCATTAGATTTGTTGTTCAAGCAATACGGCCGCAAAGTTCAATTTTGTCTCAGTTGCCACAAATAAATCTGAGTAAACAGCTGCCTTAAGTGACAATTTTTTACCCTTAACTTTAATCACACGCACGCAACTAGCTTTGCTAAAACAAAATACAGTAGAATGAAATAAAATCCCGTCGTTGTTTCCGCTGACACCTGTAACATGACAATGGCAATGAAGCAACTCTAATAATGACATGAGACTGTTGCACAGTACCGGGCGCCTGTAACTGTCTAGTGTCTACTGTAGCAGTGGTTCTCACACTTTTTGCACCAACTGAAAAAAAATGCTTGTCTCTCAAAGTACCGACCATCATTAAAATACAATAACGTACTAAATTTGACCTAAATAAATGTTAGAAAAAAACAGTTCAATTGAACTGTCCTTAACAAATGCACTTTATTGGATGAAAAAAAAAAGTTAAAGCCACATAATATAATGTAACATTATGCACAATTTAAGCAATTCAGAATGTAGTGTAGAATGACACTAGGAATCCTTCCCATTTATTTAATACCTGCGTTTGATTGCACCCATGTCTAGATGTTGGTCTCTTGAGCGAAAAGGGACAATCTTCAGGAATGGAATCTGCTGCTTCTGTGCCTCCTCTGACCTTTCCAACCCTGGTGCCTCGACCGTGTCCACCGCGATGGAGGTGTCTTTGTCTAAGCTGTGATTGAGACAAAATGAGGTATACATTAATTAAAAAAAAAAAGATAAAGCATGTCAAGTGTGCAGGTGTCTTTTTAGTCACCTGAGAGTGGATCTAAGTGGCGAGGCAGTGGTAAAAGGTACAGCCAGTAGCAGCAAAACAGCTATCTCCATACCGCAGTGCTCTGTGGTAGGGAAACAATTGAGTGAAGTTATTTATGCTCAGTAATTATTTTCCAAAAGTGTACGGCTGGATGAAACTTACCACCAAGAAAATGGATAAATCCGCTGTTGCTTTTGGCGTGAACCATCAATCCAGAGGTGGTGGTGTTGTCGCTTTATGATTGTCAAGTCGCCAAGTCTGTCATGCTTTCGCCCCTCAAGGCTTTTTATAAGGTGAAAGGGTGAAGGAGGTGTGTCTGGAGTCTGGACTGTAGTCACGGTCACTCTAGGCCAACTCCCATGCTCGTCATCTGTTGACATTCAGGGGTTTACGTCCTAATTTATTGCATGGGTTAATGTCAACAACCTTTTAGTAACAGCCAGAGCATGTGATGATACTCATAGTGACCTTGTCCCTTGTTTGATGTTTACATTGATTCTAATGCCCCCCCTCCCCTTTCCCCCTATATACATCTCCCTTCCCCCCTTTTCCTCCACATCCTCCTCCATCCCACCGCTCTCAGTCCACTTGCTGCTGAGCAATTGTTCCACAAATCTTTCTTTCTTTTCCATCACCTGCAGGAAGCTCGGACGAGCCCAAAATAACACCGATTCTGAGCTGCGGGCTTTTCTTTATCGCCCCATTTTTCCTGTGCCTTTTCCCCTTGAGTCACATTTGCCGTCACCGTGTTTATTTCTGAAACGTCCTTCGCTCCCACCGATCCCCACATACAGTGTGAAGAAAAACAACCTCTTGATCTTGCACACCTTTGTCGGACCGTTGTCATTTATGGCATGACAGTGTTCCCGCGCTAATCACAAAAGGATTTGGGGGTCCCAAACGTCATTATACACTTCAGTTTTTCGATGAAGTACCATTTGGACAGAGGTGGGGCCATCAGTATTTGACTGCTTCACAGTTTTTAATAAGATGTGGCAGTATAAGATTAGAAACCATTTTGGACAGCATCTGGCAGGGGCGGGCTCCACAGCCATGTCTCAAGCTTTCTGGCTTCGATTAAAGAGTTCACCTGAGAGTAGACAGTCTTCTGGTAGTTACTGATCAAGTAATATTGCAAGCATTAAAGATGAAAGGACTGACTGGAATTTCACTCAGAACTATATTGACACAGTGTAGTGACCTGGATTTAAAGTATGCATGGCAAGTTTCCTGAAACAGGATCTGTTCTCATTGTGGATAGCGTAAATTATACTACGTGTTGGAGCTTCTCAAACTGGTGCTGAACTGTTAGGGACAGAAAAACTTTCCAGGGGGAAATTTTGCATCTATGCTCCTGACTTTTAGGGCATCCTGTATTGATAATATACACTAAAAAGTCAATACAGTTATAGAATAAAAACCTTCAAGAACTCGTGCAGGATTTACAATCTCTTGGGCTCTGATTGGCCGCTGGTAACATCACGCAATACAACACTTTCATTTTAAGATCTATGTTGGCCCCCCCAAGCTTCTTGTTTAACCAAAGGCTTCTGGGTGTACTAAAGTAGTACTGTACTGTGCTGTATTGTACTGTACTGTAGTACAAGTGTACTAAAGGTGTACAACAGTAACGTATTCCCCACAATAAACAATGGCTCACTGAATCACTTCCTTCACTATTACAACTGTGGTGAAAAAAAAAAAAAATCCCACTTCTCACAACTACCGCAAACTAATAGCAACAGCTCCTAAGATAATTATTGCATATTTGTATTATTCTATTGCACTGGAAGCACTCCAGCATTTCCAATTACTATACTCATTTTCTCTCAGCCTCTTTTCATCTCTCTAGTGCACAACTTCCCTTCGGGAATCTATTGTTTACCTCCACTGTGAGTAGCATCTGGTCGGCCTGTGTCGTCACAGCTCTGAGTCATCGCCCCATCACGAGGTAGCATAATAAGCTCATGTTGTGTGATTAACAATGAATTACGTGTGATTTTTATGAATTCCGTAATTTCCTCGTTTACACGCTGACACATTGAAGCAAGGGAAAGGACTACGTGCCAAAAGAAAGCAAGCCCTCTGCAGCTGACCAGCTCCGGAACTCCACTCCTGCTGCCGGGCGTTAAGAAAAGTGAGCAGTTTACGCATACTTTTGACAAAATCAACGCATGCTGCAATCAATAGAGTTCAGTCAGGTCAATCGGGCAATTTGAGATTCCCTATACACTCTAAAAACAGTTGGGTTAAAAATAACACAATTTGGGGTAACAAATGGACCGATCCACAACTCGGGTCAATTTGACCTAACTTTCTTGGTTGTTTTTGCAGAACACAACCCAAAAAATGGGTAGTTTTGTACATAACAACCCACAAAAAGGGCTGTTTGTGGATCGGTCCATTTTTGACCCAAAATTGTGTTATTTTTAACCCAACCGTTTTTAGAGTGTACTCAAACATGTGAATCCTTAGAGAGTGTTTGTTTTATAATGGCCCCAAAAAATAGAACAATACATCATAAGAAAAAAAAAAAAACCAGGAAATTCCCTGTAGTTTTCCACTTAATGTAACTGACACATGAAGCCAAGGCACACTGTCAAGTTTGACCACTGACCTACATTCCCACCAACAACCACTAGTTGAGTAATCACTGATCGGAAGATTGTAATACAGTACACTGTAATACGCTGCAGTACAATACAGTACACACACACACCAACTTAATGATTTTTCTTGACTGGTTGGTCGGTTGATTGATCGATGGAAATGTAGATGCATAGATGGGAAGACGTATGGAAGGATGGCTGGATTAGGTAGGTAGGTCGGCCAGTCGGTCGGATGGTTGATTGATCGATCATTGGATGGGAAAATAGATAAATGGGCAGACTCATTAATAGATAGCTAGATGGACGGATGATGGATGGATGGCACGTTTGTGTAGAAATTGCATGGATGTACCGAATAGAACCACACATATAAGTCATATTACATAAGTAAGTCGATTGAAGTCTGAAAGAGTCTTTATGGTTGGCGAAGTTCCATCGCAATTTATGGCGTCCCCCTGTGTTATGACAATTGGTCACAATGTCACAGTAAATTAAGTGTTACCAGTATTTGAGTGGAAATCATCCATCAGTGACAACGTTTGTTTCAAAGGTGCCCCAGGGTCATCCATCTCTTTTAACTTTGACTGGTTGATATCCTGCCTCAAGTGTCCCATTCATTTTCAAGAAATATACGTTGGGAGCGCTTGGTGGGGACCCTTCTCCCCCTTTTTTCCCATTTCTCCCTGACGTAGTGTACATCCTGTTGTTGTCAAGCTGTAGCCACCGGTTGGACACTTAAGAGCCTCTTGGCCCTTCCTCTACCCACTGGGCACAGAGTGAGCATCCTGCCAGGAAAGCCTGTCATTCCTACTTATATTATTATCTTCTTTTGGGGCAGTTTTGGGAGCTCTCAAGACACCTTCGTGAGCACGCATGTAAACATCCTCTTGATTTGAGCAAGGCATCGGAAATGAGGTGATGAAGTCCTGTAATGGTTTAAGCAATCATTGAGCAGTATTTTTCCGTACTGAACTTGTTTATTCATTTGTCCCGTTAAGTAGTTGGTCTTTAATGATCGAATCGAATTGTCTTATTGCAAATAATATTGACAAATTGGTGAATTTATTATCCATCCATCCAATTTATTTCTGCTGAAGTCTCACTCCGCTGGTTTTTCAAAAACATTTAAAAAATGACTTGAGCAGGTTTGCTATTAGGCTAACAAAATCCTGCTCTATGAACTAATGTCACGAGACAATTACTGTCATACTTTAAAAGCATGACCCGACGTTTTAAGTGTGGAATAGTCCAAACATTTATTTTTTTTAATTTTGTGAAAATACCGCCATCTGCTGGGAGTTGACCAAAAGCAAAAAAGCACAAACACTGCCCTTCATTTTGCAATCATAGGGCCCATACAAACAAACAATTCCAGATTCTAACCGAGAGCCTGAAAACTGTGAGGCGGATGAGCTAACCGCTAGGTCACCGTGCCGCTCCGTTCTGGAATGCTTTGTTAAATAATGTTCAATGTTAAATAATAGTGTCCTCATTCATTTTTTTTCCTGAGCAGTGCTTTACACATTTAGTACTAGTTACCGTGTCATTATGCAACAGGTAGGTAGGTAGAGAGAGGAGAAAGCAGTTTGAGCCTGCAAACACCTAGAAAAGGTTAGCCGGTCATCACAGAGATATAAACTCGGAGTCCATTAGTGGATTATAAACTCGGTGGCCCCTTCATCTCTCCTGGATTAACAGGAGAGAGAGTGAGAAAGAGGCAGAGAGAGAGAGAGTGAGAGTGGGGAAGTGGAGCTGGAACTGAGCAGAACCCAGCAGAACTCTGCACACTGAGTACGTGGACTAAGAAAAACTGGAGCTTCTGCTGCCGTGACAACGCACCTCCATCATACCGTCCTGTTGCTTCAAAAAAATAAATAAAAAAATAGCCAAGGTAGGTTTAAGCAAACCCCATGTGTAGTGTCTGAATGTGTTATGTGCACTTTAATGTCATATTGAAGTAGTTTTGTCTTTACATCGGGAGTGCATGGCAGCCGTTCGTCAATCCATTAACGCATAATCCCCGCCTCTCGCTGTGATTATTCTGTAACTTCCATTTTAATTATTGGTGCGCGCGGGCAGGAAGCATGGTTGTGGACGTGGAGGGGATTATCCGGCGCATCAGGCACGGGGACGTGAGCGTCGTTCATACCCAGCTGCAGGAATTCAACACAGAGGTAATCGAAACACGCAGACGCTCGTTTTACAGTATGATGATGCCTGTGTGTGGCTGTGTTCCAACAGTATGCCCAGTGTTTCTTCTTTGACGCAGAAGAAAGGAATAGGAGGAAAGTAAGCATCTTTTACAGTACGCATCCGCCTGCTAAACGTCACTCCCCTTTATTAATCACCCCCCCCCCCATCTCTTTCCTGTACGTCATCCAGCCTTCTTTCTCAACCCGTCCGCAGCTATCCTCCACAGTCCATCTCTGATTAGTAATTCTGCTGTATCAGTCGGCCCTGATCCTCTCTGTTTGCATGCTCAGGATAATTGCACCCCGACACATAGCCGTCATCCTGGAGCCTGATAATCTTTTCTACGCTCTGCAGTCACTTGCAGCCTCTGAGAAGCGCTGCGTGAATATCTGTCTTTGATCGGTGTACTGATCTTGTTTCCTTTGTTCTGTCTTCTGCTTCTTTGCTCATGCGGGGTTGGCTGTGTGTCTAAAAGCAAAGAAAACTGGAAGAGGTACAGACATGTAGCATTTAAGAATTTTACCAGTGATTCCCAACCGCTGTACAATAAGAGATCATCAGGCGTGTCGCTCAAAATGATCCAATTTCAGTCAAATGGTCAAAAAAATGATCCAGTTTTTCGAACTACAGGCGTGATAGTGTCTGACAAAACGATTAAATGCCGTTCCACTAGATGGCAAAAGGTGCATTTTGTAATCTGTCTCCACCTGTTGCCATTCATATAACAGAATAATGGATTTGTGTTCAACTAAACCAAGCCAGCTTTTACTTTGATGAAGTAAATTTGTGATTAAATTGAGATAAGAGCCTCAACATTCCCCACTACTGTTAGTCTAGTTTTATTTTTATCCAATGCTGTTCCTTACATTTCACTACAGCACTGCAGCACTGTCACTTAGAGTATTTTTTCCTCTGTACTATGTACAGGCCGAAATGAGTATTTTAGTTCCTCATATTTTTTATGTAGATGTAGGTTGGTGTGTATACACATGTGTATATACACATGTTACTGCGTATATCTACATAGGTTTGATTCTAAATGTTTGCCGTCAATGTTATACATTAATGGCCACATTATGCCGCCGCCCCTGTGTGACCTATATCTTTGCTACTGTAACAATGAAAATTTCCCCACTGTGGGATCAATAAAGGCATTCTTATTCTTATTCTTATTCTTATTTCGGTAAACTTACCTTTTGTGACATGTATGTTGCTGTGGCTTGAAATGTTTCTAATGTAAAACGTGCCTTGACTCAAAACAGGTTGAAAAACTATTCTTGATCATTTTTATATTCTCTAAATTGTTATTGAAAGATAAATTAGAATTTGTACCTATGCACACGTATTTGTAGCTTTCCTAGAATGTAGCCTACTTAACCATTTTCTTCATGTAAAAACACCACTGCTTTAAATAACGGTAATCAGTTGTTTTAATCTTGACATTATTTTACCAGTTCAGGAAGAATAAAGTGAGGGAGAGCACCGATTCCGATTCCGACTGCACTGAGAATGACCAGGAAGACCGAGGTCTCCTCCTCAGACAGGCATGGACCCCACACTCTGCTTGTTGTTGGATGTTGGTGTGAATAATTAGTAAAAAAAAATCCACTTTATTTGTGGTGGATAGGGACCGAGTCAAAACATTTGTCGTTAGTCTTTAACAAGTGTCCTATACTGCTTCATTACTCTTAATGTTTAATGTGTTTTTAGAAATGTAAAAATCATGAATTGGTGTGTTTTGTAGCAAATAGCTAATCGTAGGTTCGATGAAAAAAAGTTAACGGGTTAATTTATGAATAGGCTGGTGTTCACTGTTTGTCTTCAGAGTTTGGCCGTGGTGCTGGTGAGGTTCATAAGAACAGGAATCCCGTGTCATCTGCTGCAAGTTGCTCTGCGAACCCTGAGGATCCTCTCCCGAGATAAGAGGGTCCTGGGACCCTTGGTGACCGACGACGCTCTCCTCACTCTGGCCAAAGTGGCCGGGCTGAGCGCGACTGAACCAAACGACGACATCGGCGAACCTGACTCGGATTTCTACGACAACATCATCTCTTCCCTCGCCCAGGGGCTCAAAACGCCACCGTGTCGCGGGGACCGCGACAGTGATGACAACGACGACGACCTGAATCAAGAGTGCTCGGCCTTTGAGGACGATGCCAAGGCGGACCTCTGCAGCGATCCGGACAGCATCAGCTGGGCCGGCAACCACAAGCCCAGCATTAACCAGGCGCACAGAGGCAGCATCCATCACAAGGAGCTGGAGCAAGGGAGGAAGGACCGCCGAGAGAGCAAAATGGAGGGCGAGGATGAGGAGGAGGACGGTGTGCCGGGAGAGGATGTGCAGAGGAAGGAGGCTTTGAAGGTGTTGTGTAATTTGGTGTACAACAGCACCTGGGCGCAGGAGAGGTTCAGCGCCCTCAGGTGGGATTCCATCTTCACTTTTATTTATTTTTATAAGTCAGCGATGTCAAACTAATAAGTGGTCCACATGTGCCACACAGCTCCTCTCTTGTTCGCTTCCTTGTTTCAGGCTGATCTGCGGCCTCAGAGAGCGTCTCTCCTCCAGCGTCGGTTGCTCGGCTCCCTCCAGTGCTCAGTTCTACGAGTTACGACTCACCTTCCTCGTTACTGCACTGCGACCTGAGCTCAGTGCTCAGCTTCAGCAGGTGACCGAAGCTTTTACTTTTTTGCCCAAGAAATAAAGCCAAACGTAGCCCATCGATGCGTTACATTTGTGATTGTCCAAGTACAGTTTTGTTCCCTATGTTTAAGAACACCCTTAATGTGGCTAAATATTTTTCGAGGCGGGTTTGAAGGGTTGAGAACCACCGCTCGAAAACAACAATGAAGAGACAGGAGTTAGCGTACATTATGAATACAGCAGAGGGAGTTCACTTGTTCTACTTTTAGCTGTCTCTCAATTCCTCCCTCAGGAGGGAGGCGTCTCCATCCTCTCAGCAGCCCTGGAGGGCTGCCTGGAGGTGCAGTGGAAGGAGCAGTACGAGTGCGTGCTGGACCCGGCAGCGCCAGCCATTTCTCTGGAGGCCTCCCAGCGCATCATCGAGATCCTCAAAATCCTTTTCAACGTCACGCACAGATCCCACAGGCAGGCGCCTACTGAGGTGAGTTGGAAACCTGTCAGGGAATTCATGCGCTATTTATCGTCACTTTGTTTTTTAACTTAATTTAGGTCGGATCGAGAGCTGCATTCCTCCTGATTGTTTTATGTGTCAACTTTGGATTCATTCTTTGATTTTTGACTTGGTGTGAACTGCATTGTGTGGTTTAATAATAACAACACATCTATTTTAAGACTAAAATGTTTTTTTTCTTTTTGCTTCCGACCCAGAGGTTTGCGGAGGTCCAACTACTAGAAATATTGAAGTTTTCAATTGTAGGGAGTAAAAATAAAACATTGCCAGAAAATGTTATGTGCAAATAAAGTACAGAGAGTTGAAAAATGGACGCTTAGCATTGTAATGAAGTATTTTTACTTAGTTCCTAACACAACCCACTCAGCAATGTTGATGCGTTTTTCAGGCTGATGCAGCTCTCTACCGCCACCTAGTTGCAATCCTGCGTCTCTGCATGATGCGGAAGTGTGTGATGCCTGAAGACACTGATGAACTGCAAGGGTAAGACCAGTTTCTTTTATCCCCGCTCGCATCTCTTCTAAGAATAAACTACATTCATATGACTACTGTGGTTACAATCACACTCTAATTCAAGAGTGAAGTACTGTACTAGCGACTGTGGTGTACTTTTAGCCAAAGTCCAAAATACTTTGTTTTTTTTGCATAGTCACACCGTCAACCTGTTGTCAGCGCTGCCCCTCCAATGTCTTGATGTTCTCCTGATGGTGCCGCTGGACTCCGACTCGGAGCAGTGTCATGGCGTCAACATGGACTGCGTCCAAATCCTGCTGCTATTTATGGAGAGACGCCTGGAATCGGTAGTCCGTTAATAAAAAATCTGAATACAGGGAGAGTTCGAATCAGAATTCTAGATCAGATAATTTTTCTTGAGTAGGTTTAAGGTTTCTTTTTTTCCCCCTCCTTGTTTTTTAAAAGCCTGATTTTTGCAGTGCAGTGGAGTGTAACGTGACAGTGCTTTTTTTCTTTGAAGGGGGATAAAATCAAAGAGAAACTGACACCGGTCCTCAATCTGCTGACAGAGAGCTGCCGGGCCCACAAAGAAACACGCCACTACATCAGGAAATATGTAATAAGCCTGACAAAATCATGGCAACGGTAACCAAAACACAAATAGTTTGACGAATTATGTCCAACTTCGCAGGTTCTGCCTCCTTTGAGAGATGTTTCCCAGAGGCCGGAGGAAGGCTGCACCGTGAAGAGTCGCCTGATCCGTCTGATGACTCACCTGGACACGGACCTCAAGCACTGTGCCGCTGACCTCATTTTTGTCCTCTGCAAGGAAAATGGTAACTTCCGTCATTGTGGAAAAACACTGCGTGTGCCAGTGTGGAGAATGCAAGCCTGAATCTTCTGAAAGTTTCCATCTTGAAATACTAGGAAGTCAAAAATAAAACAAAATTGGTGCAGAATAACATCCTGTATATAACTTCCTAATTCCTTTCCAGTCAGGCGTTTTGTCAAGTACACAGGCTATGGCAATGCGGCAGGCCTACTGGCCACCAGGGGCCTTTTGGGCGGCCCGACACCCAGAAGCTCCTGCAGCGAAAACCCCTACTCCAGCGACTCGGACTCTGATACCGAGGAATACCGTCGAGTTAAAGACCGAGTCAACCCGGTGACGGGGCGTGTGGAAGCGGAGCTGCCGGACCCCATGGAGGGCATGACCGAGGAGGAGAAGGAGGAGGAGGCCAAGAGGCTCATTAGAATCTTCAACAAGCTGTCCAGGTCTGCATGTAATGTAGTAAATCCCCAATAATTCAAAGGGGATAGGGACGGAGCCCTGACATGCATAGCTAAAATCCATAAGTAATTGATGCTCCTCGAAAAATGGTTTATAATTGCCTACAGATGACAAAAAATGCTGCCAAAGCACTTCTTTCATATTAGGCAGGTCTTTGGCCTGTCTATCGGAAGCGCCTCCTTTTACTTCAACATAGTTCATTGGCACCAATATGCTACAAAATGATGGCAAAGTACTACATTTGTATTACAGTAGAAAGGGCTTTGGCCGGTCTAACAGAAGCTCTTGCACCCACTTCAATAAAATTACTTTTCAACAATATGCCACAAAATGATGCCTAAGCGCTACTTCTATATTTGACAGCATCTTGTGGTGTCTGTGGGCATTTCAGAAAGTGCATAAAAACAGCGAATAACATAGTAACAGACGTTGGTTTTTTGTGGCTTTTGTACATTTTTATTTTTGTTATTTTGTTGCTTTTCAACTTGTTCTCTACTGCTAAGATGCCACAAGACCATTGGCAGATTACAGTAAATCTCCCATTACTGTTTCAATATCTGTATGCATCATTAAATCATTGCAAATGACTGCAGGGATAACATCATTCAGCCAATGGGAGTGGATGCAGACGGGAAGCTGGTCCCCATGGCAGGACTGCGGGAGGACAGTGTCACCGAAGAATCGGCCTCAGACAATGACACAGATGAACTTGTGAAGAATCAATGAAGTACATTTTTTCGTTCAAATATCCTTTTACTGCAGCGGTTCTCAAAGTAAGGGCTGGGGATCCCTGGGGGTCTGTGAGCATTAAATTGAGGGTCTTTAAAATCATTTTCAATTAATTAGTATGATTCTAAAAAGTGCTTTGCCAGCATATGGGGATCGACACACTAAAAAAATAAACATAATAAACCAAATACTGCTCTCTACTTTAGCTTTGGGGCAATTAAAAACTCAGATATATGTGACTTCATCACATAAATTTGACATGACTGCACGAGTCACGTTTTTTTTTTTATTTAAAGAACAAAAGTTATAAAAGGAATCAAATCCTTTTTTGTTTTTTGAGAATAAAAGCATATTTTTCTGAATAAAAGACATAATATTACGAGATAAATATGGTATTAGAAATTCACATTTGTAGCTCATGAAAATTTTGTATCATAAATCATATGATTTTTATCTTGGAAAACTCTGACTTTATTGTAAATAGGATGTCTTTGTTGTAAAAATGTTCCCTTTAAATATTAATGGTAATACTGGTAATCATTCTCATATTACAACTTTTTTCCCTTAAAAAAATATAAATTTATTTATCATAACATTACAGATGTTTCCTCAGAAATATGTAACTTTTTTTTCTATGGAGTTTATGGGTACAGATGCTAGGTATGTTTTGTTGGTGTTACTTACTTACCCCTGTGAGGGGTCCCTGGTCCCAAAAGTTTGAGAACCTCTGTTTTAATGAGTTTTAATGCTTACATATTTATGGTAGGTGGGCTGACAACCCAGAGATGAAGCCAGTTTTTAGACATTTTCCTCCGCTTTAGAAGAACAAACCATTATCTATTATTTTATAAACTTCCTATTACATTGGACCTTTACACTCTATGGCAGTGTTTCCCAAACTTTATTGAGAGAATGCACATATTTTACATTGGAAAAAATCTCATGGCACACCACCAAACAAAAATGTCACAAAAATTATATACATTATACTGAATTGATGGTCTCATCTTAATTTATCCATAAATTGACTTACTCCGTGTTAAATCTGTTGAATGAAAATTCCAGTTGACACAAGAGCAAAGCTGTTGTGACTTTGTGCTTTTAGATGCATCTTCACACCTTATAATTATTGAGCGTTATGTATTAATGTATTGAAAGTCGTCATCTGATTAAGTCTGAAATGTGGTTATGGTGATTAAACAAACGATGAGAACAGGATGACTGGCAGTCTTCTTCGTTGCGTTTGCACACGAAGCAGTTATTTGCAGAGGCCGGAGTACAGGTAAGGAAAAACGTACAAATAAAATGCAGCCCAAAAAAAAAGCATGTGGCGTGTGGAAAAGACAAGCCCCGCGTCAGCCTACGATCATCTCTTCCAGCGACACTTGCAGGTCGACAGACTTCAAGGAGGACGCGCCGCCCTCCATCGCCATGTTCTTCAAGAGCTCCAAAGACGTGAGTACCACCTGAAGGAAAAGAAGAACCAATCGTGACAAAGGTATGGACAAGTTCTTTAATTTCTCAGTCAGTACTAAGCTTGTCTCTCAGTCAAAATGTGTCACTTCAGCATATTTTCTTGACACCAAGTTCTATTTAGACAGGGCTTTGCCGGCAACTTAGGGTGTTTCAGAAAGAGCGTGATGGATTACTGTAAATGTAAGCGTTGACCTCACCTCCACTATGATGAGTTTCTTGGTCCAAGGCCAGTTTTGTGGGTCAGGCCACTTCTCACCCAGGCAGAGGAAAAGGGAGCAGGGACCACACTCTTTGCTTTCAAGTGTTATAAAGTCCAGTATTCCTGAAGCAGACAAGAACTATCAATCCAACCATCGAGGCAAGTAAATGCCACAGACGAGATGAGGGGTGATGGGGTGGGGGTGACTCATACCGTGGAGAAAGTCCCTGAACGGGTAAAGCGGATGCGGCTTCAGTTTGGAGATTTCCTGCGGATGTCCGCTCTGGTCAAACTTGGAGAAACTCCAAAAAGCTTTGATTTCGCCTCGTCTCTGGCCATAAACGACGTCGCCCGACACGCCTATGTCCAAGCCCTCGCCCAGCTTGTCCAGGATGCACTGGGTCAGCTTGGCTTGTTTTTGATCCTTGATGGTGTCGGGTCTCGGCAGGGAGACCAAAGATAGGCCCGACTCTTGGTCCAACACCGGCTCCACCTGCTCAGGCCTTAAGTAGATACAGTTGTTCTAAGTCTTGGGTCCTTCTTAGGCATTTTTGAATACTTTTTGACTTGACATTTTGCAGGATAGGTTTCTTTAGGTCAGAGGTCAGCAACTTGAATACTTGTCTCAAGTTCTACCGTCTTCCACAGAAAAAACACATCAGGCACCATACAACTCTTTTGACATCAAAAGTGAGGATAATACTGACAGTTTTTATTTGTTTATTTTTGTTGTTTACCTGTACGTATAAAAACTATAGTGTACTACATTTATGCAAAACACTACAGCTACAAAATTATAATTACGTGTAATTACAAAATTTTTTGTAATGTTTTTTTGAATGAGGAAAATAGCACCATATTATGTTGTACTTTATAAAAACAAAATTAGAACTTAATTGAATAAAATTTAAAGTATTAAATGTGCAACTTGGCCACCGGGAGGCAGTATAATAAAGAAGCGTTTTACGCAACTACTCTTAACGCTAGAGCACTAACGTTAAAATCAGTAACCATCACCAACGTCAGGTACATTCAACCCGATATAAGATCCCGGATAAAATACTTTTTTATTATTTAATATTTTTCATCAATTTATGTAAAAGTACAACACTGTATGCCAAATTGGAAGTTGTCGTATTTAATTTCCCAATAAAAAAATAGCACATTAAAAAAATTGTGTGGGTGAAAATCACCACACGTTAGTGTTCTAGGGTTAAATGACTCAGTAATCTGCAGTAATATCCGTCTTTTGCAGAAGGTAACAATATGTGAGTATTGTTATATTGTTTTCAAGCATTAGACACCGCCACATAGATGCTACTCGTTAGTCGCCTATGGCATTTCCCATTTTGTGTTAGCATTAAGATGAAGTGCCTCCTCTATTGTGAGCTTTGTTTTGATGTTACCTGTAAACTAAGCGGAATCCCGCTTCGTTGGGAACCAGCTGCTCCGACACCTTCTGCCCTCTGTAGTACACAATTATCCGGAATTCGGTCTCTGAACATGTAAGAGAGGAGGCGGACTGCTTCAATTAGTATTCAATATTTTATATATATATATATATATATATATATATATATATATATATATATATATATATATATATATAGTCGTCATATATCATAAGGTACATTTATTTCACTGCGCTATTCAACTTTCCACTGTGTGAGAGATGCATACTTTTAGCCACTGTGCAATCAATTTTGTCATATTCAGTGCAAGGTCTCAATTTATTTTACACTTACTGAAATGATCTCCATCCTTGGTCTTATTAATGTTGTCCAAAAACTGCTTGGCTAATTGGCCCCCGCACGCCCCACCCACAGCTCCCTCCATTGGATGCGCCGGTTGCCCAGACGACCCGGCTTCGCCGACTGCGCCCTCCACCGCTACTGGATATGGCTGTTGCCACGGCAACGTGTGGCCGCCAATCACGAACTGATGCTGGAGCTCCTGTTGCTCGGGAGGAAGCTCAAAGGCTGCTTCCTCTGTGGGGGAAAAAGTTGGGAGGAATTGAATAAGTCTACAGTGCAAAGGTGCGTCACCGGCCAAAACTTATAAAACTCACATTTTAATAACTCATATTGGGTTATTTTTAAACGCCATTGTTTATTTTAAGACAGCAGTTTTAAGGGTGAATGAATTACGGATACCTGCTTGAGGCCCAATGTTGAGCTGCTTGAGACATGTTTGCAGAAGGTCCTCATTGGGGGTGGATTCTGTCAGAAAATGTGAGTTCAGAACAGGGAAGCAAATCCCTTCTCTCAAGCTGCCATGTGATTTAAAAATATTCACGATGTTCACCTTGGATAGGACAATAGAGACACTCGTCCATGAATGGGACAATGTAGCTCTAAAAGGCACACATGCACAACATAAATATTTGAATGCGTCTTTGGAGAAGGCAAATACACACAACACGGGCACGTACTTGTATGGGAGGGCTTTCGTGGTGATCCGGCTCGTGTTGGTTGGGTGGTCCAGCAGAAGAGTTGTCTAAAAGAAAAAAAAAAGAGAGATATAATCTATAAATATTTTGTGGCACAGCTTGTTTCTCATTAACCATGCAGGACTGCCTAAAGTTATGAAATGGATTGAGATTGAGCTGATCTACAGTCAGAGTAGAATTGTTTTGGTTTGCAATTTTAAGGAATATTCATGACCACTGCCTCCCTCCTGTCTGAGATTAATAGCGAATCCCGCTGGATGAATAATTTTGCAGTGTCTCTTAGTATTTTTAGTGTGCAGGGGGGAACTTGCAATGCATCAAGATGACTGGAGGTAGCTTAGGGGCTGTCATCCATCAAGAAAAGTGTCATGTGTGGTGATTTAAGACCAACCAGTGACCATGGCTCACCTCCTATAGTCGACTCATCCGGCCAGCGGAACACTTTGTGAGGGTTTGCGGTGTCGTTCTTGTTGTCCGCTATTATTTTAAACTTTTTGGCTCGCAGCGCGCTTCGGAAGTTCCTCTTCCATACAGAGGCCTCTCCCTGGATGCGCCCGTTGCCACTCACCTTCGCCCAGGCCTAGAGTGAAGACACCATTTTCAAAAAACAAATGTGACCGGGTGACCCTTTAACACATATGTTTGCCCACCCCTGCACTATTTGGTACATAGCCTATATACTTAATATTCTTCATACAATCATTACATACATCTCATAAAAAATGTACTCAAAAATGCACACCCACAGAAATAAATGTATAAATGTACGGACGGACAGATTAACATACTTACCTTGAAGATGAGAATGTCAGTATCAGAAGAGTCTTGTCTCAAAGCATGTTTCCAAGGGATACAAAATTCTGTTTGCTGCCGGTTGGTCCAGTGGACGCCAGGATAGGTGCCGCTATCAATTTGAGCCCGAAGCCACTGGATAAGCAGAGGTTTGGAATGAGCCATCCCTAAAGAAGCAAGGAAACAACATTTTAAAATGAAGCGTGGACAAAATACACATTTTAGTGAAGTTTCAATAACTTCTATTAGGACTGAAAACCACTTATAGTTTTTACTTTTTAATGTTCTGCCATGAATGCTAAAATGTCTAATGTATTTCTTTAAATAGTCAAAAGAAGAGCTCGATTTATAAACAGTGCATATAAAAAGTCTGTACACCCAGTTCAAAACAAAATAAGTTATTTCTACACTGTATCTTCCTTTCTTTCCACTTCACTTTACAACACTAGACATTCCTGACCTCTAGAGGGCGGCATTGTATCATAGACGCGGAAATGTCTTTTTAAATCCAACAATGAATAAAAAAAAATATATATATATATATACTGTATATCACTATCTACATATAGCAGTTCAGAGTTCACAATTGTAACCTTATCAAACTGCAGGTAACTTCATTTTGTGACTAAACTAACATACAATAACTTTAATTACACATTTCTGAGCAACAAGAAGAGACTAGAGGATCGCTGTTAACCACGTCGAGAAACTACTTTTTGGGCTTAATTCGTTTAAAAATATATAGAACTGTATTACAAAAGCTAACAGGGAAAAAACGTAGATACCGATACTCGAATATGCTAGCTTGTGTGCTGTTCAATCTAACTAGAAAACTGGCTTTACGGACGGAAGCAACTATAAATATACGTCTTATATAGATTTATCTTTTACCTGGAAAAGTGGTCGACCTTTGGATGTGATGTGTTCAGTTGCCGTCGTTCTCCGAGTGCCGACATGAGCTGCTGACGTTCAAATGCCAGCACTGCGAGTGGGGAATACTGTACCGGTACACTGTTTTCTGCTTTCACTCGAAACTGCTCGGAGATTTAAGTTTCGTTTTCCAGACGTCGTCAGGAGTTTCCAATTCCCGGTCGTCGAGCGCTCGGGCGCACAGCTGGATTTCTACACTTGCGACTATAAATTATGAATCGGGTTGATAATAGAGAAGCGAAACACTGTGTGATCTTTGCAGGTTTTATTTGTTTCTCAAATACAGGAGAGTTAATGTACAGAATGACAAAGAATATCATCAAGAACTGTACAATATTTACACGCCTTTTGTCCTTTTTTATGGAAAATTAGATTGTTTTCAAAATAAGTATGCACATACACATCAAAATGATAAAAATGACATGACTATTTCCTCTTTAAATATTATTTATACTCCTTCTTCCCACACAGGAAATGGACAGTTTACTTCTTTTTCTTTGCATCTGCATGAGTGATGATTGAACTGAAACACAACAATGTAAAATTTCAAATACCCCCCTCCCCCCCGCCAGTCTTTTTCTATTTTTTATTATTTTACACCCACTGTATTTGATACATTATGTCGGTCTAAATGTCTGTTTCTTAAGTGTAGAGGGGAAGACAGCTTGGATATGTGGGTCAAGATTGTATACTGAACGTGTGGACAATAAAAAGTATTTCAAATGTTAGGGCAGCAATCCAGCGCTTGTTAAGTTAAAAACCTCCTCATATAAATAATAAAAATGTGTTTATATATTATCACACGGCTGAGTCGTGCTGCCCTTCACGTAGCACAGGATGAGAGAGAGAGATAGAGAGAGAGAGAGAGTATTTATTAACACGTCTAATGGTTCGAGTCCATGTTTACGCTGCTCACGGCACACTCCACACGCAGTTTAAAAAGCATTCTCACCCTCTTTCAGTCTTTCCCAAAGCCAACAGCTGATGTTAGTCTTTTCAAAAAAATAATTTATGTAAAAACTAAGCAGTAATAGTTTCTCTTGGAGCTATGGTCTTAATGACGCACAGTTAACGAGATGTTAGTGGCTCCTCTGTGGACTTGGCGTTCCGGCTCCTCTCTTTCCAACCTTACACGGGTGGTCAAATTCCTCTTGACCCGCAAGTGACCCCTAATCCGGTGGGGTCCCACTCCTCACAAAGAAACACATTTCTTTAGTCATTGTTCAAGAAGAAGAAAAAAAGGAGGCCATTGTTCTGACCCCACTCAAGTTCATCATGGGCCTTGAAAATACATCCTCAAATCTTTGAGATTTGAAGAAAATTGATCGGTTGGGGGAAAGGGTCTGTACAGTGGGATCCATCGTGTTCATTATTTTCCTTTTTTTTTCTTTTTCATATCCTCTGACTTTAATTAATCTCATCCCTCTCAGGCTTTGGTGCTGAGCGTGAGCAGCTCGATGAAGGAGCCGAAGAGCGTGTCCAGCCAGCCCTGGTTGGCCATGCACTGCTGCACCACTTCCTCCTGGCCTGGGTCTTCGGCTGCCTGCTCGATCGTGTTGGTCTGGAAAAGGTGGGGCGGGAACACAGACCCTGAGACTAAAGTACGCATACAGGCTAGCCCTGCAAGATGAGAGCCGTCTGAGCTTACCTCTTTCTTGCACTGTAAGAAGGTGTGGTATTTATAGTGATGCAGGGAGTGGTACAGACTGTAGATTCGATATGAGTCAGATGACAGTTTAAGGTCCTTGAGAAAAGAACAAGTGAATCAGATTAAGATTAACATTTTTACATCAAGTTAAGGTTTTATTCCTATATTACGTATTATTGTGAGCTACTGTAAAGTTATGCAGTTTCAAAACTGACACTGCCCTTAAGTACAGACATTTTAACCCTCTCCAGGCAGGTGTTGCAGATTCGCAACAGCGAATCCCCTAATTAATACACATTCATGTTATATGAGCCTTTTTTACTCAGAAGTACTACTAAATTATTACTAAAACTTAATTTGAGCCTGAGAGTGTTAAATAGTACTTAATGATTCAATTAAAATGTATTGCACATAAAACTAAAAGTTGTATCTAAATAAATGTTTAAAACAAACCATTTGTTTAAAACAAACCATTCTTAAAGATTTAATGTTAATATAGTGAACTTAAAAGTTAAATACAACTGAACTGCACTTAGAATCACTGTTTTAACCAGATCTTTGGAACAGCAAAATTTGGCAGACCATGAACAGCTCTGCTTTCTGTTGTAATGACTACTAAGTACATTTGTTCCTTTTGCAAGATGGAGACGAATAATACCTAGAGAAAGCATTTTTGGTTTTTTAGAAATTGTGTATGAATGCAGAAGACCTTAAGGTCAACTGAAATTCTGAATTGTTGAAATAAGGGACTTGAGACTTGATGTTGGAATTGTTTGAACCCATGTGCCCTGTAAATGTCTGACTTTTTATAGTCCATACAAAAATTGGTACCGAGGGACCTTTTGAAAGGGAACAAAATGGTTTTAAGGTACCCTAACCTAAAATATTAGCAGTGACACACCTGTGGTTTAGGCAGGGTTTTCTTGACTCTGTTGAGGGTCTTGCGGTTGTAGGCATCACCGCTGAGCCGCACCCTCACCACTCCCGAGTCCAAGGGGTCCACGATGATCTGGGGGTATGCATGCACAACCTCCTGAGGAAGAGGATTCGCCACAAATTAGGAGTTGGAGCACACTAGAGACACATTTTAATAACACTGTTATACATACACTCCCATAGTTATACATCCAACTTACATACATTCAAACGTACCAACACTTCACTGTACCAGCTCCGTCCGAGTATGTTTGAGGTGAAAATGAAGACCGGGGCATTTTTTTTTTTTCGAGAATATATCGTAAATTATATGAATCAGTATATAATGTTAAGGTGGTTATGAGTACACTTCAGTTGTATTTAACTTTTGAGTACAATACATTTGCACTGAATCTTTCATAAGTTTTAGTTTTCAAACATTTACTGTTTTTGAGAGGGAAAAATGGTGCAATGTTCCTTCAGGCCAGTGCCTTCAACCTGAAACGGATCCTTGGATCTTAAAGGAACCCACACTGAAAAAAACCTCATTGACGAATCATTTGACGACTCGGGTATGAAGTTGACGAGCAATTACATCAGTAGTCATTTCCAAGGTAAGCCGATTTTATTTCAGTACTGTATTACAACACTTAGTAGAGTTGTCCTGATCCGTTCACGCAATCGGGGCCAATCATGTCATTTTAAGATGACTGGTTTGCCAGAAAAAAATTACATTTTTTAATCAGGTTTATTCTTACAGGTCACAAAACCACAAAATAATCCTGGGGGGGGATATGATTTTGCGAAATGGAACAGGAGTAGTTTAGTTTTATATTACACAATAACTTTTTTTGTACCGGCTAGCGTGTCGGTGTTCTCTGTGGTGGGTAGCGCTTCTCAAAAAGCCTCACTACCAACAGCGTGTCTTCGACAGAACTCTCATAACCGCCACAGAGTTCTCGACATTTTTAACAAGATATGCTATTGATAAAGAGCAGGCACGAAGGAATCCATAGTAACAGAAAGAAAAATGGTCAAATTATGACGTGCAAACAGCCTTCTCCAATATTACTTCTTTGTAAGTTGGGGACTGTGCATTTCACGCGAGTGGACAGACAGGTACGCTTAGAGCACATTTGGCAGCAATGCCGTCAAAGGACATCACGTTACAAGACACCTGAAGGACAGTTGAGCGCAGATTACCTGATGCTGAGAGCTCATGCTGACTCTCCTCAGCAACCTCCGCTTCTGTTCGCTGAGGATGCTGTCGATCTTCCTCATGGGGGGCAGATAAAGCTCATCTGGCGGCCAGTCAAGGTAGAGGAGTTGTCATTAGTCATCATACGCCAAGCTGCCACTCGCTTTAATAACACGGGCTGACCCGTGGCGGCTCTTCTATCGCTCCTCATTCTTTCAACAGATTCTATTTCGGTCTCACACATCAATAAATATAACAGCTCCTCTGCCAAGGAGATTATGCAGTACTGTATTGTCATTGGTGTTAGCTTGTTAGTCAGCAGGATCGCACAAAAACTACCTGACCAAATTTCTTTGGTAAGCAGGCATGAATCCTAATGATAAGGTGCCATCTTACTGAAAGAAGGCTTAAGTATATTTGTACTACTGCATAGCGCAATTCTGTATATACAGTAAATCCTCCCATTGCACTTCTGTACACATACATATTTTTTAGAATCTTTTTTCCCCCCTCCTCCTGCGTTTGCAGTTTGCACAGTACACAACAAAGAGCATACACTGCAAATACTAAACAAACTGTATTAAAATTAAAAAAAAAAAAAGTAAATCCAACCAAGAATAAAAATATCTTAAATCGGCAAGACCTGCTTAAGAAATGTCTTCCTGCCAGGTATTTCACTTGTTTTAAGCATTTTTTTACGTAAAAACCTGAAGGTATTCTAACTTCTTGCAATTCTATTACTGATTAGGAGTCATTTTAGCTTGTGGGAAGGATTTTGTGGTAAACTAAGACTTTCTTTCTTTGAAATTTTTCTCTTCTATTTGCTTAAATGATGTAATGTTCATCATTTCATGACTTATTTTTCTCTCTTTTTTTTTTAAAAGCCCAGTTCGTTCCGTGTACTGTATAAACACTGTAGAGCTATCATATTATATTACACATAATTAGACATTGCATGTACTGTATTTACCTGAAAATATAGACACTCTTGTTGACATATTTAAATACCATACCGCACTGCATATACCGTAAGTATTATGCTTTTAATTACTGCCTATGCACTTCTGCATTTCGTTGCCTTGTGGTATATGTCATGGCAATAAAGCTGAATCTGTTCTACCGTGATTTCATCTAAGGAGGCAGCAAGCGACATTCTTACCGTCCGTGTCCTCCAAGGCTTGGATCATGTCTGGGTCCAGAGCTGTGCTGACGAGCATTTCCACATAGCTGCGGAACATTTCCCTCATCGCTCGGTTGTTCACGCCGCCTTTCACGGGCACTGAGTGCAGGAGGTGGAAGGTCATTCGCCGCCAAAATGTACATGGAGTATGACGGCCTTAGTAAATTAGTAAAACTAAAAGATCTTACTTTCATTCTCACTAGCAGCGTCATCCGACGAGTCCGAGTCAGAAGAGGAGGGAGCTTCCTTCAGCCACTTCTTCCTCTTCTTGGGGGGTGGCTCTGCCTTCACCTTGGCAGGTCTGGACTTAGGTGGGCGCTCGGGTTTCTCCTTCCTCTCCAGTACTTTCCTTTCGTCCTTGCCCCTCCCGCGTTCGGTGGCACGTTTCTCCGCTTTGTCCTGAGCCGGTTGCACTCGCTTGTCTTTCTCCACCTCTGGCTCTTTCTCCTTGGCCTTGGCCACCGCAGCTGAGGCCTCCTTCTTCTCCCGATGTTCTTTTGCAGCCGGCGGGGTCGTTCGCGATTTCTCCTTCTGCTCCTTCTCGCGCTGGCTGGACGGAGTCAATCGCTCCTCTTTTGGTTGATTTTGGTTTGCAGGAGGGGAAGCCATTCTGGGGAAGGACTGGCGCCTGTGACACATCGACATATTGCATTCAAACGCCCGATAATTCGCAATCTGTACTACACAAAAGCTTGTGATTAAATGGAGATTGTCAGCAAATATTCATGAGTTCTACACCAAAAGGCTAAAGCAGCTTGCTTCAATTCTGCATTGGATGCTTTTTAGCATTTCCATTGCCAAAAGCCATTTGTTCTACTTTTTCCCACCTTCAAAAGATCAAGTCAAGTCCAGAGACTTTACCTCCCAAGTCCAAGTCGAGTCTCAAGTCTTTTCGTTTTTGTCAATTTATAAGTCATTCAAACAGTGACCATCCACCATCTCTGCCTTTTCCATTCTGGTACAAATCATTGAGTTGCGGCACCCCCATGTGCTCCCCTTCTTTTATTCCTTCATTATTGCAGGGTGAGCTGAAGGAAGTCAAATTGGTTGAAGTGTCACAATGACAAATATGTGTACCTGAGGGCAGGCATGGCCCTGCGCCACGGTCTCCGAGAGCAGACTCTCACGTAGTCCTTCTTGTTAACGTTCTCCAAAAACTTGACATAGATACGCTGATAACGTCTTTTGGCATCTCCAAAGTAGCCAAGATACTGAGGAAGATGTACATTTGACATCAGTCAAAGGGCTTCCACCCCCAACTATACAGCAAGTTGGTAAAGCTGATTAGAGCGCGGCTTCCGAAGGTGAACTCACATTGCTTGTGGCACAGAACTGTCTCTGTCCATCTTTGATCTCTGGGCTGAACTTCTGCAGCAGGGCTTTCTGCACCCTCCAGATGGGCGGAGGCTCCCGGCCCGTCTGCAAGGCCAACTGGAGCAAAACACGCGAGCACATTTATTAGGTTTCAAAGTCAAGTCTGCATCTGACAAAGGTTCAGCTATTGAGAGGACGTTCGATATAGACAACAGGCGGATGTTTACTGTGGACTGTAAAATCTAATACTGAATTAGTACTGAGTCAGAGTAACACAAATATGTACAAAGATCCATATGCCCTCCAAGAATGAAGAGATCCTCAGTGATGTGTAGCTAGAGCGTGACATGAACGGCATAAAATTGCAAATCCGCTAAATAAAATCATGAACGGTGAACCGTGAATAGCCGGGGCTTCACTGTAGTATGTTTACACACACACGTACTTTGAGTGTCGCGATGTCCTCCACCCGCACCACAAATTCATCCCTCTCTCTGAAGATGCCCTCCCCGCCGCTCTCGCTGTCGTCCTCCTCACTCTCTCCCGCGATGGCCGCGTCCTCCTGCTTCTGCGCCAGGTGCAAGTTGGTGTTCTTTGGAGGCGGTCGCTCTTCTTCAGGAGAGGCGGCCGACTCGGGGGAGGGTGTCGGAGACTCCTTTTGAGGAGAAGCTTGAGCAGGAGGAGGCGGGGTTGAAGACGCGGGACGAGGAGAAGGAGGAGGAGAAGTGGGAGGCGCAGGGAGAGTAGCGGTCAGGGGAGGCGGCGGTGTCGGAGATTTGGCCACAATGGGGCTCGAAGGTGTCGAGTCCTCCGGTTGTTCCTCTGGGGGAGGAGGAGGTGAGGGCAGAGAGAGAGGAGGAAGAGGGGAGGGAGGAGGAGATGAGGAGGAAGAGGAGGCAGGAGAGGGAGGGACGGAGGGCGGTTGGGGAGTTGCTGCTGCAGGAGGAGGAATCTCCGGGAGGGACACTGTAAATAAAGAGATCAAGGCTGAGAACCATTTGACAGACCAATGGAAAACTACAAGCACTGCATTGTTTTTAAATGAAGAGCCTAATTAGTGTATTGAACAAACATACAAGCTGGGCGATGTAATGATGTGCCAACTCTTGATGTAAATGTATGCAAAATCCCTGCAGTAAATACGTTATGGCCTCTGCCGCTGCTTAAAAATGCTAATTTTAGCAAATCCTCATTTCAGTATAAATAACGGACTCATAATGATGTAACATGTAGATTGATCGAATAGTTACATACCCTTCGGGTTGCACGTGCGGATAATTTGGAAAATGACGGTAAAATGCTGATGAATACTAAGCCTTGAACATCTGTGTTCTCAACCTTAACAGTTATTGATCATTCACTTTAGGTATAAAGACATCCTGTGCATTGGTTACCACCATCAGGTATGGGAACTAACAAGTACAAATACTTTGTTACCGTGTTGTATATTTCTTTTTGTCTCATCTGTGCTCAAGTATTTATTTTTGTGAAAACGTTTTATTTTCATTCCCAACGTTTTCTGTTCTTTCTACAAACTTCACAGATGACGACACAACATAAAAAAGAAAAAAACAGCATCTGCAGCTACATGAAAGATTGTGAACCAGGGAGCATTAAAGGTGATGGCATGATGATTCTTAAACAACACCAGGTCACATTTTTTTTGTTTGTTTCTCAATATGAGGATGTCTACTTTTATTGCTCTTATTTGTTGTTGTTCAACAACAACTAACAACTAAAATCTCAAGAGCCATCGATTCCACTATCAACGCCAATACTGTAGTCTTTACTCATACTTAGAAACTGGTCCGATACTGCAACACCGATACCACTAGAGCCATGCCAGCCATGTGGAGATACTTCAAAGTAAACACGGATGACAACACTAAAGCCAACTGCAAATTATGCTCTGCAAAATGAACTTCGCTCAGGGTCTGACGGCGGGGGTGGGCAAAAACGGAGTTTCTCAAGGTCCGTCTCCAGTTTGGCGAAGCAAGCCAACCGAGATCCTGTCATGAAGCAGCAGCAGCAGCACAAGAAGGTCAGCCCCTGTACGCCTCCGTGCACATTGGCATTGTCTTTGCTTTTGTAAATCTCGGTCCAGAGTAAAGAGGAGCGACATTGTGATAATCTATCACTTCAGTTGTCCTGCCACAAATTTATTTTAGAACAAAAATGCCGCATTACAGGCAACGTTTAGTAAGTAAAATGTATGACAAGAATGTTAGAAAAACATGTAGCTGGATGTTAAGATGTCAGTAATGACAAGTCTAAAAAGTGTAATTGAGCGCAACTTATGCCATGTGAACCAAAGTTTGTGCTTTGTTATTGATTATATTGCATCATCAAGTATCGGTACTTGTTGTCAACGAACACTCAAATCTAGGTACTCAGTCTGGAAACAAAAAAGTGATATTGCCACGTCCCTCCAAATATATGTACTGCATATGGTGAGTATTTTTGCCCCTTCTGGGTATGAGTGAGTTTAGCCTTACCTTCAAGCTTTGGGGCACCTAGTGTCTCCAGCTGCGGTTCTCTCTCCTCCATCATATCGCTCTCCTCATCCCCTCTAGTACTCCTCTCCTCGTCATTCTCCTCATCCTTGTTCTCGTCCATGTTTTCGTCCTCTGGCTGAAGGATGCAGGGTTCATTGGGCTGAGGTTGTGCGTGGGGCGTGTGAATGTCAGTCTGAGGACTAAGGGTTGGGGGGTGCAACGGGGGTGTAATGGGGGAGTGAGAAGGCTGAGGCTGAGGAGGTAACGAGTGATGGATGTTAGCAGTCAGCTGAGGAGTGTCGTACAGGGCGGAAATGGCTGAGGAGATGCTCTTCTGGAGGTCTTGGTTCTTTCCCACCGAGTCCTCCTCATCTGAAGAGAATGAGGGCAGGGTCTCCAGGTTCCTCTTCAGCTCATCCTCCAAGCGCTTAGGGCTGGGACAGTTGCCCAGGGCGAGACCGCCATTGCCTTCGCCGTCCCCAAATGGAGGTGGGTGTGGGGGTCGAGGAGGTGCTGGCGATAGTGGGCGCAACCCCGATTTACAGGGGGAGGTTTCACCATTGTCAGTTTCCATTCCGGGGGAAATATCCAAGCCTGGGGGTCTCTTCCCTGTCTTAAGGAAATCCAGGAAAGAAGCAACCAAGCCAGCCTTGGACTCTGGGTCCTTCTCATCACCCTAGAAGAGTCATATTGAGTAAATTAGAGATTTACTCAACCTAAATTAATCAAAAAACACCGCAACATAATTGAGTTTAAATTGACTATAGCTATTATTGACCAGGAACTCTTACCCTTTCCTCCAGACTGTCCCCATCAATTCCTTCATTCATCATCTGGCTTTTCTGCTTGTTTTTATCCTGCGCCCTGGTGCTTTCGGTGCTGCAAGGACCAGGACTGAGACCCAGTGAAGGGGCTGAGCCTACTGAGCCATCAGACAAAGCAGGGTCCGTGCCAGACAGAGAGTCTGTCCTCAGCAAAGCGTCAGAGGAGGACATGGGAATTGGCAACTTGATCTATTAAAAAAATAATAAAATACAACAAATATTATGAGTCATTTGGGGCATATATTAGACAAGAGAGCACTTAATCGTGAGATGGTGATGCTTACTTTTAGATTTGTAAAGGTCACCAGTGGAACTGAATTAAGTTAAACATATGAAGCCTTTTAGAGCCGTGGTTCTCAAAATGGGTTCCGCAAGCTGTAACTTGGTACTCTCCAACGTAATTTGAAATATGTATCTTTTTTTTGTGCACACCTACTATAAATGGCACGCCAATTAAACAAAAATACAAATCCAATGTATCCTTTGAACTCCTGAGAACTGTTTTAAATATGTAGAGCTACTCACTTTCAATGGTGGAATCGGTTCATGTTGTTGCTGTTGGGACTGATGATGGAGCTGCTGCTGCTGCTGCTGCTGATGGTGGTGGTGGTGATGGTGATGCATCTGTTCCTGCTCCTTCCCGCTCATTTCCATGTACATATCCTCTCTCCGACCTCCTCTTCCTCTGCTCCCGCGGCCTCTGCCCCTGCCTCGCCCCTCCACACTGAATCCCCCTCCGCCACCGCCAACTGTTCCGCCCATTTCGCCCATCATTCCTCGTGGGGTGTAGGGCTCGGGCATGGGGCGAATGCGAGGCCTGCCTCTGGGTCGTGGGGGGCCCTCCCTTTTGGGACGAGTTGGCTTCCGGCCTCTCTTCTTAGGGCCGTCCTGGGGCAAAAGCGAGTGCGCACCCATTGGTGGGTACCCAGAGGCATGGTAGAAGTCAATGTCACCCATTAACGGGCTGAGAGAACCGCTTCCTCCTCCTCCTTTCCTGCAACTGGACACCAAATCTGGCAGAAGATCTGGAAGCCTACGACTGTTCAACCTGATGTCAGCAGGCTGGTCAGCTTTATCCTCATCATCTTCAAACTCATACTCTTGGGCATAACTTTTCTTAGGCAGTGTGTTAGGGTCTCTGCGCTCCTTTAAGAGGTGGAAAGAACTGGACTTGAGGAGCTTCTTGGGGCGAGATGAGCAGAAAATTGGTGATTGGAGTCCTCCAGAAGCTGCTCCTGCGTTTGTTCCTCCAGGTCCAGAGGACATTTTTGCAGTAGGGTTGTTAGGTCCAGCATTATTAGAAGCCATACCCATAGCTGGGTTCTGGGACTGAATTAAACCAAGCTGTTCAGTGTTAACCGTGGAGGGCAGCTCGTGGGTTTTAAGGGAGTCAAGATCTAGAGTCATTGTATTGTTGCTGGGCTCTTCCAAGCTATGACAATATGGCTCATAACCCTGATCTCCATGATGACCCATCATATCATAGCCAGTTCCGCTACCTCCCCCTGGTCCACCGCCACTCTGTCCAGCTTTCATGGAGCCCATACCCTCTTGCCCAGTATGGCTTTCATTCATCTCCTCCTGCACTGGTCCTGCACCACCAGCACAACTTGACTTGTAGTCCTCTGCACAAAACATGTCTTCCATGCCTGGAAAAAAGGCGCGGTCCTCATCCTGGAGAAGGGAGTCAGGAAAGCAGATGGATGTTAGGGGAACGAAACGATTACTTTGTTGGGTTTGGTCTGCCTTCTCCACTGGGCTGACCGTGTCAAACTGGTGCTGTTCTGAGCGCTGTTGGTCTAATTGATTCTGCTGGGGGGTGAGCTGAGACGGCAGTGGCTGCTGCGGATCGGGCTGAGGTTGGGGGTGGGCCGGGGCAGACGGAGGGGGTATATGGTGAGGGTGGGGGGTCTGTGGCTGGTTGTGAGGGTGGTGAGAATGGGCTTGCTGGTGTTGAGAGCTAGGGTGCTGCTGTTGCTGCTGAGGGTGGTGCTGCGAAAGGTGGTGCATATGGGAAGGGGTGGGCATGGCGATTTCAGGCTCAGAGAGGAAAGAGTGGAGTTCAGGGGCCGAGTGTGGCTGCGGGTGATGGTGAGACGGATGCTGCCTCTGCTCCTGTTGTTGCTGTCTGTGGCGCTCGCCGCTTCCTCCGCTCCGTCCACCACGTCTGTCCTCTGCAATCGCAACATCTGTGCTGGAGGTCTGGGAAAGAGAGCGCTCCAGCATGTCCAAAGATGAAACCACTGAGCTTTGTTTGACTTGGCCTTGTTCGTGCTGGTGTGACGAGGGTCCGTGGTTGTAATGAGCCGCTGCCACCTCTAAAGCCTGCGACTGGAGTTGGAGCTGGAGCTGGGTTGTTTGGGACTGAGCTTGAGCCGGATGTTTAGTAGAGCCAAGTCGTCCACTGGCACTCTCCATCACAGCTTGCTGTTGACCAATAGTGTGCTGCTGCTGTTGGGGGTGAGAGTCAATCTTGTGGTGCTGCTGATGAGAGTCCATCTTGTGGTGCTGCTGATGCTGCGGGTGGGAGTCCATTTTCGGGTGTTGCTGATGTGATTGGTGGGAGTCCATTTTATGGTGCTGTTGGTGTTGCCGATGTGTTTCCATTTTGTGGTGTTGCTGTTGATGTTGTTGGTGCGTGTCCATCTTGTGGTGCTGTGTATGAGGCTCCAGTTTATTACGAGTCGTATGGGACAACACGGACTGCAGGAGGTGTGGTGGCTGGTGGGACTGATCTGTGGGGGAGTCCATAAGAGATGCAGTGCTTTGAGACTGAGAATGTTGTGGCTGGACCTCTGGCGTTTTACGGGGATAAGGGATTTCCGCACGCTCCTTTTTCTGTAGCTCCATCTGGGTGTGGGGTGGAATCTGCGAATGTGAAGACACGTGCTGGTTATGTGAGGAGTGTTGGGGAGCAAGGGAGTGCTGTGTGTATGGGTCCCCTCGTCCATAGTGGACTACCGAGCCTAAGTTATCATGGTGAAGAAGGTGTGAGTGCACTTGTTCAGCACTGCCTCGTCCCCCACTACTCCTGCTGTTTCCTACAGGCCTCTCGTTCCTTTGCTGTTGTTGGTGATGGTGCTGCTGCTGTTGCTGTTGCTGTTGTTGTTGTTGTTGTTGTTGTTGTTGTTGTTGTTGATGTTGCTGCTGTTTCTTTAATGACATCTCCAGCTGGCTGTCCAGCCCAGAGATAGACCCTCCAGAGTTTGTATTACCGACCCCAGAAGAAGATGTTGCACTGTGGGTGCGTATGACACTTTGGGGATGGTATCTTTCTTCAGAGGACTTTCCCATGTCATAGCTAAGCCCTTTGCCAGCATCAGAAGTTGGTGGCGCCGACTGAGGCTGAGGCTGCGTTTGCTGGGATGTCTGTTGGGGTTGCTGTTGGGAATGGTGATGAGAAGCCTGGGGAGCAGGACTCGCTTGTGCCTGCAGCAAGTGCTGGATCAAGAACTCGTCGTCATCATCTACTTCCTCTTGGGATCTCTGAGAACCAACTCCGAGCATTGACGCGTCAGCCTTTGCTTTGGAGGAAGTGGCGTGATAAGACTGAGGTTGGGAGCTAGGACCTCTGGTGTCAGGGTAGCCCTGTGGGGAGCTTAGGAAAGTAGGAGAAAGAACAGAGGAGATGTATTTATTAGAACCTGCACCTCCAGGAGATTGCGTGGGACATGTCGGCACCGGGGAGTGCAGCCCTGGGCGGATAATGCCCGAGTTTCCAGATGGGGAGGGACTAGAATCTGGAATATGATAAGACGCTCCTCCACTACCTCCTCCACCTCTCTCACTTGCCATACCATTTCCTGCCCCTCCTCCCGACCCAGAGTTTCCACTTGCTGTACCACTGCTGCTTCCTCCCCCAGATGCTCCACTACCTGATGAACCACTTGATCTTAAAAGTGCAGGGGAATGGCCTGGGGCACCATAACCCAGCGATGGGCTTCCAGCTCCACCCAGAGAAGAGGGAAGTGATCCATAAGCGGAATCAGATCCATATATATCAGTGGGATATGACTGACTTCGCCCTCCTAAAGTTCCATAGCCTTTTCCGCCAGTACCTGAGCTCAGGTCCTGGGCTTGTGGGGAACTGAAGCCTCCATAGGATTGAGCTAGGTGAGAAGTAGGGGGCTGATTTGGAGAATATGACTGTGTCTGCTGTTGGGGTGGGGTCTGACCAGTAAGAGCAGAGGTGGGTGTTTTTACAGGGGGCACGGGGGAACCATAGCCAGAGAGGCAGGATTTGGTGAGGGATTGAGGTGTTGAAGTGGATGTGGGAGGGGGCTGTTGCTGCTGAGGGGCCGGAGGAGGTGGAGCTTGTTGAGCGGGGGGTTGCTGCCTGGAGGGGGCTGCACTGGAGCTTGAGGTGGGGATTGAGTTGGAAGGGTGAGCCCCGGGAGTGGCAGAAGAAGAAGAGGAGGATGAGGAGGTAGAGGATGCAGAAGGAGGTGTGAGAGGAGTTCTTGAGGACGATGCTGAACTTGCAGAGGAGTAGCCACTGCTGGAGCTGCTTTTGGTACCTTTCCCAGCAGAGGAAGAAGAGGAGGAAGAAGATGAAGAATACGGAGGCTGGATGATTGGCCGATATTGCTCTGTACGAGAGGAGGCTTTGTGGTCGGATGAGGGGCTCTGGTCACCCAGCGGGCTGCAGGAAAGGCCAGCATGCCTGTGATGGGTGGCTATTTGTTGATACCCTGCCCCTCCACAGCTGAGGTAGTGCTGTAGGGAGTGGGCAGCAGAGGACGAGAGCTGCGGCTGCGATGGTGTGGGCCGCTGGTAGTGCTTTATAACGCTGTCCTGTCTGGGCACGGCCCGCTCTTGAGCCGAGTTGGATTGGGACTGGGACTGAGCTTGGGGCTGGGCTGAAGAGAATACTGACGCATTATACAGCTGGGAGGACTGGTCCTGGAGCTGTGATGACAGCAGGTTAAACTGGTGAGATTGTAGGTGCCTGGCAGAGGACGCCTGGGCTGATGAGGCACCTGTAGGGTCTTGGCTGCCCCTATAGGCGGCTGCAGCTGCCCCTTGCGAGGACAGGAGTCTGTCAAAACCCAGGCTAGACTGGGAGGGAGCTTTGATATGTAGTAAGGGGTCATGTGGGGAGAGCAGACCATTGGATGTGGGGCTAAACGTGGGTGTGTCCTGGAGGGAAAGGGAGGCACCGGGAAAGGAGCGGCTGGAAAAGGATGCTGGGTGCTGATAGGCTGAGAGAGCAGAGGAGGAGGGGAAGGAGCCCGAGCCAGGAAGAGCTCCAGAAATGAATAATTCTGGAGGAGCAGGTGTGTGCATCGCTGTTCAGGAGGGGGACAAAAAACATAAATGAGAAATTACTGTAGTCATCCACTTAATGCAAACAAGGTCTAATCAACCTTTGGTTTGGTTTGTTCTTCTCATAAAAATAAAAATATAACATATTTATAACTTATATAACACACAGCATTTTTTTTTTTAAATCTCATATTGACAATGAATCACGTTTGAATGTCAACACATAAGGGAAGAGCGAACACAGTCCCACCTGTCTGCCAGGATGGTGTGCGGAACTGGGAGAGTAAGGAGGAGGCCGAGGGGGGAGCCTGGGGACCCCGAGACTCCAATGCCGAAATCAGATTCATGACTGAGGCATCGGGGGCTGAGGGGCTGGCGTGGTGCAGGCCAGTGTCAAACAGCCCCGACAGACCTTTTAGAAGGAAATATACAGCCATGTAAAATGCCTTCGGAATCATTTGCATATTTTGAAGGGAAAAATACCATACTTATCCCAGATAATGTATTAACACATGGTAATTATTGGTGGCTATCCTTTACAACTTTGTTAGGGCAAAGAGTGACCATAACAAGAAAAGCCCAAGATATGATACATGTTAATACATAGATAAGATTATTCTACAGTACTATGTGTTGAAATTCTGACTACGTTGATATAAACTGTTACCACATTGTAGCGTATGATAAATATAGTCCTCGCACTCGATCCAATTTGCTTTGACTATTTTTAACTACGTATATGCGGACATTACTTACACTTATCAAGTCAATGCCTCAGTAATGGATTTTACTCCCACTTGTAGCCTGCAAACTGATTAAGCAGCAGTGAATTATTTTCATTGTTCGATTTGTGGTTCGTTCGGACAAACTGACGTACTATAACAGAAAATCACATCTCGCAGCATAATTTTCCACCCACTGGCCAAACTGAACGTTCAGGCTTTTAATTACTTTTATGTGAAATGAAGATAATTGAATAATATTTTTTGGTATGTTTTCGGTTGAATCCCAACTGAATTTATTAATGTTGTGCACATTGTTCAAGCACACGTCTAGACTAGGACTTACACGGCCGGTCGGTCACAACATAATTCATTCCTGCGGCCCCTAATGTTGGGGACACGGTAGGTATGACATTTATCTCACCCAAACTCCGTCCAGCTGCTCCCCAAGCCCCGCCTTGGCCAGTGCTCCCTGGGTGGTGATTGGTGGCATAGCCCTGCAGAGGGTGTGGGGTGGCGTAGGCTTGGCGGTGGAGGAGCTCAGACTCAGGGTGGGATGATCTGGAACTCCCATAGACAAGACTACGAAGAGGAAGAGGAGGAGGAGGAGGAGTGGGGGATGATTTAGTGTCATTAATTTCTGAGCACATTTGCATAAACATCAGCTGGTACCTTAAAAAGGTGACAGCTTCCTTCCAGAATCTCATGTCATTCAAGTGTGTTTGAATCTCAAATCATCACATGAAAGTCATCAAGACACTTGGTTCCATTGCAACTCAGACAAGCGTTCAGTATAAATATCAAAATCAAAATGAAACTCAAGAGTTGCATTTACATTAGTCATGTCACTGTTGTAATATAAAAATTAATAGTGATGACGCTGGTGTGTTGCAACAAATATGCACACGTGACTAATATGACATGCATTTGGTGAACATGCAGTGGTTGCTTGCTGACCGTTTGTTAACATGTTAGCAATTTGTGCCGGCTTGCTGGGAGCACTGTGCACAGCAGCAATGAGCGCAAAGCAGGCACATGGCCTAATATGTGTGCAAGGTCGACATTTTGGGGTGAAAATAAACCAGATCAGTGCACCACATCACAGTTATCACGTATAATTGAAGAGACGAGCTGTTCATTGATTACGTTGATGTGGCTAACAACCGGATGCTACCGATCCACGTATATAAAATGGCAAACATCAGTACCTATGCCATTATGTGGACATAGCATCGCGTCTAAAACGGGACACAATAGCGTTTAGAGTTCGAGTAGCGAGGTGGAAAAATGTGCTAGAAGCGGCTAGCTAAGTGATGCTAGCAGGCCGCAATTGACTTCCGTGCAAAGCTAGCTCGCATGCTAACTCAAAAGGTAACAGAGGTGTAGTAAACGATTCCAGCATTTTTCCACATTAAATCCACGCCCTCATCAAATTCATCATCATTATCATCAAATCACAATGTCTCCTCGACCTTGTTATTTTTATTGAAACAACTGAATGTGGTTTCGAATGGTTGGATTTCATTATGCAAATGAGTCTGCTGCTATGAGCCCACCACAAATCATCTCCAATCATGTCTGGGGCCAAATGCTGCAAAAAAATGGGACATTTTCAGAGCAATCGAACTAAGCCCCCCTTTTTTTTCTTCTCCCCTTTACGATGCACCATTGAAGATGGCTCCACAAATGCACCTCTAATTCTTGTTGATATCTGTCAGGAGGGGGCTGCTGTGGAGCTTTTTTGCACCATTCGAACCCATTTATTTATTTATCAGAGCATGTCCAGGCCTGCAAAGTGAAAAGCTGTGGAGAGGCCACCACCACTTCCCATTCACCATCTCCCACGTCCACGTCTAGCTCAAAAACCCATCGTCTGTCTGTCAATCGCATTCAATTCAAATCCCCCCAACCTTTTCCTTTCTCCACCCCGCCCACCCCCACGACACGCACACCGCTCCATTGCTGTTAATAATATTATTACTATGCAACTCTTCGGGATGACAATGCATCGGCGTTGCGAGTGCGTGTGTGGAGCGTGAAGCCAATGGCGACAATGTGTTTACACGGGTCAATGTAGGCACTGATGCATGCATGCGTGCATGCACATTGTCTGGCTTGTGCCGATTACCTTGCTTTGGCCGATCTCTCGTAACTCCATCCTGCTCCAGCGCCCAAATCGCCGAACCCTGTTCCCGGGTAATTTCTATCCATCTATGTGGGGGGGACAACCGTGTGCGAAAGCGACGTCGCAAGGCGGAGGAGGACAAAAAATCCAGTCTTTCCCGAGCTCAGTTTCAGGCGATTTTCCCTGGTTTCATAAGCAAGTCCTCCGGAGTGGAAAACAGCATATTGAAAGAGAAATGGAGGGGAGGAGGAAAAAGCTGGATGAAAAAGAGGGGGGTCTACAGGGTTATAATCCAAGCAGCACGAAAAAAGACAGTCTTCCTCATTTTCCTCCTTCCACGTTTATCATTTCCACGAAGGTAGTCCGAATCCAGTCCCGCTCATGATGAAGATGTCGCGGATTTGGCCGCCAATGGGCGAAACGCTGATGAACATTTGATTTCCAACGCGTCCCCCCTTTTTTTCTCTCTCTCTCTCCTCTCTGTGGTGCCTCCTCCCCTTTCTTTAAGCTAGTATTTTTTAGGCTACGCTGCTAGCGCTATGTAAAAATGTGGCAAAGGACAGGGGAGACAGCCACGTTGGTAGCCAGCGTTTCCACTATACCCACGCGCACATGACGAGGGGAGAAATGCCTAATTTAAATGTTTGTCCTTTTCATGCAAATATCCGCCGCCATTGAGCACCCCTCCTTCTCCTCCTCCTCTGCCTGGATGCTAATAGCTAGCCGCTGATGCTAGCTGTCAGGAACGACGCATACGAATTAAAGTGGCGTTTTTTCGCCCTCAGTAAATGCCAACTGCCCGCGTTTCAGCTTTCTGGTATTCACTTAAAAAGCGTCCACACACGGAGGAAATGATTATAAACAACAAAGCGAGCGAGGAAGATTAAAAAACAAGCAGGCCGCGTTTTGTTTTTTTTAAATACATCTTTACTCATTTTCATCCGGAGACGCCATTTTTGAAGGCGGCTCTCTCTTCGTCCTTCCCTTTCCTTTCGTTTCGTCGCCGCTCCTCGCTGGTTCCCTCCGCTGCGCGTTCGTGCTGACCTCCCTACGGTTCGCCGACGCGTCTGCTAACCAGATCTGCATGCTTTTCCGCATTTTCGCTTCATTGTTAGGCTAATGATGCTAAAGAGATAAAACACAGGACAATGCACGGAAGCTCGATGATGTGAGGTGTGGTGGTAAACATTTGCACCTGAATCATTTCTGTGCCATTGCACATCCAATTTTTGAAGTTGTTCTAATCTTAAAACAAGAACTAAAATATGGCCAGCAAGAGGTCCATTTTATACATACAGTGGTCATAAATGGCAAAGTGTACTGAAGCTATATTTTATGAGCGACTACCGACTCTAGACCCTACATGCAGTTCATACATACGCCAGTAGGTAGCACACTGGAGCATGACCGAGGTGCTGTACTGATTGGCCAAAACAATAGGTACACCTGCAGAAATAAAATGAGACCCAAAACAAGATCTGTCATTTCAAACAGTGGGTGACAAATGTGTACTGTATTCAAGTATACAACATTGCTCAATTTCAGTGTCTGTAGCACTGACCGACATTAATTTTACCCAATGAAGGTCCATGTACCAAATACACTGCTCACACTGCCAAAGTAGTCAAACACCCATTAGCCTGGTGCAGTGTTGTTATAAACAACTGATAATCACAGCCACAAAATAAACAATCCAAAACCTTATCTGTGTAAAGCAAATCGTTGTAAATTGTTGCCACCTTATGGTTCAATACTGAAACTGAAATATTAAGGACACTGTTTTTTTCTGATTTGGGATATCAAAATGCCTTCCAGACATGCCGTGTATGATATAGTTTATCATGACAGCAAATTGCCTCTGTCTTATTTCATTTAAATGACTCATCTGTCAAATATAACCATTAATAGCGCTCAATCAATTACATATGCCCAATATTCCTGTAATCTATTGAATCCATAATATTTTTGCCACATTTTGGCCAGGAAATACACAGTCTTGATGCAAAAATATACTTGTATGTTATATTATCTCCATGTTAGCTTGAAAGATATTTTGGACAATCCATTTGCATTACTGTTGGAGAGGGAAACACTAGTTAATGAGAATCGAATGGCTAACAGGATAATTGATCATGTTAGAAACCTGATAAAACTAAATCAATGTATTTATTCATGCTAAAAAAACAACAACAAATGTGTCTTTAAGAAAAGGTGCTGCATCATTTGTAGCGTCACATTCAGTGCTATTACAAGGTTCTTGGTTAAACAAATGCTTAAACATCCAAAGCCAACAAAACCACTGTGACACAAAATCAGGAATCTCCAGTCTTCTCTCAGGAAAAAAAAGCCCCCCTGTCAGCTCCCCTGCTGAGAGTATTTGAGATGCATTAGGGGGTCTTTGTAATGCACTTTTGCCTCAAAAGGTCTGTTATCTGCATATTCATTAAGAAGGCTCCCAAAACAATAGAAAGGGAATTCAAGTATTTAACAATCTTTCATTTAAAGTAGTGTGTGTGTGCATGCATGTGGATGAATAATAAAGAAGAGAAGACATTCGATTAAATTATAAAATGAGAAGTTTGAAATATGTATACCTGTAAAACTACAGTGCATATAGGTAGTCTAACACACCCCTGTTCAAATGTCAGGTTTTTGTATTAATTTTTTTTTTTTTAAAGAGACCAATACATTTTCCAATCCTATAACCTGTACAACTCAATTTAAAAAAAAAGACTAAAAATGACAGAAATATTTTTGAGAGGGGACATAAAAGTAAACAACTGAGATAATGCGCTTGCACAAGTCTGCACACCCTCTTATGACTGGGGGCATGGCTGTGTTTAGAACTAACCAATCACATTTAAACTCATGTTAAATGGGAGTCAGCGCACACTTGCCACCATTTCAAGTGCCTCTGGTTAACCGTAAATAAAGATCAGCATTTTATAATATCCCAAAAACCTGGTATTTGGACAGGGGCGTGTAGACTTTCTATATCCACTGTATTTTCCCCACCACTAAGCTTACACTACATGACCCTGTCACGCTTCAGAACTGTCTGCGTTCCCTCCCCACCACCCAGTCCATGCTGTCTCTCCCTTCTTCGTGTCTTTGTATAGCTAGCAGATGTGCACTTGACCGCAAACTCTTGCAGGAGCACGCTCTCGACACACCGCAGCTGTTCTGTCAACATGCCAAGCTCTGACGAAGCTGCGCCGGCACCTTGCCAGCTTATCAAAGCGGACGCTGGCAAGTGGTGAGTTTTGATGACTACGGGAAGTGTTCATACAAATGCATCCTCATTGCTACATTTGCTTAGTCTTTTGTGAGTTGTGAGTAACCATTTTTATCATTCCATCACATCCTTGGTCATGGTTTTCAATCATGATTGTTTCTGCATGCAAACCAAAGTACATTCTTCTATTAAAGAGTAGCTAAATAAATTCATTCATGTATTCATCCCGCGAGGGAAACTAAATTGTAGATGGAGCAGTATTCAAACATATACAGTTTGTGTAACCCATCTCACAGTGGAGAGTTGTTTTTTTCGAGTAAATTCATCGTGAATCCAAAGCGTATGATAGATGTATTAAAGAGTATCCCGTCCTTTCAAACTTGCATTGACTGTGAATTTAATAATCCATACTCACTTGTTTATGCTGGGCTGTTATGTAACAAATATGTCTTGAGAGGTATTAAAAGGTTTAAAATAGCCTTTGACGTGCATGACCTGCCCCGCGCATTTGAGGCTGCCGGTTCGTGTTACAGTACATGAGCATATGGGGCTGGAGACATTTATTGCATGTGCACGTGCTCAGGTGATTAGTGGCGTACAGTTAACTCACGCGTAATCACTTAACACACATAAAAAGTACAGTGGGACCACTGGAATAATCCTTGATACAGATTTAGGTTCATTTTAGAGAGGATCCGATGCAAATTCAACTGAACATTTTTGGTGCTTTTTGTATTATGCGTTATGATAGAGTGACACATACATGTTGCATAAATGATCTAAAATGTGATTAGGATGTAATCTGGATTTGTGTTTCAGTATCAGAGAGAAGGGCACATTGAAGTGCAAAGACCTTGTAGACGCCTTCCATGCCTGTGCAAAGACTCTGTCTGAAGGATCGTGACACATGTGGGTAGAACCATTTGTATAATATGGAAGTTAAGTTAAAAAAAAAGTGGTGGCTGGCTTGAATCCAAAGTAAAGTGCATTCATGCAAAAATTTGAACTCGTGAACTCGTACCGAACTAAAAATGTGCTCTACGTGAGCAAAACTCTAGTCTTAATCTTCATCATATTATTGAATATTTGTTGTTGTTAAAGCGTAAGTCAACCCAAACATATTTTTTTTCAAGAATATGTTCCCAGCAGACCCACTAGTTGAAACACGGCATTCTGATTAATTTTGCGTTTGTGGAATATAAATTAAGCATCAAAATGCACTCGTTTTTAGTCATCTCGGGGGCGGCCATTTTGTCTTCTGTCGACTGAAAATGACATCACAACTGCTCACAACGACCAATCACGGCTCAGATTCAGAAAACAAGTCAGCCGTGATTGAAAAAAATATGTTTGGGTTGACTTCCGCTTTAAATAAGATGAATAAACATTAGTGTCTTTTATTTTTATTCTTTACATTTTCCACATTTAATTTAATGTTTTTTTTTTTTTTTTTCAGTTTTAAATCGTGTTTTTTTTCCCTAACAGTTTCCAGGAGGAGGTGGACTGAACCATCTGAAAAACTGGAGAGGAGGAGACATGTCTATACAATGAACTTGTCAATGCCAGCCCTGTTTTGTGAAAAAAATATTGTATTTCATTATAGACAAACTGTCAATTAAAATAAACTTGAATAATTTAAACGACACACTTCCTGTTTTGTGTTCATTGAGTGTGCCAGTATGTGACTTGATGTAGTGTCGAAACGTGCAAAAACAATGTAACTTGATGATAAAACGTTTTTAAAGATTTATATTGTTCTGTCTTTTCAGGTTCAAATCTGAAGGTATGAATACATTCAAAGTTGCACGGATCCTTGTGTGAATTTCCATTTGTGTGATTAAGGTAAATTTAAGCATCTTTCTACTCTAACGCCATGGTTTTTGCAGTCCAAAAATTGCCATGGTTGATGTAGTCACACACAAAAAAGGCGGTGTTGGTATGAGAGCGCTATAAAATATGATAATTGTCTCTTGCCTGTTTCTATTTCAGCAGCATGGCTGAGGCAAATCCTCCTGGCTGTACGAGAATCGCCTAGCTTGGCACAGTTGAAATTAAGCTTTGGGGAATTATCCGCCCACACAAAACATTTCAAGTTGAGATCTTAGCAGTCCTTCACTTTCTCGATGATTCATCAAATGTCCTACATTTGTTTTGTTTTTTAATAATACAGCAGAAGCTTTCACTTTGTACTTGATTCTCAACTATTGTAGCGTCTTCAGTTTCACATCCGCTCACTTTGTGCATTACATTTACTTTCCTTTAGGTATGTCATAGGGCTCGCACTCAATTCTCCATCAAAATGGGGCTTGAACTTTTCATCATCTACTCACTTGTCAAATCAATGGTAGTCAATCACTTTTGTCGCTGGATCTGTACAATTCCTTTGACATTTTTTTTTTGTTGATACCCAGAGGTTGATATTCCACGGTAGTTTCAGCAAAGTTCCTGAAGCCCAAGGAAACAAGTCAGCTCAAGGCTGCGGCGGGTCCCCACGACTCCACGCCAAACAATTGACACCTCGTCGGTCAGACCTTGTTGGTTGACCTGATTGGTTGTTCTTCCTTGGGCACTATTGTTTATTAAAAATCAAATTAGAGGTACAAGATGGAGACAGAGAGGGCTAAAAAAAATTACAAATCATTTTACAAATGTAATACTATTAGGTTTATACAGAATTTTAACAAATGTGACAAAAAAGGGACTGTTTTTTTATGTACACAACATTCCCATGAGTTTGAATGCGATTGGTTAATTCTCAACACAGCCACATTCCGTTACAAAAGGGCGTGCTCACTTGTGGAACCGCATTATTTTTTTAATTTTGCACTTGACAAATAATACTCCACACTGTCAGCCTCTTAAAATAATGGCAAGAGTCATATTTGGACAAGAATATTTTTTTGGGTGAGGCTGACAATATATTGAAAAACCCCAAACTAATACTCAATCTTATAAAAACGAAACTTAAACAACGCATTTTAAGAACAAATTAAAAAAATACAACTGCTTTTAAAAATCGTTAAAACTGAATTGAAAAACAAATCCAAAACGTTTAACCCTGGCCTGTACACATTAAAGGCCACATCAATATATATCTTTTTATATCCACTGTATTATTCTTTTTTGCATTGTCACTCTTAAGCAGATGTGCAACCCCTCAGCATCGTCATCTCCCATTGGCCGCCTGCGGGGGCTGTTTCTGGCCTGGATGCAGGAGGAGGAGGGCGGGGCGGAGGAGGGGAGACGCAAGGATGGAGAAGGACCCGGATGCTGATGCGAGCGATGCGAAGGAAGAGAGGGAGAAAGAGAGAGAAGAAAAAATATCGATTTACGGCAAGAAAAACGAAGGGAGTGTATTACAACGGGGCCTATAAACCCTGCAGCAACGATCACCAACAGCTAAAGAGGCAACTTGGGGAGGTAGCGCTAAACAGGGGATACTTGTGGCCCTTTTTTGCACCTGCTTCGGAGATGCTGCTGCTGTGATATCGGTTGCCTCATCGCAGGGATGTAGAAGCGCTGGGCGAAGGGAAGACAGGACAGACGAGGGAAGGACTTCGAAACGACGCCGGAATGCTTGTTTTGACGCGCTGCATTTTCCCGTCGACAGAATGAGGCGTCCGTTGGAGCAGTGTAACAAGCGTTTATTGGTGGCCGTCGAGTCGAGTTGGTGGGGCTTATTTTGACAGGACGGCCGCTGGGTCAAGGCGCCGAAGCTAAAGCTACAAGCTAGCCTCGCTGCTGTGTGGGAGAGCGGCGGCGGGGCTACATTTAGCATGTCGGTGCACCTGTGAGGCCTGACAGCGAGAGAAACAACATTCAAATTCACACCCACATTTGACGCTTGGTTGGGGACCTTCAATGTATTTTTTCACACTGGTCTTTGAATAGCCGTATATAGCTATCGTCAAATATGCAAATAAGCTAATGTTTTGTGCTTGAATTCACTTGTTTGTCATGTTTATTGCTTTTATTCAGCACTACTGAGCTGTTTTGTAAAAAAGAAAAGAAAAACGACAAGGAATTACTAACTAGTCAGGTTTAAATGGAGGCTTTCACTCATTCCCCTCCTTATGTGCTGAGTATCTTCAAATGTGAGTGCTGTGTATGCCACAATAACACTTGGATAAACTGTAGAATATTACAGTAATTGCAATAATCGCAGTACGTGTAGTCTAGTGTTCCTCAAGTAAGAGCACTATGAGTAAGGAACTGTCTTTGAGTCAGTCCGCTCAGTATGTCGGGCCCTATCGGCTGGAAAAAACACTGGGAAAGGGACAGACAGGTGAGTAGAAGATAATGAAATGTTCACATCATAATTTGATGTAGTATTAACTTTGCAAAAAAAATGTCCTCGTGCCTTCTTCTTTTAGGACTGGTCAAGCTGGGCGTCCACTGCATCACTGGTCAGAAGGTCGCCATCAAAATTGTCAACAGAGAGAAACTGTCTGAGTCAGTGTTAATGAAGGTACGCTGACTTCCTGCTCAATTTCAAAAATATTTTCCCCGTAGAAAATAATGTCAAGGGGCACAAGGCAGACCAATGGTTTGCACAATGCCTCGTAGTTCTGAGGTCTGCAGTATAAAACTCAGCTCAGACTTTTCCTCACTGCAGCGTACAGTATTTACCACCGGTTGTAATATTTTGATTAGGCTTCATGAGATGGGTACTTCAATATTATCCAGTACTGTTCAGTTGTACAATTCATTTTCAACTCATGGCTGTTATTTCTTCTCTGTCTGAACAGGTTGAGAGGGAGATCGCCATCCTCAAACTCATAGAGCATCCGCACGTGTTGAAGCTGCACGATGTATACGAAAATAACAAGTACCTGTGAGTTCCGGACCTTGCGAACACTTATGCTAATATATTCTGTGAGGCTGACACATACATTGTATGCTCACTACACACTTTTACCATACAAGACTGATTGGCTCCCATTAGTTTACAAAGGTGTACCAATTTATTTTAGTTGTTGAGGCCAGATCTCTGTTCATCTATAGATACCTGGTATTGGAACATGTGTCAGGAGGAGAGCTCTTTGACTACCTGGTGAAGAAAGGCCGCCTGACTCCCAAAGAAGCCAGAAAGTTCTTCAGGCAGATAATTTCAGCATTGGATTTCTGCCACAGTCACTCCATCTGGTTGGTTCTTAAATCCAAGTGCTCATTCTTGCACACTTCGGTTTGAGGCATTTGTACAGTTGATCAATTATGCCGTATTTCCTTTGACAGTGTCCTGTAGACACTCAATGAACAGTGTGTGCGTTATTTCAGAAAAAAAAAAAATCTGCAAATGAAAATACTATAATGCAGTTGTTCTCAATTTTTCCACACCATGTACCACTTAAAAAAAACTTTAAAAAAAAACAGTACTTAAATAAGGGTTTTAAAATGTCCATTCCAAAGAGAACACACCTTGCTGGAGGAGGGAGTAAGAATATTATCTTGTATTATTTATTTGTGTATATCTCTCTGTAAATGCCTGGTATAACGGCAGTTGAGTAGATAAACGGCCCTTTGGCCACTGTATGAGGAAGTGCGGTAGCTGTACTGTATTTATATTTGAGTAATAATTCATACCGAGATGGCACTTCTTAAAAACTACACACTCCTAAATAAATTGGAAACCATTTCATGATCATCACTTATGCATTGATGCAGCCACAGAGACCTGAAGCCTGAGAACCTGCTGCTGGATGAGAAGAACAACATTCGTATCGCTGACTTTGGTATGGCATCACTCCAGGTGGGTGACAGCCTGTTAGAGACCAGCTGTGGGTGAGTGCTTGTGTGTTCAATTTGCCTACAAACACATCATATGGCTTTTTTATTTTTATTTTATTTTTTTAGATTAGCTGTGTCACATTAACACTGTTTCACTGCAGAGTCCTCGAAATTGCCAGTCGTATGAATGCATGTAACACAATTATTTGCTTATTTTAGATCACCGCATTATGCGTGCCCTGAAGTCATACGGGTAAGTGGCCACGTTTCATAATATATATACTTTATCGTTATATGAGCCAGATGATGTTTGTTTTCACAGTAAATGTTGATTTTTCCGGAACATGGGATTCTGTCTTTGGTAGGGGGAGAAGTATGATGGAAGGAGAGCAGATGTGTGGAGCTGTGGGGTCATTCTTTTTGCTCTGCTGGTGGTAAGTACTTATGCCTGACTAGGATGATGACTCTTTGTCCTTCTTATTGACCATTTGCTTTTTGTACCTGCCACTCTTTTGCTCTCTGTCCTCGCCAGGGCGCCCTGCCGTTCGACCATGACAATTTACGCCAGCTCCTGGAAAAAGTGAAGAGCGGCGTGTTCCACATGCCGCACTTCATCCCCCCAGACTGCCAGTCCCTACTAAAGGGCATGATTGAGGTCAACCCAGAAAAGCGTCTCACGGTATGGACGGCGCTCACGCCGACGTCCACATTTTGTACATGCGCGCTATGGACTCAAGTACTTTCACTGGCACCTATCAGCTCTGTGCAAAAAACGACGACTTCAGTCCACATAGTGCAGTCATTCCCAACCACTAAGTTACTGCACATTAGTACTTCAACATTTTTCAAATGAGCTTGATTTGGCCAAAACTTCAATTCACTTCCTGCGAAATCAGCTTTGTGTTGAACGGAACAGCCCCAGATTTGAGAGTTAATTGAAATAAAACTTTTCTAATGCCTTTTTATAGCACAATTAATGATGCTGCATATTTTTATTTTTTTACTTTATTTGAATGATGAAACAGTGAGTGGAGCCGTGCATACTTGCGCTTCGGCATTCGCAGATGGACCTATTCACAGATTTTTTTCTTCTTGAAATTATTTTGTTTTGATGTTTTTATTATTTATTTTTTAGGGAGTGAGGATCCAACCCCAAAACACATATTGGATGTTTTTGTGTTTTTTTTGAAGATTCTTTGAGGGTTTAAAAAAAGAAAAGGAAATCCAATATATTTCAATGGTCAATTATACGCAGATTTTTGCTATTTATATTAATAGCGGGAGTCCACCGTCTAATCAAATGAGTAAGACATAAAGCTCAGTATTTCACTAAAAAACGACCTTCCTTCTTGTCTGTCCTACAGCTGGAGACCATTCAGAAACATGCCTGGTATCTGTGAGTATATGTTCACACATCTGTGGAGTACAATGCTATATCACATTTAGTCACCTTTATTACACATAAAGTACGATGTGTGTGCGTGTCTGCAGGGGTGGCCGTAATGAGCCTTGTCCTGAGCAGCCTCCTCCTAGAAGAGTGTGTGTGAGGCGAATCTTATCCCTGACTGAGCTGGACCCAGATGTGTTGGACAGCATGCACTCACTGGGCTGTTTTAGAGACCGCGTCAAGCTCACGCGAGATTTGCAATGTGAAGAGTAAGCCTTTTTTCTCCCCAAAGTTCTAAAAATGATAAATGTGTTTCTCATAGTCCCATCGGACCTTATGTATTGTTTTAGGATGCTTCTTGGTATGTGTGGCACATGGACAAATGGAACCAGCTGGCCTTTCTTTGGCCTGGTCCAAACTGATAAGTTGGTTTTCATTTAGACTGCTTATTTAAAAAAAAATGTTTTTTTTTTACAACCTACTTGAGCCAAGGCCGTAACTCATGGTTTATGGTCGATTCCATTTTAGGGTGCATTGTTTACAAGCGCCAGCTATCTTGCTAATTTGTGGTTTTAATTTGCAGTCATGTTCTATAGGATTGAGGAATTTTTATAGATGAAGGAAAGTACGTTAATAGAACGCTTCAAGCTGGCACAAGAAAACGCTGACCGCCAAGCGGTCTAACATAATAGCTAATAAAAAGAAGCTGTCGACTTGGACAGAAACAAGGGAAGCCGTAAATGACTTTTTGGACTTGGGCAGCTATTCCAAAAAGTGGAAAAGAAATTGAAAGACCTTTGTTTTAAAGAAGTCAAACCAATGACGTTCCCTCCTTTGAAAAGACAGACTTTGTGAAAACAGGGCTGGCATTAAAAGTCTTTTCAGGTGATATGTGTGATGGCACAAGTGCTGGTGCTATTTGTGTCTTCTGAGTCAAATTGCGTTTAAAATACGCTCCCAGGCCGCATGACAAAAATTCACACTTCACTGTTGGACTTTGAGTTGGGCCTTTCTAATCCTTTCTACCTTTTCTTCCCCTACATCAACTCCTCGTCCACTTTGACATCCCTCAGGGAAAACCAGGAAAAGATGATTTACTACCTGCTGTTGGACAGGAAAGAGCGCTACCCCAGCTACGAGGACGAGGACTTGCCTCAGCGCAACGATGCTGGTCAGTCCATAGGTGGCAGCGTAGCTTCACTCAAGGGAAGCTGAAGTCACAGCTTCTATTTTAAAACATAAACGTCAAATTGTTCAGTGCTCAACTCCCTAAATTTCCGATGGCCGGTGTGCAGATCCTCCCCGGAAACGCGTGGACTCACCCATGCTGACGCGCCACGGTCGCTGCCGCCCAGAGAGGAAGAGCCTGGAGGTGCTGAGCGTCACAGAGCAGGGCTCTCCCACGCCTCCTCGCCGGGCTCTGGACGCTGCACACAGCCAGAGGTGCATTGATATCAAACTCGCTGAAGACTGTTTGTGGACTGTGATGATAACGTTGATGAGTGACATTTTGCTGATGTTGACATTTCTCAGGTCTCGCTCAGTGAGCGGCGCTTCCACCGGTCTCTCCTCCAGCCCTCTCAGTAGTCCCAGGGTAAGACTCAGCTGTTGCTGCTGTAGTTACCGGCAATGGCTGAACAACACAGTATCACTAACCATGATTACAAATTGAATATTTGACTTGTATTGATATAATATACTCATTGGCATTGTTAAAGTCAACAGCTCATTTGTTTTACGGACAAAAAAGAACAGTAAGTTGGTTTGTTTTGTAGTCGGCTTGGTCGTAAATTCGTAAAGATGTTCTATGAAATAACAGTCTCAAACCGCCAGTCATAACTCCCACAAACATCCTTTTTATCCATCTCCTCTAATCATTTCTTAACATTACCACAAATCAAGCTCCTCAGAGTAAACCTCACGCGGCAGGTTTGTGTGAGATTTTCACTTTTCTATTGTCCTCATGTCACTTCTCTTCCACATCCTGCATGAGCAACGTGTGTGCACAATAACAAATGTGTATAAGTAGGAAGGAAAGTAATGTAATCATTGCACTTGTGTCTTGTTGTCACAGCGTTTAATGAGCCCTTTCGCTGTAAGTTCTGACTGTTTCGGCACACCTAGGCTTTCACTGGACACGTTCACTACTCACAAGATGCAGTCTTGTCATGAAGCATGATATTCATTTCCATCCTTCTTTCTCCATGTTCCATCCCTTCTCTTTCTTGTTTTCCATTTGCCCCACCCAAACAAACCCCCACCCCGCCCCCCAGTCCTATCAAAGCCCCATTTTCACTTTCAGCCAATCAGACGTCACCTCCGCTGCCGCTACCCCCCAAACAAAGGAGCCCAAACAGGGAAGCGCCACGACACCTCGCTCAGCACGGGCTCACGACAAGCCCAAAGCTCCCCAAAATCCAAAGACCCAGACCCTGCCCACCAAGGGACCCGCCGAACGGCTTCACCTCCAGCCCATCAAATCCCTGCCTCTGCACAACCCATCCTCCTGCTCGCCCTCTTCCTCTCCGCTGCTCTCACCCATTCCCCGTTTCTTCTTCCCTTCGTCCTCTGTCCTAAAGTCCGTGACTAAGAGCTTGTACCCAAACTCTGCCCACTCTGTGCCACAGGTCACTCCCCAGGGCTCTCCGTTGCCCACGCCCTTGGGCACCCCTGTCCACCACCCTCACCACCCCTCCTCTACCCCGCCCTCCTCCTCCTCGTCCTCATCCTCCTCGCGTGCAGAGGGAGGGGGCGGGGTGGGCTCTCTGTCGCTCACCCCGCCCTCCAGCCCTGGAGGGGGAAGCGGGATTGCGGCCAGCAGCTCTGCCCATTGGAGGACTCGCCTCAATTCTTTTAAGAACAACCTGTTGGGCTCACCTCGGTTCCATCGTCGCAAACTGCAAGGTGAGCAGCTGTTGAGGTTGATATTTATCTAAGTGCACTAATATCTGCACAGGTAGAGTATCAAATTGCTTTCGTCAATGGAATGTAGGTGACGTGAGCAATTTGCATTTTACCGGCTAAAAGAACCACCAGACTTACCAAGTAGTTGTCTCTTCTAGTTCCGACATCAGAGGACATGTCCAGTCTAACACCAGAATCCAGCCCTGAGTAAGTCATCATTTGTGCATTAAGAAAAAGTCCCATGAACTCCAAAGGCTCGCCTCTTGAACGTCTTCTTCCGGCCTTGCGCCACCACAGGCTGGCTAAGAAGTCCTGGTTTGGGAACTTTATTGGCCTGGAGAAAGAGGAGCAGATCTTTGTAGTGATCAGAGACAAACCTCTGAGTTCTGTCAAAGCCGACATCGTCCACGCCTTCCTGTCTGTAAGTATCCGATGCGCTCTGTCTGCCATGCATCTCAAAGGTCACAGGCTTGTTTTCAGGGAGCATGTTCAAACTCAGACTCTCTCGATGTATGTTCTTCATTTCTGTCTTTATCTCTGTGTCCTCTTTATTTCAGTTCTGCTCACTGGTGGCACATTGATGACTCACTTTGCTTTTGCCCGTGGCTCACTCTTTCTCTCCTCTCCACACCCTCACCCTCACCTTTTGTCTCCCCCGCACTCACGTCGGCCCCCCGTACCTCTCCCGCCTCGTAAGTCTGTCGGTCTCTCTGCTTCTTCTCTGTCTTCCCACCGCGCAGATCCCGTCGCTCAGTCACAGCGTCATCTCCCAGACAAGCTTCAGGGCCGAATACAAGTCCTCCGGCGGCCCTTCCGTCTTCCAGAAGCCCGTCAAGTTCCAGGTGGATATTGCCTTCTCCGAGGGCGAGAGGGAGCGGGACAGGGAGAGGACCGAGAGGGACGGCAGGAGGGAGACGGGAATCTACAGCGTGACGTTCACCCTCATATCAGGCAAGTTGGTGGTACAAAGTGTTGCGTCCATTTGTTGACGTGGAAAAGGCATCTGCAGTTAACTGCAACAGCCGTTATTTGAGGAAATTGGTGATAGGAATACAATAACCTCTACTGTTCACGTCACGCATCTTTAGGTCCGAGTCGCAGGTTCAGACGAGTGGTGGAAACGATTCAAGCCCAGCTTCTCAGCTCCCATGATCAACCCCTGGTGCAAGCCCTATCTGGTGAGATTGTGATTGATGTCTCATGACAAACTTGTGCATTGCGCCGAAGAGCATAACTGCGTAATTCCATCGTAAACCGAGGCTGCCTTGTACGGTAAAATATTTCACATTTATTCTGGGTCAGACTTCTTTTGAAATTTATTTTTTTTACATTTATTCATATATTTTATTTAATAAAGACAATATTCATTTTTGTATATGCAGTTTTCTTAATATGCTACATTGAAAGGCACTTTTGACATGCAAGCATGTGCAGTTCTGTTAAAAAATATGATCTAAGTACACTACTGTTTTATCTACACTCTATTTCTGATTAATTTAATGATATCTTCAGTGAAAAAAATGCTTTTCTTTAAAAAAAGGACATTTTAACTGGCAAGAAACCCTTGCAAGGTATTGTGTATATATAGATATGCATACATCTGATATGTGAAATGACATATGTCATTGGGATAGAATGAGTTAAAAGCTATTTTGAAACAATGCATTCTGAATATTGTTCTCAACGTTTATAAAAGTGGGTGGTAACTTAGCAACAATAGACAAAATGGAGTCTCTGTACAAAAAACTGCCTTCATTTTCATCAAATGTATTGTATGTACTATATGTTTGTTATTTTTCAAACATCTGTCTATTTAGTATCAACCCAAACATGCAAGTAGCTGATTTAGTTTGTACTGACAATCTCCTTAAAGCAGAAGTCAACCCAAACATATTGTTTTGAAGAATATGTTCCATGCAAGTTCCACTAGTTGAAACCAGGCATTCTGATAAATATTGCGTTTGTAGAATAAGAGTTAATCCACTCGTTTTTAGCCATCTCTGGGGGCGGCCATTTTGTCACTTCTGTCGACTGAAAATGACATCACAACTACTCAGGGCTCACGTAACGACCAATCACGGCTGTTTTTTTTAAGCTGAGCCGTGATTGGTCGTTACCTGAGCCCTGGGGAGTTGTGATGTCATTTTAAGTCGACAGAAATGACAAAATGGCCGCCTCCAGAGATGGCTAAAAACGAGTGCATTTTGCTGCTTAATTTATATTCCACAAACGTAATATTCATCAGAATGCCGTGTTTCACTGGTACTAGTGGGCCTGCTGGGAACATATTCTTGAAAAAAAACATGTTTGGGTTGATTTCCCTTTAAACATCCTCAAAAAGCAATTCTCTCCCATCACCGACAGTTTTACGTAAGAGTGACTTTCCCGTTCTCGTCTCCTGATCCCTTCCCAGATGAGAAGAACGGCCGACCCCACAGGACCCCCACCCGCCAAAATTCCAGGCGCTCAGAGGGTGGGGGCGACAGGTGCGAGTGGGGCGAGCGAGCAGATGGCGGAGGCATAGGAGGCAGCGGGGGAGTTCTGCAGCGAAGAGGCTCGGCAAAGGAGAGAACCCGACTGCTGTCCACCAACGGAACCCAATCGCAACCGTAGGTTAGAACGGAAAGCCGCGCCGCCGGATGCTGGACCGACATCCGCACTCTTTGACTTCATCTTCAAGCATCCCTGAAAACCACGAGCTCCTTCCTCGGCTAAGTCGGAGGTGCTTTGATAATAGCAAGAATTGAGCCTCCCCCGTCATGCTTTTGTTTTTAACAATTGTCTTGATCCTTCGGATGACCCGGATTCCAACCCTTCAACGAGTGACGGAATCACCCTTTAATGAAAACATAATACGTGAATGAGTAGTTTGGTACCCCGCCGTAGATACAGCTTCTCAAAATCAAACTAGGAATTTTGAAGTGCTAATGTGCATGCCAGTTAGCAAATCAGCCTGCTAAAGGATGCTGACAAGACCTGATAGCTAGTCTACCATAAGCATTGTACTACAGCATCTGATACCAAAAAGAATTAGGTGTGTGGTGACGGCCCTCCAGGTTAGACGGAAAATTAACCAGTGCGTGTTCACGTCACTCTCAGGGTGATGTGCAACGACTAGTAGTAATAATGAAAGACATTGTGTATGTCAGAGGCAGATTAAACCTGAAGCGTCCTCCTCACCGAGTGGGCGGGCACGAGCTGAGCAAAAAGGTCCTGATCTTCTCAGGAAGGCAGCGTCCTACCCTGACTCAAAGAAAACCAACCAAGTAAGCTATGTACGTGAATGTGAAAAATTATTTTTTTATTTGGTCGTTATTTATTTTATCTTTGAGGACGTGCAGTGATAGCAGCAAGGACGGCACACGCGGCTGTGCTGGGAAGGCGAAGCTGCCTCTTTATTTTAACTTTTTTTGGGGGGGGGGGGTGGGGGGGCTATTTAATTTCTCTTCAGAGACAAGACGAACTAATGCATTTGGACTCCTGTTACCCTGAGGAAAATTATTTTTTTGATTTCAACAGAAATAGGAACATTACTCTATGGAGAGAGAGAGGGGAAAAAAACACTATGTGTGAATATGTCCATGAAGCTCATCACAGCTGTTTGTCCCACATTGAAAGAGAATGACATTCCTGGCCTGCGGCGCTTCAGACCGAAGCCGCCTTTTCTCGTCAAACTCTTCTCCTTACTGTCGCCAGAGTATTCCTATAAGACGGACACACAAAATCCACATGTTCATGGTTGCACCGCTCGCTATGTCACATTCCCGGTTGACCTGGACTTTGTAAAGGGAAAGTAAGCAAATCGTCTCTCACCCTGCCCCGCACACAGTCATGTAGTACTCGAATAGACTAGCTGATGCTCATCACCAGTCTTCCATGCAGCACAATATGCAACAAATGTGCAGGATGCTGACCAACTGAGTGCTAATATATGTTTTTTGTTTACATATTTTAAGCATACAACCATTTTTTAAAAGTATTATTTACGTTATTTGCATCATTTGTTTTACTGAGATGAACTTTTTCCATCACATTAATGTCAGCACTTTTTCAATGCGAATAGCAGTACAGAGTGCTCTTTGTTTATCTGATATTTAATTCATCATGCTTATCGCTGGTATGTGTGGGAGATTGGTGGTTGATGGCAGAGTAACAATAAGATGATTGAACTTGGCAGATGGCAGGAATGCAACCAAACCCTAACAGACATTTTAGCCAGTTTCCCCCCTCACACTTGCCAATTTGCTCCATCTTTTGATTTCCCCCTCTCGTCACTTTGACCCCTTTGTCCGCCCTTCACATGCTGTGTAGCCTTCATCAGCACGCGAGAACCCGTCGTTCGCCTCACTGTGTGCACTCACTTTATGATACTTTATGACTTTCATCCAGTTCATCTTTCTCTTATATATGCCACGTTCACTGTCATTGACCCAACTGTGGCCAAGATTGTAAACTATTCTCCATCCATAAAGGGTCAGTAGAATAAGGTGTTTAAAAAAAGAAATGTCTGTATAATAATTTAAATATAAAAAGTGCACTATTATAACTATTGCCTGTGATTTAAAAAAAAAAAAAGAACAATTGTGATTGAATTGATGGTCAAAACAAAGAGAGACCCACCTTATTGTTATGGTTACAATAATAAACCCTAAATCTGTGTATGTGGATACTATCATTTCTGAGGCCCATCCATTTGTCTATTTTGTAGCATTTATCCTGTTCAGTGTCCCAGCTGACTTTAGGTGAAGGCCGAATACCCCGTGGACTGGTCATCAGTCAATTCCCCGACGCATAGAGACAGAAGACATTCACACCGTCATTAAGGTGGGAACTGAAACCATGCTACCTGCTCCGAAGTCAGGTAAGTGTTCCATGACACCAGTGCTAATTTCTATGGTATGACAGGCAGAATAAATAAATGCTCTTCCACTCGATGGCATAAGGTACAATTAACCTGTACTCACCTGTTGGAACAGAATAATACAATAGATTTGCTTTCAACTATATAGGCTCAAATATAACAAGTATGTGTATATGGTTTTGGTGGTGTGCTGTAATAAATACAATGCATTTAAATCTCACCTAAACAAGAAAAAAAAAACCTGTACCGGTACATTTAGATGGTGCATGTTGGTATGTGGAAAGTTAAAATTAAGGTAATGCATGTGCAGTGTCATTATGTTATTTTTCATTTTTATTATTATTATTATTATTATTGCAATGTGAGAAGTATATTATTGACAGTGGTAGATACTAACATTTTTTTAATTCACACAATTGGTGCGTGAATCTGTCAGGCATGTATACCTAATATTGATACCTGACAGAAATCAAATGCATTTAGATAATGTAAATATCCCATATCACATAACGTACCAATTTAACATTTAAGCAATATCAAAAAGGTTTTACTTTCATAACGCAGTTGTGATTGACACTTGAGGCTCCGGCAACAGTGAACTTACTAACCCTTCACACGAGTTTGACATTTCCCGACAGTCACTGAAGGCATCATCAAGTCCATTCAAGGAGGGCAACTGTTCAGTTGTACAGTTTGCATCCGAGGAGGGCCGCCTGGACTACGGTGATACACCGACGGCTTTTGTCGATTTTTTAAGTGAAATATTTGATCCAGCTTCTTTGTTTTCCACCCCGAACAGGCCAGCAGGTATGACAACATGAGCGTGGCTATAAATGTGTTACTATGAGGCTGATGACTGTGGCTAACATTACAGTAATGGGGCTAGTTCCACTTCAAATGGCGATGACCGCTGACGATTGCAGGTGTTTTCTCCATTTCTCACTTACATTGCCACCAATTCCTCGTCAAACACGTCAATAGGATGGGTGGAAAAATAGAAAATGTCCATATGAAGAGGAGGAAGAATAACAAAAGTGCCTAACAGGAACTAGCTTTTAGCTAACGTCAAATGTCTAATGTCTTTTTGGTAAAAACGTCTTAACGCCAATGTGGAATTTGCATAACATACCTGAAAGCAAACATTTCTTTTTTTTTTTTTTTATGTTTGCCGTTCAAAAAAATGCTTTGCCAGCAGGAACGTTATGCAAATCCCACAAAACCTCCACTACTCGGCGTGTTACGTCACTCATTGTTCGCGACGAGTTCAAACTTTTATTTTTTTTGTTGGGTTGTATTATCATATGTTGCCTGAAAATATGCCACCCACCCAATTCGTGGACAAAAATATTAACCTCATAGGGCTTACTAATGTTCTCCATTTGAGCTAACTGATTTTCCTCATGGTCTGTATGACTGTAATGCACAGTGCTTGTATGGCAATGAAGGGCGGGTGCATTTGTTACTTAGGCCTTTAGTGGGAGTTTACACTAATTCCACTTCTTGATACTCCGCTATCTTGTCACGATTATATATACCATTAATGCTGCACAAAAACGCAATGTAACATGCTCCGGAGCGGTTCAGAATCAATAGCCTATATAACATGACAAAAAATGTATTAATGAGTGCAGTTGAAATTAGTTTTAATATACAGTACTGACCAATCAGAGGACAGAAAAATGCAAATGTCATCGAGGGCCAGTGCTCTGGCCCTGTGAAGAATTTGAAATCCGATTGGCCTAAAGAATCGATAATGCAAATGTGCCTCAGATTTTGTTAAAATGATCTGAAAATTATGTACAGTAGTTTTGAGCAATTCTGAAGTTGTGTAGGTGAGTGATAATTTAACAGCTGTTTTTTCTGCATGTACATTTTTGCAAATGTGTCCGGAGGCTGTAAGTAAAAGGACATATCCTACAAAATGTCATGTCACAAATTGTAATAGTAATGATCACCTATAAATAAAATGCAAACATACCAGAGGAGGCCACATGGGCCATGGATGCCGGTGGTTTTATCTGTGCAAACAAAAGAGGGAGTGTTCTGGCCTACAAGGAAAACTTTCCACACCTACAGCTGTTCGAGCAAAAAAAAAAAAAAAAAAACCAAACAGTTCTATAAAAGTATGTACCGTACTTCGATCTCATGACTGGTCTGGGGTTTGAAAAAAATGAAAAAAGTATAACCATTAAACCAAAACCACTCTCTTGTCACTATTAATTCTTATCCCTTGATCATAAGTATGAGCAGTCAGGATAAAAATCATTGCCTTGACATGTTTATAGTGACCACATTAAATCTCAATCGCGATATCGGGGAGGGGGGGATAGTTCGGCCCTAATACACAGTATTGATAATGGAATCGGAATTACTAAATCTTTAACAATTCCCATCGTACGGCGTTGGCATTCGTCTCCTGTTTATTGTCCGGTCTGGCAGCTTGCATGCAGTCCCCGGCATCCCATGATTAAGTGGGTCATTCCCGGTATGAAAAGCAGCTGCTTTGGTAGGTCCACGTGACCCACGTCGCGCTCTCAGCTGGGCTCTCGCCACACGAGGGCACGCTACGATCTTCACCTAACCATGATCTGCTGTCGGACGCGTCGCCCTAACCTTTCTTCTTCTGCCCATCGCATAGCGCACGGTCATCATGGCGGAGGCCCACCAGGCAGTGGCCTTCCAGTTCACTGTCACCCCGGAGGGCATCGATCTGCAGCTGTCCCATCAGGCCCTCACCGAGATCTACCGCTCAGGCCTCCGCTCCTGGAAGAAGCGCATCATTAGACTCAAGGTATGTTCGCCTCGATGGCTTCGCCTCGCCGCAGGTCATCACTTGTTCAGTGATTCAGCCACGACGGCTTACTCCATAAGTTAATAAGTAGAAGAGTAAAACCTTTGTACTGAATATGAACTCTTACAGTGGATCGCTTGATGGTCTGCCGACGCATGTCATGTTTGGACACGGTCAATCAATAAAGCAGTGGTTATGCTCGGGGGTGGGAAAAATTAATTTGCAACAAGTTATTATGTTGTATCACGGTTGAAAAAGAGCATACTTACATATGGGGACACAATAAACCAATTACTCCTCCCTCTCTTCGTTATGGGCCCATTAAAAGCTCTGACATATAACAAAAATATGACATACCTGCATGGTTTTTCTTTTTGTTTTTGTTGTGTTTATTATTGCGTGAATAATATAGGACCCCCCCCAGAGTTAAAGGAATAGAGTTATATTTTTGAAATTCACCTGAATGACTTTGTCCTCATTCAACTTTGGCTTTAATATCATTATATTACTTTCTTAACCTTATTTTAATGACTTTCTATCCTGAGAAAATATGTCCTTGTTTTTGTAAAGATTTGCTTTTTTTTTTCTTCTGTCTCATAATTCTCACTTCAAAATGATTTTTTTTGTTGACATTTTTTTCTGGAAAATATGCTACTCCTGAATTCCTATGGTGTTTGGTGGTACACCTGATTGGGTTTAATTGGCGTTAGGTTTATGAGGGGGTTCTTGGAAAAAAAAACTCCCCTGTAAGCATTACATGGCTTACTGGATTCAATAAATTGTAAGAACTGCAATATCGCTTTGAATGTGTCTCAATTGCCTTACCTGGATAAATAAAGGATTGATAAATAAATGAACAAATAATGTTACTCTGCATCTCGCACTTACCCAAGAGTGCATAGATAATGTTGTCCTCTTCGTTTGGAGCTCATGTGCATAAAGTGAATTGGGGAAACATTGTAATTTCTTCATTATATAAATGATGTTAACCGTGTGACACCGAAAAGCGGATGGAATCGGATTAACAATCAATCCGTCCTCTCTCCTGACGAATAGAACAGCGTGATCACCGGAGTGTATCCTGCCAGCCCGTCCTCCTGGCTCTTTGTGGTCATCGCCATCCTGGCCACCATGTACACTCGCTCCGACCCCTCCATGGGACTCATAGCCAAAATACAAGAGCACCTGCCCGTCAGGTAAGAAATAACACTCACCGGACACTCAATTAGGAACACCCCACCCCCTCAATCGGCTTTTTAGCATTCCTTTCAAAATAGGCTTTTAAAAGAAAAAAAATGTTGTTCTCACAGCCAGTCCATGAGCACCCAATGTCAGACGGTGGTTTCGGCAGTGCTCTTTAGCACTTTGCTGTGGCTCCTGCTCATCTTCACCATGCGTCTGTGCCTCAAGCAGCTCCTCTCCTACCACCGTTGGATCTTCGAGCAGCACGGCAAGATGTCCACCACCACTAAAGTCTGGGTGGTCAGTGCTCATTTGCTTTCTTTTTCTCTCTGCACCTCCCCGCAGCACAAACAAAGGGTTGGGAATAACTCATTCATATTCCCCAGTGATCCCAAATTCAAGCTTTCACCAAATGAGGTGTTGTTTTAAAGTACTTTGGTGATTTTGTTTTATTTTTTAACTGCCAAGGTTATTTTGGTACAGGAAAACAAACAAAGTAACTACGGTAAAACAAAAAATGGAAAAAATATAAATATATTGAGATGTCCTTTGTCTTCATCTTTGTCAATTATTCATTTATGAAAAAAATATTCCTAAGCATTTTCAAAAAAAGCTTTCAAAACGAAATTAAACGCTAACCATGATGACATTTCCCAAACTATTATAACCCTGTTAACCACAAGCTTGTGTCCATATGCCAGGCACTGGTGCGCATCTTCTCTGGCAGAAAGCCTCTGCTCTACAGTTACCAGGGCTCTTTGCCAAACCTGCCTGTGCCGGCCATCAAGGACACGCTCAAGAGGGTAGGTTGCCATGTCCTGCACAGGAAATGGTGGCTGGCTATAGATGGCTTTGTCATCCTTTTATGTGTCAGCTGTACCTTTTTAAATGTTGTCCTTTATATGTACAGTACAATGAACTGAAATGTTTTCTACATTCAAGACTCGCCTGTCTACTGTGATATATCGACTGCTATCTGGCCTGTCTTTCCTGTTCAGTATTTGGAGTCAGTGCGTCCGCTGATGGACGACTCCCAGTATGAGCGGATGACCAAACTGGCCGGCGAATTTGAGAGCCGCCTTGGGAATCGCCTGCAGTGGTACCTCAAGCTCAAATCTCTCTGGGCTGCCAACTATGTGAGTAAACACATTTAACCTACTTGTTCAGAAAACCACTTCCACTTTGCAAAATGGCATTAGCAATGTATTTATTAGCGCTCTCACTGTATTGTTTTTAATGTGTTTCAGGTCAGCGACTGGTGGGAGGAATACGTCTATTTGCGAGGAAGAAGCCCCATTATGGTCAACAGTAACTATTACGGCATGGTATTTATCCGATTGGTGCAAATGTATTTTATTAATATGGGACTTAAGTACATGGCGTAGTTGTGCGCTGTTTTATTGTGTTTTTTGTCTTGTTTGTTTCTATGGTGTCGAACTGTCATAAAGTTGTGTAAATCTCCTTGACTTCTTGTCTCTGTCTTTTCTCTTCCCAAAGGACTTCCTGTATGTGACCCCCACACCCATCCAGGCAGCCAGAGCCGGTAACACCATCCACGCAATGTTCCTGTACCGCCGCAAACTCAACAGGGAAGAGCTCAAACCCGTGAGTTTAGCCACTGTTGCTAAGGCAACAAGAGCCGTGCCGACACCAACTGTGATTCCTTGAAATGCAATCTTTAAACTGTGTAAATATTTGAGGCACCGTTGACAAAGGGACCATTTGTATCTGTTTTTTTTGGTTGTTTTTTTTTGTAATCATGTACATCCATCAATCTGTGGAGTTTTACTCCTTGTAACGTCCATCTCCTTAATTTTTTCTTGTCACATGTATGCGAAGACCCTCATGTTCTCATACCATGCTTGTGTCGCCCCCTGCCCCAATTTTCCTTTTTTTTCTTTTTTTTTTATCCCCCCCCCCCAACTCCCCCCTTATTCTCTTTGCTTGACTATATGCCCCCCCTCCATTCTTCCTTCCCTTTGCCGCCCCTCGCCTCTCAGAGTCGTATACCCGGCACTGTCATTCCTCTGTGTGCGGCTCAGTGTGAGAGGATGTTCAACACCACACGCACTCCTGGAGAGGAGACGGGTAAAGAGACGGACATGGACACACACACACACACGCACCCTTCCACACAGGCGCGCACATATTGTGTCAACATCCCCTCAAGGTGGCCTCTTGCCCAGATGTATGATCCACAGTGCTGGGGTAGAGACAAAAAAAAAATAGTCACTGTTTTGCATTTAAAGTTGTGCGTGCGTCCTGTCATCACTCACCTGTCACCTTTCATCCCGTTGAACTCTGTCTGGGTTTGTGAGCCAGGCCGTTGTCTTAACTAACGTCTGTTTTCTTGTCTGCCTTATCGCCCACGCATCATTTTCTCTCATCTATCATCGGTTTCTTTTGTCATCCCATTCTCTTGGGTTTTCTATCCTTCTTGGTCTTCTGCTTCCTCCGACTCAGTGGTTGTTGAGGTCTGCAGTTCCTTGCTGCTCCTATCAGTTTGAGAGGATGTTTGACACATGTCGAATCCCCGGCACGCTCACAGGTAGTATTTATACTCTTTTTATCAAACCCTCCTTTTAGATCTGTAGACGTAGAACACAGCCCCTAACGAGCATAATTATTGCCTTGTGTCATTTTAGTAGACAACTAAAAGTGGACCATGCAGTTTACTTTTGTCATTCATTTGTCATTTGAAACCAAAAGCACTCCGGTCCACTGCTCATGCCTTCACTCCTCCATATCCTCATGTAGACTTCTCGCTGGGTTCTACTGGGGAAAATCCCAGACTGCCCTTCATATGTTGTTGCAAGTGGATGCAGGAGAGTTCCCCGTAAATTAAGTCACTTTGTGGCTTTGGTTTGGCAAACTGCAGTTGTTCATGCGGGATGCTCATTCACAAATAGCCATGTGTGCTGAATCAAGCCAGCCATGTGGAATGTGGTCCGAAATAGATGGGTCCTGATACGAAAGAGGGCGCCACATTGCCAACGTCGACAAACTAAAATGCGGGATAAACCTACACACAAGCAACACCCCCAGAGATACTCAAGCTACGTGTGATGCATGCCTAGTGTTGTATCAAATACAAAATGCCTGCCCATTTTGCCTCTTGAAGACACCGTGCAGCACTGGCAGGACAGCGACTATGTCGCCGTATACCACAGAGGACGCTACTTTCGGCTCAGGGTGTACCAGGCAGGCAGACTGCTTTCCCCCAGGGAGATCGAATTCCAGATTCAGAGGATCCTTGATGACCCTTCGCCACCCTGCACGGGAGAAGCAAAACTTGGCGCTCTGACCGCTGGCGACAGGTCTGAGAAGCGACTGCTGTTTTATTTTTAAATTGAAGGAGATACAAGGCGAATTAGATTTATTTTCTAATGTCGCTTTTCAACCTAGAATTCCTTGGGCGCAAGCCAGGAGCAAGTACTTCAGCAGCGGGATCAACAAGCGCTCGCTGGACTGCGTTGAGAAAGCCGCGTTCTTCGTAGCCCTTGACGACGATGCGCAGGGCATGACGAGAGACGACCCGTCGGGTAGTCTGGACCGCTATGCTAAGTGCTTGTTGCACGGGAAATGTTACGACAGGTAATTCTAGTCCAAAGTGAGCCGTGTAGCCGAGGGGTGTCCAAAGGTACAGAAAAAAATAAGGCTAGCCTTTAATTTATTATACACTAAAATCCATCTGTGTAGGTAAAGATAGGTTGTTATTTGTAGTATTCGCCAAATACTATAAGTACTTAGTAATGCTTAGTATAAGTATACTTTGCACACCTCAAATGTAGCCTTTTTTTTCCCCCTCACAGCATCCATCTTTTCTCTGCCACACAGGTGGTTCGATAAGTCTTTCTCCGTGGTCGTCTTCAAGAACGGTAAGAACGGTATCAACGCGGAGCACTCGTGGGCCGACGCGCCGGTGATCGCGCACCTGTGGGAGGTGAGGGGAGCTCATCGAAGCGCCGCTTAGCCCTTGTTGGAGCCAAACGCTGACCATTTTTTAAAAAATGGGTCGTCTGTCTTTTCAGTACGTCGTTGCCACCGACTGTTTCCAGCTTGGTTACAACAGCGAAGGTCACTGCAAAGGTGATGTGGACCCATCACTAGCAGAACCTCAGAAGCTCACATGGAAAATTCCACCAGAGGTTGGTTGCTGTAGTCAAGATATTTAGTGAAGTGTTTCCCAACCCAGAAATATCTCGCACTTATACCACCAAACTAAAATGTCACAAAGAGTACTGTTACACATTAATCCCATGATAGTCAAGGGTATCGCTATATCTCAGATTTTTCTGTCAAACGGATTTAGTTTTCAAATATATATATATTTTTTTATTTTATTTTTATTTTTTTTTCAAATAATTATTCCTGGGTGCGTCTGGATCGTAACTCCTGCGATAATCACTGCTTACTGAAATAATGATGATGTCATCTCAGGTCTGTTTAATTAATCTATTTACACAAAGCTTTTATCCTGTTGACTGAAAGAAGAAGAAAGGGTTGTACTTTCATTGTACTTTCTGCCATTGAGTGGAGAATTGTTCTGCCTGTCACTATATGTCACTGTCACAGATAGATGAACAGTGATACATTATTTGAAGCAAATAGTTTTTCAGACCATGTATATGTTGAACCCACCCTGTTCATTTGTGTGTGTGTGTGTGTCGCAGTGCGAAGAGCAGATCTCTCAGTCCCTGACAGTGGCCCAAGCCCTGGCCGACGACATTGACTTCCACGTGATTTCTTTCCGAGACTTCGGCAAGGGAAAGATCAAGAAATGTCGAGTCAGTCCGGACGGCTTCATCCAGCTGGCCCTTCAGTTGGCCTACTTCAGGGTGAGGAATGCCTGCGGTCTTGATCGGTCTCAGGACTTGAGCTACCCTGGACTGTGGCTGCAGTGCATGTTACAAACAACTCTTGATGTGATGTTCCAGAATCGGAAAACGTTTTGCCTGACCTATGAGGCCTCCATGACCCGTCTGTTCAGGGAAGGCAGGACCGAGACGGTTCGATCCTGCACCAATGAGAGCAGTGCCTTTGTCAAAGCGTTCGTAGGCGGGGAGGTAAGATTGCCCACTTTTTGTTGATGGGATGCATGAATTCCTGAGGTGGGGGTAAGTCGTATATGTGCGAGTGGGTTAAGCAAGTCACACATCAAGTAATACAGTCAGGCTCAGTGACAGTATATATTTATTCACACACAAGCCACTTTGTACTCAGTACCCATACTTGCGTTATTTAGCTATACTGACAGGTTCACAATCACAGCTTTTTCATAATGGTCCCAAATATACCTCTGGTGCCATTTGTGGTATCTTGGGGCCAAGGAACCATGTTGAATTGAGGGTACATAGCCTTGTGATGATGGGGAAAAAAGTGCTCTACTGCCATCTTGTGGCATCAATGGGCAAACATTTTGGGTTGGGTGTCAATGACTTGCCGATTTCACTGACTGTAGCTTGGCTCGGGGAAACGCTAGCAACTTTTATCTTTCCTCCTCAATTAAAAACATAATAAACGTAAATACAAATTAATTTATTATTTTGTTTTAAAAAAATGCATGGGAGGAGGATCTTGAAACTCAATCGCATCGCGCAGTGGCAATATCGAGGGGGAAACAATTAGATTAGAATATTTTTAAATCATTCAAAAACTGCTGTTTCTCCACCAGTCAGCAGACGTATGCAGGCGTCTGTTCCGCGCGGCATCCGAAAAGCACCAGAACCTTTACCGCATGGCGATGACTGGCGCCGGCATCGACAGACACCTCTTTTGCCTCTACGTCGTGTCCCAGTACCTCGGAGTGGAGTCGCCTTTCTTAAAAGAGGTGAGTTAAAAAAAAAAAAAAAAAAAATGTATTACAATAATCGTTGCAATCAGTCCCCTCAGTTGTACAGATCCGAAAGACTTGTGGATCCTTTCAGGTATTGTCAGAGCCCTGGAGGCTGTCAACCAGTCAGACATCCATCCAGCAGGTGGAGCTGTTTGACCTCGTGAACCACCCGGAGTACATTTCCTGTGGGGGAGGCTTTGGTCCGGTTAGTGCTACTTTGTCTCACGGATGTATTAAGATAAGATAAGATAAGAATGCCTTTATTGATCCCATAGTGGGGAAATTTTCATTGTTACAGTAGCAAAGATATAGGTCACACAGGGGCGGCGGCATAATGTGGCCATTAATGTATAACATTGACGGCAAACATTTAGGAGCAAACCTATGTAGATATACGCAGTAACATGTGTATATACACATGTATATACACACCAACCTACATCTACATAAAAAATATGAGGAACACTCATTTCGGCCTGTACATAGTACAGAGGAAAAAATACTCTAAGTAAGTGACAGTGCTGCAGTGCTGTAGTGAAATGTAAGGAACAGCATTGGATAAAAATAAAACTAGACTAACAGTAGTGGGGAATGTTGAGTATTGCACAGTATTACAGTAGTGAAGGCATAGACATAATATTGGCAGATTAGCGTCATGTTTGGGAATATTTTCTCAAGATGTTAGTTGTCTATTTGTCTTTTCAGGTGGCTGATGACGGTTATGGGGTGTCATACTACATTGTGGGAGAGAGCCTGATCAACTTCCACATTTCCTGCAAGCACTCCTGTCCTGACACCGTGAGTTCACAACCTCTCATGAGATCCACATTTTAACATAAATGGTCAAAGTTGCCCTTTTTGTGTGCGTGTGTGTCTCTTTCAAGGACGCCCATGCGTTTGGTGCTCAGATCACAAAAACCTTGCACGATCTGCTGGAGCTGATGAGCCCCGGCCAGAAAGAGCCCAGCAAAACCGAGGAAAGTCGGCCCGAGGTCAAGAAAAACCTGTAGACGCTTCCTCCGCTGGGAGAAAAGGGATCCTTGAAGGGAAGATGTTTTAACCAACGTTACTGATTGAGGGAAGTCTGGACATGTTCTCATTTTGAGGAGTAATAAGTCAAAAATTGAAGCAGACAGATCAAAAGAACTCAGTGGAGGGAAACCAGTACCAGTGAGCTGATGTTTTTACGTACATTTATATATTTGCCACCAGGATTGTCCACAGAATAGCGTGTCATTCGGTTCCACCATGAATTAATCCTCTTTTTTTTTTTTAAGTTATATTTATTTCAACAGTTGATGGGTTCTTTTTGTACAGGGGCATGTTTATGTTTTGATACCACTGAATGCTCTCGTATTTGCGCTTCTGTTTGCCTGGACATTGTGCAGTGAAAACGTGCACATAAACACACAAATATATACACACATGCACGTTTCACATTCATAACCAGGAAGACACCTGAAACATTCCTTCACTTAAAACATTTTGCTTTGCACTGCAGTAAAATGTTGTGGTTCATTTATGTGCCAAAGGCTTTTGTCTTTCAAATGCACTCAGGCATTTTAAATGGTGAAGCACGTTCTTTTCTTGTATGTATCAATATGGCTTTTTTATTTCTCCAGTTCTTTAAATGCACCATAACAATGCAATATATGTTTTTGAACATGTGCAGGTTAGACGTGGTCAAGGGAAACATGGAAAGAAGCTCCTTAGTTCTTGATTGTTTCATCATATTACTTTTATCTCCATTTTTAACACAATATTACAAATGAACATAAAGACATTCTTATAAGAAATAAGTGCTTGTCGTGTCCTTTTTTTTTTTATTCCTTTAATTTATTTTCATGTTCTTCTGCAACAAAACTATTGTGATTGACCGCCGGGCCCGATCGGGTGCAGCGATGATCTCGGGATTCAGATGTTAAAAGAAAAAAAAAAAATGGTTCTTTTGTTCTCTGCTGTCACCACCTGTCTTTTTTTGTCTTCTCATTTCAGCTGTGAGCTCAGCAACGAGGCGCTCGCTCACGAGCCGCTCTGCCAGACTTGGGCTTCAGCTCTCAAAAGCCGCCAATAATCCGCTTGTGCATTTTTATTCCGGGTCCCCTCCTTGTCACCCCACCGGAGCCTTTTATAAAACAGCCGGTGCCCGACACGGTCTGCTCATTACGCATCGACGTCCGTCCGACACTAAACTGGTAAGTATAATCACTTATCTCTAGATTTTATGGAATCACTTTAGTTGCTGTGTATTTGTTTTTGCACGGACACCCGCATGTTTTCCATCCATTGTTGTCACCTTTTCCTCTTTAAACAGCAAGTAATCATAATGAAGTGTATGGAGAGATACATAATAGTTCGGGGGGTAATGTAGTATAACAAAGTCTAAAAAGAGGTTAAAAATTAGACTTGGATCAGTCAGATGGTGCAGGGACCCCTTACATAAAATGTACTCGAGTAAGAGTACTGTTACTTTAAAATAGGATTCAAGTATAAGAATTGACAAAAAAGTACAAGTGGGATGCCTTGCATCCTAAAAATAAATAAAAAAAAAAATGTATTCGTGCAGGGATTTCAGATACTATGTGATATGTCCCAGTCATATCAGCGCTTTTAATTGGCCCAAAGCTAAGCAACAGGAGAGGAGTAATTAGTATCGTTGTTTTATTGGCCGCCATTACCCACACTGTATGTCTGCACTTTTTTGAATGGTGCATTTGTTGCAAGTTATTTTGCCCCCGCCACCCCCCAAGCTACGGTAAGTTTATACCACTTAACTTCTTATGTGCTGCATGTGTTAATGCCTGACCCCCTTGCTCACACTCCTCCTTTCAGTGGGTGATAATACACATTATATTTACTTCAGCAGCGTCTTCTCCTTGGACACTTTTACCTCCACGCCCTCACTGGTTCACACTGGAGTGCATGTGTTTCTTGCGCTGTCATGTTAAGTGAAAGTTATGTCCAGTAATATGAATAGCAGTGCTCCATCATTAAATGCTCTACAGTGCTACCTCAATTTTTGAGTGGTCTGACTATACTTAGTTTATCAATGGGCACTGAAGCATGTAATCATGGTGCACAATGAGGGTTCATTCTGCAAATTCAATTTAATTGTCAATACTGATGTTTTTTTTTTTTACAGTACGATGCCATAGAACGGTGTTTACCTTACTAAAAAAAAAAAAAAAACATTACAAAAATTTTTGTTTGTGTTTTTTTTTGTGGAGCTTGAACAGATTAATGGCAATTCCATTCATTTCAATGGGAAAAGATGGCCCTCACTTTGGCCCCATAAATCTTAAAAAGGGGAGTAACGTGAGGAATTCTGTGGCCGATCCCTCGTGTGTTGACCTTTTGCCATGTTTATTCCCATTGACATGGTCTGAATGTGCTTCATGGTTGGCCAAAGCTCTCAACTATGCGGGGCCTTCATCCATCATGTTAATGCACCCGGGTATGTCCCTGTTAGTAATTGTTTAGGCAACCACTGTCAACATATAATATGTTAGAACAAAAAAGTGCATTTATTTTATTTTTTTAATCAGCATTGCATTTTGGGAGAAAAACACTGTCCAATCCAAATAACAAGCTCTGTCAACATTTTATTTCATTTTTTTACACTACTTTTATTTTCTTTTGTAAGATTTTGATATTTTTGCGCAGCCAGTAAAATGTTGTTTACTGCTTCTGCATTTTGAAAGAATTTGTTTTACATAACATAATGAATACTTTTTTTTTTTTTTTTTTAACAATGCCTTTATTGGAATCCAAACAAATATATTGAAATAATTTTTGGCTGTTTTATTTTGTACAAGTTTAACCTTGTGCGTTCACTGTGAGAGGTTCCTCTTACGTTGGCCCCGATGCAAGTAGATTAAACAGTAATAGGAGAGCCGGCGGGCGTTAATAGCTGCCGGACGACCAGCTCTAAGCCCTTTGCCGCGCGTCCTTTGGAGTAAATCAAATTAAACAAGAATGATGGGCCGTGTAATACCTCAATCTTATCCCGGGTGACATGACTCAGCCTTGGCCTCTCTTCTATTCCTAGATCATTAATGACAAATGGTCTTTCAACTTGCTGTGTTTTCAGTGTCACAATGTCTGAATTAGAAGATCATGGGTGAGTAAATTCTTTCTACAAATTCACCAAATGTATCTTCCGCTTTTAAACACATCTGCGGCTATGTATTTGCACCATTCTTTTTGATCTAGAGTGCATCAGGAGGGTAAGTCGCATCAAAAAAAAAAAAAGAAAAATTTAAATCCTCTTGTCCCAGATCATACTCATCACTTTTGACCCCTTTCTCCTCCACAGAGGAAGATGAGCAAGCAGAAGGAGGTAAGAATGTATGTGAGGATTTCTTTGTTAATGTCGACTGTTTATTTTAGGGTGTGCTGCTTTTTGAATTTCCTGTATGGTTATTCATTTTCATCCTCCGCTGTTTTGTTTAACACATTGAAGGAGAACGGCCCAAGCACAAGTGAGTATCTAGTTTGTGTCACATTCACTCTTCATTTTATTAGGCACACCTGCACATCCAATACCATAAGTCTCATACAGTGTTTGATTTCTGCTGTATTGTTATTTATTTATTTGACAATTGTTTTTACACAACTCTGGACTAGTGTTTCCCTCTCGTTATTGAGCCAAAGCATATTTTACTTTTGAAAAATAACTTGGACCAGACTGTGCAGGTGTACCTAATGAAGTGGCTCATGATGGGTTACACAGATTTTTAAAAAATACATATTTTGCAGGCCATTGGCCACACAGCTCGCTCCCCCAAAGATCCCAGAGGGCGAAAGAGTGGACTTTGATGTATGTTCCCCTCTTTTTTTTTTTTTTTTAAGTGTTGCATTAAGTGATCAAGTGGTTAACGCGTCTGCCTCGCAGTTTTGTGGTTCAGAGTCTGAGTCTAAGCTTGGGCATTCCTGCGAGGAGTAAACATGTTAACATTGAGGGGAAAAAGGTTAGAAGAATAAAAGTGCTTTTTTTTTTATGGGGGTTGCTGCAGGATATCCATAGAAAGCGAATGGAGAAAGATCTTCTGGAGCTTCAAACTCTGATTGATGTCCACTTTGAGCAGAGGAAAAAAGAGGAAGAGGAGCTCATCGGACTCAAATCAAGGATTGTAATACTTAATTTTTTTAAAATGCAGAATATAATATACACAAGCAGAATCCCCAGATAAATGTCTTTTTGTGCCTCAGGAGAGTCGCCGGGCAGAAAGAGCTGAGCAGCAGCGAGTGAGGGCGGAAAAAGAGCGCAACAGACAGTTCAGGATTGCGGTGATTAACCAGCATGAGCTTTCAACACATTGCCATATTGAAAACCTGCGGCGATTAACTCTTTTAACGGTGTCGTTCGCAGGAGGAGAGGCAGAGAAAGGAGGAGGAGGAGGCCAAGAAGAGGGCGGAAGATGAGGCCAAGAAGAAGAAAGTGCTCTCCAACATGGGAGCTCACTTTGGAGGATTCTTGGCCAAGGTCCATCGTGCTCTAGACAAACTGTTAAGGTTGCACTTTCCTAAAAAGAAGAGATCTGGGCCAATATAGAAATGTTTTTGTTCATCCTCAGTTTCTTAAGGCGCTTTGAAAGGCACTTTGAACATGTAAGCATAGTTAGGTTTAAAAAAAAAAAAAAAGTTTTCAATGGTGATTTCTGAACAATTTGTTTTCCTTATTTCTTAACTTGTGGTTGAGTCTTGGCAACAATTCTCTGGGTGACAAGTCAAGCCAGCTAGCAAGTTAAAATGCTATTGACTGCTCAATGGGTGCAGGTGGAGCAGAGGCGGGGCAAGAAGCAAACGGCGAGGGAGATCAAGAAGAAGACGCTGTCGGAGCGGAAGCAGCCGCTAGCCATTGACGACCTGAGAGAGGACGCACTCAGGTCACTTTGAAGCATAATTTTGATGTTCGCCATCATGAAGACTTTTACAAGTCTGTGTTCTTGTACTGCCGCCAACTTTTGGGCCCAGACAATTATCACTGGACGCTTATGATTTCAGATTCGCCCTCCTAGTTCTTATTAACTAACTACTTAATATAATTACAAAAAATATAACTATGGTATGGTTAAAAAAACAAAAACAAAAACCCAATAATAGATACTTTATTTTTTCAACATCATGCCACCCGTCAATCAAATTGTCTTTTAGAAGAAGAGCCGGGGAGATGTGGAAGTGCATCTACCAGCTGGAGTCTGAGAAATTTGACCTGACCGAGAAAATGAAGAGGCAAAAGTATGAAGTGAGTCCTTGCACCAAATACGAGCACCAACAAAATTTCAGTCACATTTTGAATTGTTGATTTTTATTTCCTTTGCCTACTTCAGATCACCGTCCTCCTGAACAGAATCCAACATGCTCAAAAGTTGTGAGTTGATGACACACAGAAAACCGTTTAACCGGTGGCAATATACTCAAAGATCTTCTCTTGTCTTGGAGCAGCAAAAAGGGCCACGGTAAGGGAAAGGTTGGAGGACGCTGGAAGTGAGTCGACACCCTCAAGTGAAAAAAAAAACGAAGGTGGCGATCGTCTTGTGGGAAGTAAAAAATGTAGCAAATTTGCAGTGTCACATGGAAACTGACAAGAATAAATTGTTGTGTTGCATGTTAAAAATTTGCAGGTGAATTTTTCATAGGGCACATCATACTATAGGTCCTGACCGATTAATTGGGCGGCCGATTTAAGCGATGTTAGCTCATATAAAAGTGGCAAAAATTGGCCAAATTACACTCCCACCACCCACATTAACACATTGCAGGGGGGAAAAAAACAATAACCCCAGACTGAGCGCCAGTAAGGGGACCTCAGTCTGGATTTGGGTGAAAAAAAGGGGCTGCCCGCAAAATGTCCTGTGAAATAACTAACTGACTGAGTACAAACAGCATCACTTGTCCTTGCGAGGTTCAAAAACAGCATGGAGGTCATCACTCTGTGCCTCAGAACATGGCTGGAATCCAGCTTCCAGACACATGCTGGACACTCGCTCTGCAAAACCAGCTTCTTGCTCTTTATTTAGGTCCAAAATGTACCTGATTGGGCAAAAGCAACATTTGTGAAAAGGGATGCTTCATCTTCAGTAGTACATTCAACTATGTTGTCACCATGGTAACAAGCCTTGATGATATTTAATTAAAGCTAAAAAAAACAAAAAAAACTGAAAAACTCACTTGGCCAACTCCACGATGAGCACAGCGTCTGGTGCTGCAATCTGCCGGATATTCGGGCCCAAATGGTGCGCGCAGCTTCGCAGCGTTTAACAGAAGCGGGCACAAAAACACGCTCAGCCACATACAGTGTCAGCTGGCAGCAATTCAAATGTTGGGTGGATGAATTAAAACGGATTACACTGTGCACTCCCGACCCTTCGCATTTTAATGAGGCCCAATATTTGCATTGTAATAGTAAAATATGCATTTATAAAGATCTGTGGTAGAAGGTGGAGATTTTTACTTTTACTCCCTATATTTGAAAACAGATATTTTGTAATCTTTAGTTTTGCAGAATAGGTGTATTTCTTTTTTCAACCTCTGTGGGTGATTATGTTAAAAAAAATAAAAATAAATATATGTAAAGTCAATTGTAGTTGGGATCTTGATGGACAGACATCTTGAGGACTGGTGTACAAAAATTCTCTGTCTAATGTGGGAAAAACACATCTTTTTCCCTGTTCTAATCATGAGTTTATTTAGCATCCTTTGCTAATCTGTTGACAAATTTAGAAAATCTACGGTAACATGCGTGCATTCGTGATTCAGGAGTGATACATTTAACGATGGTAGGAAATTGACCCTCTTTTGCAGTTTGAGCTGCCTTTTAGACCAATAGCCACCCCTTCTTTTGTTTTGCCTTTACGCCTTCATTATTCAGGCCTTGTATTCTTTTTTTCAGATCCAGTCACAGTGTCTTAATCTCTCATTTAAATCTCTAATCTTTATAGGAAGAAATATTAGAACCACCTTTCCGATATAATTCACTGCATTCCTTAAAATAAAATAAAAAATCAGTCTCGTGTATAAAATTTTATCGGTTCTGACAAAGTGTCCGTGGAGTGTATTTGTTGTTTGTCACCTGGCCGAGAAGTGGATGATGTCGTAGAAATGGTCATATTTCCTTTTTTCCGGCAGCTTCTGAAGGGAATCTTGAGGCAGGAAGTTGACAGAGACCCCTTTAAGACGCATCAGGTCTGAAAAAGATATGAGAAAACAACATTGGAGTCAGCACATTGGCAAACGTAACTGGCCTGAACCGCACTTTGTCTTCAATATGCAAGATGCCACTTACCGTTGACTGGGACAGAATTATGCTCAATATTTGCGTGTGGATGATCCTCCTCTGTGCTCGACTCGGGAGCAGCTGGGCATTCTTGTCTCCTGGACAGGGATTGGAATAATTCCTGCACGTTTGCAAAGGAAATGTCCTGTGCTGTCTGCAGATAGAAAAGTCCCAAGAAATGCCAAAAACAATTTGACTTGATTCTTTCTTGACACAAGTACTTCTACTTAAATGTGAGTACTTTTGCCACCTGTGCTTGTGAATAGGAAATGATGGCATGCACCTTTACCTTCATGTGTTGCCCATTGTGTGTCTTGAGCAAGCTCTGGTCTTCAGTCTCAATGCCGAAGGCCAGGTAAGGACTGGACACGATGTCACCCCAGTAACCCCTGAGAGCCCTTCTCTCCCCTGTCTGGGTGAAAACCCGAGAAGACAGCAAGCTGGGGTTGATTATTTGGTAGACGCCTTCCCTCAGTTCAAAGGCCAGGCCACTCTCCCTCCACCGGACATACTGATGCTTGTTAATGACGCCGCACTGTGGATACCGTAGAAGGAAAAAAAAGATGTGCTGGAGAGCAAAACCAGGGCAGATTAATCTGGAAAATTTACTTGCATCTATGATTTAAACGTAGTAAAAAATGTGTTGACCGGGTGGTATTGGCATTTTTAAACATCTGAAGTGGGTAAGACAACAATCCAAACACCGCTAGGAAGTTTCCATTACATTTGCATTAACACAGCTAAAATTCTTCAAAAAAAAAAAAAAGAACGTAAGGTGTGTGTTATGATTGTTTATTGGTTATTACCCCCTTCTCATGAAGCTTCATAGTAAGGTCCCAGTCAAAGCAGCCTTTTTTCGAGTCATAGCGCGTCCCAAGGTGCTTCCGGACACGGTAATCCCAGGCTTTGCAAATAGAGCCAGGAGCAATAGAAGAAGACTGCTGCATCCAGGATTTAAAAATCTTGGCCAGCTCGTCCCGTTCCTTAAACTGGACGCATTCCAACAAGTGAGCCTTTGTGGACAGGAGGTTTTTACGATAGCTCCGCTGACGTGAGCGAGCACCTTAAGAAGAGACGTGTTGAGGCAGGGGTGCACGTCTGAATCTGGGATGTCGCTGACGTGGAGCAAAAGCTGCGACGCCGCACGTTTCACCGTCTCGGCCGTCTGACTGCGGATCACGTTGTTGCCAAACACCTCCAGGAACATCTCTGTCTTCTCTAAGGATGGGGAAATGCCGCGTTAAACGCTGGGATATGCGTTTGCTAAATGTGCAAAAGGCACCCACCGTTAAGTCCCATCATTTCCTGGGGAGTCAGCGCGATGTAAAGCAGCAGCATCTGTCTGGCGATCACCTCCATGCAGTTTTCAAACAGCCATACCTAAAGTGAAGCAGAGACATTTTTGCTCCACATCATTTGCCCCCCCTTTGGGGATTGAAGACGTGAGGCTCACGTTAAGGACGTCCTCGTCCCTCAGACCGGACAAGGTCTTCAGAAGATGTCTCGGATCTCCACTGCCGGCCAGTAAAACGTTGACTTGCCCTTCATGTCTCACTGGGCCTGATGAGATGAGAGAGACCGCAAATGCCCACTATATGGACAAATGTATTGGGACACCTGGCCAGTATATCGACTAGAAGTGAAAAATTGATTTATACTGGGGTGGTATGCAGGTAGTAGTAGGACTCCCAAAAAAAGCTCTAAAACTGAACTAAAACCTATGGGTTTTTTTAAACGTGTATTATTATGTTTTATTTTCTGAGTCATTTTATGTCAATTACACATCATAAAGAAAAAACAATAATAATTTAAGATGTCACACTGGCGTTTTCCATAAGATTTTATTTCCCTTTAATTAATTCTATTTTTTAATAATTATTTTTTTACATTTTCCATCAATTAAACAGGAAAAAAAAAATCTAAAACTCATCAGTCTTGTCTTTTCCACATTACTTGATTTACCTGTTTTATTGTATTTTATTAGTTCAATCAATTGTATAATAAATTTGGGTTTTAAACTCGTCAGTGTGGCCACTTTAATGTACTTTTTTATTGTATTTTATTATTTAAATGCCACATTTTTGTTGTTGGTGGTCTTGTGCCTCTTAAAAAAAAATACTTTTTTTAAATGATACACACTCGCCAGCTTTTATTTTCACGTTCTCGCGAGAGTACATCGCAACATTCACAGGCTAGCGTTTATTTTCAAGTTCTTGCGAGAACCCGTCGCAAGTGATTTCGGATGCCCCTTTTTGTTTGTTTGCTCTTTCAAGTAAACTTGTTGTTTCTACGAACACGGTTTGACAAATTGTACGGTCATTATCACCAAGAAACACAGTAAAATATTAACCCCCAAAAAAGAGAAGTGTTTTCAAAGTTGTTTCTGGCAATTGTGCTCACCTGTGCTGATGAGGTCTCGAGCTGGACTGAAGCCCCACCAGTTGAAGCAGCCCGCACCCTCCGACGGCCGTCCGGCGCTCATTATGTCCCGGGGAGACTTCGGTGGAGGGTCGGTGATAACAGAAGCTGCGTGAACGAACCCACCCTCGCCAAAAGAACAACCGTGAGTGTGTTAGAGCGATTTTAACGCACAAATTAGCCTACAAGCCAGCGCAACTATAGTTGATCTTTCGTTGCCTGGCAACAGTTGAGTGTATTTTGTACACATGCGCAGTTTTCTTCCAAGACGTAAACATCTTTAAATGTGTATATTTTTGTCTTACAAAGCCAAGTACGACATCGTGTCATCATGTTTTCCACATTTAATAGTTAATGGTGTCCAAAAACTATCTTTGAAAATAATAGATTTATAAAACTCTTCAGAAACTATGTACAATGCAGGCTTAACACGTTTATTTCGATTTACTGCAAAGACATCGACATGATGTACATTTTTAAAAATAAAATCATTTAAGAGGCACGTCAAGAGAAAATGTTCATAGGAGATTTATTCGCAATTCAAATGAGTCAAAAATCACCATATTTATGTGTCTATATACATATAGTGTTCCAGGAAAATCACCAAACAATACTGAATCTATTGTTTTTGGAGTAGGAGTAGATCCAGGTACATCTTCATATAGAATACGAATGAATTAACTATAATCGCCATTGCAGAGTGTACAACGAATTAAAATGTGAAATATCTGTTTATTTCAGGAGTTCAATTCCAAAAATAAAACTCACGTGTTCTACAGATTGATTTAATTGTTCAGATTGATACCGTTGAAAAAGAGAAAAGTATCTACCAATTTCTATATCCTTCTCGTTTCTTAGATAATAATCTAATTGGTAAATGTTACTTGTTTTCCTTAGCCATAGGCTATAATAATCAAAATTATACATAAACAAAAATAAAATAAGACATAAAATCATCAAATCTGTACAAATGTGTGTTTCGCTGTTTGAATTTTTAAGATGAATAAAAAATGTCCACACTATGCAAATTTATAGATAGATTTGCACACAGAGCATACACACACCACATTTACATTTGTTTTAACTTGAGTGGCATACAGGTCTACACAAGGGTAAAAAAAAGAGAGGTCTGACAAATATATATTTTTAAAAAATCAATTTCAACTATACACTTGTTAAAGTGTACCACAAGAACAGCAAACAATGAAACAAAAATAAAAGTAACATAAGGATGAAGATATTACTTAATTCAAGCAAAATTATCTGCCAGTAGGATAATCAGAAAAATTTTAATCTTGGGTTGACTTGGCAAAATTTCTGTAAACAAGTAAACATAGCTTACCCACTGATGTCTTAAAACTAGTGTATTTATAGTATCCACAACTATAGAGTTATGTTTTTTCTTATTTTAAGATAAAATGAAATCAAAACCAGTAATAAACTCATAAATATCTCTGAGGGGGAAAAAAATGTTAAAAACAAGTGAAATGCTTTTACACAAAAACTGCCTTGCCTGGTAAGAAGAAATATCTATACAGTATTTAATCTTGGTTCAATTTTAGTTGTTGCAGTGAAGACAAAACAAACAAACAAAACAAAAAAACCATCAAGTTCTCCTCAGCGAGGTTTGGCTTTGACCGCTGCGTCGACTTCCTCCTCCGGCAAAAGTGTGTGCCACTGGGCTACCGGACGTCTGGGATTGGCCAGCATGTCTGACCAGTGGCGAAGGCCCACACCTGTAGCTCCGTAACCCATGAAGGTCTTACCGATGGGGTCGTTGCTGCCCAGTTTATCGTAATCGTACACTGTGATGACTACCTGCACTTTCTGAATCAGGCAACACAAAGGGTTCCATTTGTTAATTCATTAGTCTTTGACTGAGTCCGACGTAGCCCCAGACTTGACATGGGCGGGGGGGAAATAATTACATTGTAGCTCAGATATCAATTTAACGTGTTAACAAAATGTTAGTTTGCGTCCACGTAATACTAATTTGTGACCACAAATTGTGCTCTAGCAAAGTCAAATAATGCTTACCTGCCTGGCCTGGCTCTAGAGTCGGTGTCAGCCCGGGGGGCACACATATGTTCAGCCTTAAACTTGGTTGCCGGGAAAATTGTGTGAATTTACCCAGAGAGCTGAGTTGTTAATGAGAATATTAAATCTACAAATTTGCGCCTATGTTTTACCCAGTTCTTAGCCACAAATTAGCATTTTGTGCGTACGTTATATCTATATTCGTGCAACAATTTAAAGCTATTTTCCCATGTCATGGCTTGGGCTCCGCAAATTCCCTTTTTGTGGTGAAAACCTTACCTGTATCTGTTCAAAGGGGACTTCAAAGCTGAAACTCTCATTGAAGTAAGGATTGAGCGTGTTTTTCTTGACGGTTGTCTTCTTCTTCTTGATACGTTTTCCATTTTGCTGCAGGACAATTTTCACGTATGGATCTTGTAAAGGAAGAAAAGAGGCGGATGACAACAGGTAGAGTAATCCGCTGCATATTCGTGGGTCAATTCAGGAATTCACTGAACTGGCCTAATTTCAGTTCTCAACGCATTTTTGTGCTCCAATTTGCTACCAACCGTTTATTTTCAATAGTAATGTGAGATGAATTGGTAACGATAACCGATGACTGATAAAATGACCACTAGAGGGAGCCATGATAACTTTAACCGATGGGAGTCCCTTGCATTAGTACGATTTTTTTATTTATTTTATAGTACGAAGTTTACCTGATAAGCCCCCGACATCCATTTTCTTCAGATTCTTTGCCTCCATGATGTTTACTGTCAGTTTCCCAGCGGTGGGGACGTATCTCAGAGAGATGCAGACATCGCCCAGTTTCTCCTGCCCAGAGAAGCACGTGTGAAATTAAGGTTTTCAAAAATGAAGTTGAAGGCATGCGAAATGAAATGAGAAGGTACCTCTTCCTTTTCCACGCTCTCTAAGTCCCTCCATTGTTGTATCGGTTGGCCCAAATCGACGCTGTTCATCGGGATCTTGATATCACCGATCATGTCATGCTTGGAAAAGCGATCGAAATCGAAGACCTGAAGCACCAACGTCTTTCCGCCTAGCTCTGCGTATGGGATCTGGAGGGAACAGAATGATCATGAGGGACTTGAAAACAAAAAAAAAACATCAAATCAATCAAACTCAAGTCTCCATACCTTGAAGAAGAAAGTCTCGTTGAAAACCGGACACAAATTCTTGCGCTGAACCTTGGTTTCATACTTCTTCTTTTTGTCCGGCAACAGGAAGACTTTGACATAAGGGTCTGACGTGCCCCCCATGTCCATCGCAGCCAAATCCTGAGCCTGAAGGATTCCCACGATGAGCTTCATGGTAAAGGGAACAAACATCAGTTTAAGGAATTCTTCCATTTGACTGATTTGTTTGTGTCACAGGAGAGCCACCTGGGAATCTGTGAAGTTGTAGTCCAGAGAGAACTCCAATTTCCCCAACTTTTCCTGCTCCTTCTCCTCTTCCTCGCCTTCCTTCTTCACCTCCCCTTCCTACGAGGACATCATGATCACAGTGAGTAGTCCTCCAAAATTAGAAATTTGATTGCGTCATTCAGGATCTTCAGAGCCCACAGTTTGCCTGGTTTTCAAATTGCCTCAGCAATAGTTAATTAAATAGCATGTGCTCCGAATGTGTCACTGTCAATAAAGGGGTGCCGCAGGGTTCTGTATTAAACCCCCTCTCTTATTTGCACTTCGGTCTGAATGCCTACGGTGCAAATTTGTATTTCTATGCTGACGACACTTATTTCCCTCTATGGATCGACTTTTTCAGGCTGTTGAATCTCTGTTGAAAAAGGGGTTTTTAATCTCAACGGGGTATTTCCTCGTAAAACGACAAATCTAACAACTACGTAATCCAAGTCTACCACGCAGTGTCATACCTTCTCTCCTGTCTCGCCTTCACCCTCCTTCGCCTTCCTGCGGCGGCCCGTCTTCCTCTCTCTCACTTTCTTTGGCTTTTTCTTCTTCCCAAAGCATTTTTTGAAAACACAAAAGATGAAGCACGCCAACAACACCAGGATCACCACCACAATGGCTCCTACAGCCCACATGGGAACTACGATATGATTTAAAAAAAAAAAAAAAAGAAAATTAGGAATAGATTTCTAATCCCTGAGTTCATGCCAGTAAAAATCCAAACAGTGTGTCTTAATGTCATCTCTTCAGATTCAAACTATCCTCCATGTTGACTGTTTGCAAGCCGATTTAAATCTCAAATGTTGAGATTAAACAAATGGGGGGTGGGGAATACTTTCCTACATTTGGCTCCCATAATCTGAAACAATACACTTGCCATGTGTGTAAAAAGTACATCTTTTCTTAGGCTTGAAGCAAACATGATAGTGTATTTGAATAACTGTCTGTAGACTTTTTATTGAGTTGACTTTAAATTTAGGGCATGATTTTTTTGGGGGGGGGGAATTTAAGACTAGCGCATAATACAGTACGTGATTTACTCCAACCTCTGCCATAGAGCGCTTCACTTTTTTGCCTAATTTCTGACTAATTTCTCACGAGAGCAGCGACTCCAGGAGATGCTCACTGGGTAGTCGATCAAGTTCATTCATGAACTTGTCCTTCATGTGGTTGTAGTCGTGGCCGGGGTGATGCTCGGAGTGGCCTTGCTGTTCCGTGTGGGGGTGCCCGTGGTGAACTTCCTCCGCGGCCTCCTCAGACTCCTTCTCGGGCAGCTCGGCGGCCCTCCGGGCCCGAAACCCGCCGCTCCTCACCGGCCTCATGTCGGCTGCCAAAATACATCAGAATATAGCACAGCTGCGTATGTACACTGCTGTAATCCCTACGTCTGTTTGTTGCACTACAGCGGAGGAGCATAGAACATCTCTAAACTAGAAGCTCGACATGGCTGACCCTAATCCCTCTGTTAGCCCCGACGCGCACACACTCACTTTCCCTCCACTATCTCCTAGTTTTCTCTGCTTTTGTGCTCCCTCTGCAAGCACGTATCTGGATTTATCTCGACGATATTAATCCACACGCTGGATCCCCTGTAAGATTAGATGAAAAGTTTGGCTTCTTCCATCATTCACCACAATGCGATGGCCACAATCTAAGGCCAGCCAGCAGTTGGCAATATTGCCCCATTAAATTACAATCATGAGTTTTTGATGCATCTCCTGTTCTGGATGTAGATTGCGTCGGTGTACCTAATAGAGTGGCCAGTTAGTGTATTCCCTAAATGATGACAACCTGCAACTCACCTCTGTCATAATGTAAACTTATTCTGACGATTATCACCACTATTTATTGCCAACAATTTAGAAAAATTTAGATCCAATAGTGGAAATTTTGAGAAATAAGTTAAATAAATAAAATCATTTATAGTACGTCTTTTTTTTTAGCACTTTATTGGGATGTCATAATTGACATCGGCAGTCAAGCAAAGCAAGCATGCTTTTTTTCCTCATCAAATGTATTAAACTTTTAAGTACATTTGCATTCAGTCTTTTAAAACGGTTTATTTTCAAACCACACTATTACATCACCTGAAAGTGCATATTAGCCATTTTATTTTATGGATGAACTCAATCACAACAAAACAAAATCCAACTTACCTGCAGATATGATCCTTTTATTCCCCTGATGTCAGACGATTCTGAGCAACTTTTTGATGGGGATTCAAGTCGTATTTCGTGCCGGAAGCCCTCACATGGCCATCATTCCCTCGACACGACTGGCAGACTCCCTGTGCCCGTTTCCATCAAAGCTAAAGCCCTGGCAAATCACTAGAGCAATGTTGGGACTTAATCCCCACCCCCCTTCCCATCACCATCACTACTTCCCCTCCTTGTCGTATTGAAATGCTGACCACACATCTGTTGCTTTATGTTCAATTGAATGTGACCACACCACACCAGTTGCCGCTTTTTTTCACTGTAGCTATCACACATGCTGAACAGTGTTTTTTTTTTTTTCCTCACGAAATGGAAAAGTTCTTTAAAATGATGTCGGGGTTGCGTTCCGTTCATCCATTAGACTGACCACTCATAGTGCACCCAAGCCTTCGCTAATCTCCTCCAGCGTAGCTTTGCAAGCGGTCTAGCTCCAATCCAGCAACAACTTTTAGTCAGAGTGGACATTGCCTCACTCGCTTTGCTGTCGCTGCTTACCGCACATTTAGATAAGTGTGGGATGTAATCCAGTGGCACGCTGCCGCATCTGGACACCTCAATGGTGCCAAGCCACCACCAGCGGCCTCCTGTAGTAGTGGAGGGACATACTGTATAACAAAATCGACCAAAACAAAGCCATTAATATGAAATGCTAGTCAAAGAAATTGTCGCAGAAGTCCAATATCATTAGCCCAATAGCATTATTGACTAAATTATTTCAATTTACTGTCACAGTAGCAAATATAATACAAATGTGCTTCCTAAAAATAGTTTTTTCCTAGTTTGTGGAGTCTCAGTCATTCAGGTTATGGTAATCTGGAAATGTTGAATCGAGGCAACGAAACTTTAGTTTGTCGAATCTGGTGGGGAGGTTTTCCTGTAAATGTTCAAAAATCACTTAGGCAGTTCTGTTATGAGGCTAATGATATTTTGGAAACAAAGCATATATGCTACACTATTTCCTCGAATAGTGGTGTCCACTCCAATAGATGTCGTGCCACATTTAAATGTAATCTCTGAACCGGTTATCCTAACTAGAAGAAAAGAAAGCAACAATCTATATGGTAATTTTTGACTGTGTTGTAATGTACTAAACAGCTCTAGTAAAAGAATAAAAATAAGACCAGTGCATAAGTTTTTAGGAGGGCTGGGTGTTGGCCTCCAGGGAGCGCCACAAATACCAGTGGAAAACGTCACCTTTAAATGTAATCATTAGAATTACTGTTAACTTTTCCAATTGAAAAACTAACCTTGGTTAATTTAATGTAATGCCAATTTAATGACTACAAATTGTTGTATCCCCTTGTCAAATTTTGAACCGGTTCATTTTTACAATTCATACGGTCTACTCTAAAGCATGTGAATTGTTTTAAACTACATCGGTGTTAAAGTACACATCGTTCTTAATTCCAACATGCCATATCAAACTGCAGTTTACCGTATCTTTGCATCTTGCTCATCAACATTTCGAAGCAATGACAAATTTGTATCTAAATGTATGCGCACCTTTCAGGGTGTGTGCGCCCTTGCATGACGAGATTACAACGTGCAGCTGTAAGGCCGTCCTTATCTTTGCTGAAACATGTCGTTTTTTTTTTGTTTTTTTTTCCAAACCAACCATAGGCTTGTGTGCTGCCGGCCCAATGTCCAACTTTAAGCGGTACACAATAGTGACGAAGCAAAGTCTCGCTTGTTATCTTCACTGTGTTCTATAGGTGCCAAAGTGACAAGAACAGGTCACACTGCAGCCTGTCTGAACACAAAGTGGCTTCGGCAGAACAAAATGTCAACAAAAACTGAGGTGCTGGCATAGGTGGAGTTTATTCGCTGTTTGACCAATAGGAATGTAGAAAATGTGATAGTAGGAAAATACTACTTCTGAGCACCATAGCTATAGTGGTAAACAAGAGGTTTTGAGGTATTCTTGACTACTTGGTTCCTGCAGTACAAAATTGCCTTCAACCAATAAAAATATCGTTTAGCTTTCTTGACGGAACAAATGCAGGAAACGGGGTTGCTTCGTGCTTTTACGAGCAAGGTCTTTACAAGGTGTGCTTGTCAAAGAGGTATTCTCCCATGGAGCCGTGGCTTTCGGTCGCTGTGATGCGTTTCAGGCTGCCGACGTAGTCGCCCAACTTCTTGATGGTGTCATGGCTGTCAACAAGGAAGTTTTGCTCGAGGAAGTCGCAAAACTACGAAAAAAATTAAATAGAGTCAAAGAGGCTTCAAGCTGTTTACTGCCTATCCCAGTTGAAGTTTACTGTCAAATACATGCATTCAAAACAATTTTTCCTGAGTAAAGTCCGCTTAGCTTAATGCTAACAAGTAATGCAAAACCCCATAGATAGGCTAATGGGTACCATCTGTGTTGCGGTGAAATAATACTCGCAGACATAGTCTTTATTACCTCTGTTCATGATTAGGAATTAGGAATTAAATGCAAATGTCAATAATTTAGACTGCAAGAAGTGTGAGTGAGGTGATCCATATAGCCGACTTACTGGACAATCCATATTGCCCATTCATGTAGTCATTAATTAACTAATTGAATTTATATAGTTACTGCCCTAAATCTCTACACAGTAAAATATGGCAAGACTATGAAATAGTACAGAATGTAGAGTGAATTCAAAACCATTAATCGTTTTAAACGCAAAGAATCTGTTTCCGATAGTTATACTTTTTTTTTTTTTTTTTTTTTAACGACACCCCTGGATGTCATACTTACATGGGGGTCAGTATGGGTGTCAGCCTTGCGGTGTACATCCAGAATACAAGTGTTCACGGCCTTCTGATAGTCCAGCGAGAAAGACATTGCATCCAGACCACCTCTCCAATCCTCCCTAGTTGGTTTCTGCAGCATACAGTACAGTTCATGCCACACTTGTAGAGACAATCACCGGGCTACATGACAACAAAATGGAAACTTACAGAAACAGTCTGCAGCAAAATGCGACCCCCTCTCATGTTCTGGTACTCAAGCAACTTCTCAGCGTGTTCTTGTTCCTTTCGAGAGAGCTCCAAGAAACAACTGGAAAATTTATTCAGGGCAACATCATCCCTGTCAAAGTACATGCCCTATAGGAGAAAACAGAGTAGTGGTTCATGATCTCCGTACAGACTAGTGAGAACTACACTACTCCCCCAAAAATTAAATCAAGCAATTTGTCTCTGGGGTGAAATTTCTGTATGAATTTAAAATACACTAGAACTTTTTCGGGTTAACTTAATTTGACTTAAACGTCGTTGGAAATTGTCCATGTTGTCAATTTTGCTGTTCAGTTTATTTTTGAACAGCAAGTTGGGCAAAAATAACCGAGTCTTTGAACAATATGTGCACTCGAAAGTTTAGACAAGGTCAAAGTTCACTTGTGAAAGGTTATCATGCATTTTGGGTTCACCCTGCAATTTCATCCTAAACCCGAATATCCCTCGATTTTTGTAATGCAAATATAATACAATAGTTACCAGAGAAAGGTAGGTGTAGGACGCATTTAGCTTGAGGTTGATCAGTTTGTTGATGTCACCTTCACACTCAGCGTGGAGGTTTTGCCTTACCGCAGACTGCATTTCCTAAATACATTTAAAACACCCAAAATATGCAAAAGACGATGTTTGCATAAACACGCGCATGATATGGTCAATGCAGTAGTGAAAACGTTAATCACGCTCACCAATTACTTGCGATAGTTCACCTTTTTCCTCACTTTTAGCTTGGTGTCGTTCCGTGTGTCACGTCCGCCTTTTGGTCCGTGTGTCTCCCCCTTTTGAAAGAACACACACGAAAAAGGACCAACTAGCCTTCCGTGACCTGCGTTGCCTGGTTAGCTAGTATTCGTGTGGCTGTGTGTGTGTGTGTGTGAGTCTCTACTGCCATCTGTCGTATTGGGGCCTCGTTGCATCTTGTTGGACAAACGAGGGCCGCAATCTGTTCCATTGTCTTCTTCAAAGATGAATTCAATAATATAAATATATTTTGCAAGGAACTACAAGTAATTATCAAAATATAAATAATGAGAGACTTATCCATCCATTCATATTTAATTAACTGTTTTTTCATTAAAAGGTATCTCACAACTAACAATACGATGGGGCATTGAAACACTTCTTCCATAGTAACATTTTCCTCACTTTTTTCTTTCTGTCTATCTGTCTGTCTATCGATCTACTAGGCCTATGCAGTGTACTGTTACTGTAATGTGTTGTTTGTTGTTTCAAAGTATGTACACAAACAATTTATGTACATAGACCTTGACTGGAAGGCTCATAAAATCAAAATCCTCTTTGAAGAACAGACTGTGACAGTCGGAAGAATTCATGTCAAGTAGCATTTGAACGCTTTGCATGTGATTAGTAAATCATACGAAGAGTTTGTAAAATGCTCACACAGTTATTTCCTTAATATGACTGATATAGATATGAAACAAATCAGACTGTGGTGATTTTGACGTCTGTGTTGTATTCATAAGGAAGTAACAGGCAGGGCAAAGGTCTTAGTGGTTGTAAAAGGGCAGAAGCAGAGCCTTGCAAACATGACAGGGGACAAGAGGTTAGCAGAGGAGGGCGTGGTTAGGAATTAAAAGTCAACACTGCTGCGATGAAGTTTTAACACTGACACTTTTCACGCCAGCCTTAATTGATGCTTCCATTTTTCCTTACGAATCCGTTTAAAGTTTTTGCCACAGGGAAAATGACAGCATTTATAGACCATTTAAGTGCTGGTCACCTGTTGCTGTGTGTTGTCTTGAATCTGCTTTGGGTAAGTTCCACTTCCACCTTAGTAAAGATACTGTAATGTACTGTCTTGGGGGGTCCGTGTGTGTGTGTGTGTGTGTGTGTGTGTGTGCGGGGGATAGGCCTCCAAATATTTCAACAATTAAGTCGAATTGAATTTATTTTTGTCTGTCTTTAATGTAACTACGTACACAGAAAGGAGATGGTAAATGAGGAAGTAACGTACAGAACCTTATATGAATTTAATGTGCTGTGTTTATTTTGAAATCTTGAGTACACCAGAGTACACCGTTTTTCCACTTGAGGGTTATAAAACCACATCACATTATTAAATGAATACTTCCGTGATATCCGACAGTATATTGTTATATTATGATATAGCGTAAACTTTTTGGGTGATATGTTTTCTTTCTAATTTTGGGAAGTAATGATGTCCATGTCAATTTTTTTCAGTTACAGCGTTTGTATTTGTAGATAGTGAACTTTTACTTTTGCATTTAAGTACATTTCAATCTACGTTTTTTTAACTTTTACATTTTGAATCAGTGTCTTTACCAGTCTTTGTTGGGGTTTTTGTTTTTAACTGTGTACTTCTACTTCAGTAAAAAGTTTGACTACTTTAGCCACCTCCAGTTGGTTTGTGACTTACGGGGAATTCCCATCTTATTTTTCTCTTTTCAGGGTGCCTGCAACTCAGTTGAGACATCAACACAGCACACAACAGTGAGCAGTGCAAATGTCACGACGCTTTTCACTTCCGCCTGGACGAGCCTCCTCACCACAAACCAACGTAAGGATGAGCTGCTGTTTCTCATTGGTGACATTTGGCCTATTCACCTGATACACTATGACTTGAACCCTTTTGTCTCGTTAGACCCTGAAAATGTTGGCCACGTGACTGTGCAGGATCAAAATGAAACCACTATAACACTCAAATGGGATAAGGTGAACAATTTCTCCACATACTTCTTATTATATAACCTCACTGGTAGTGCAGAGGAGGAGAGAGTGGATCCTTCCCCGTATCTGACGTATGTTACACATGCGGTCGCTCGTCTCTCTGCTGGGAGGAAATATCGTTTCCGGATCGTCACTGAGTTTATGGGGGCAAACAGCACTGGATTTGTATTTTCTGCTCCCACTGGTAGGTCGTTTTCCATTGTTTTGGAATCTGAGAAAGTAAAGCATATTTGTGACCTTTCTTTCTCTGTTTTTACATTCCAGCACCTCTGAATGCAAACGGCTTCAAATCCATTCAAAGAAATACCAGCAGCATAACCCTGCAGTGGGAAAAAGTGGACAATGTCAACTACACGCTTGTCTTCAATGACATCGAGGAAGACGTCGGTGCAAGTGAGGCACAGGAAGTGACACACGCCATCGCAAGGCTCACAAGCGGGACTGAATATGCGTTTACACTCTTTACTGTGTTTGAAAACGTCCGGAGCAGCGGGAGGAACCTCACTGCAGTCACAGGTAGTTAGTTAGTATATGGTGGCAGAAGTAATACTTCTGTAAAAAAAAAAAAAAAAAAAAAAAAAAAAAAAGACTGTAAAGGCAGAAGTACTGATTCAACTCATAATTTTAAGTGAAAGTAAATATTACAGTTTGAAATGTACTCACAGTAAGTACAACTGACAAAAATATCAATGACATCATCGATAAACAAACTCAACTATCGTCACCGTAGCGTCGACTACAAAAATTCTGAAATTGTTCAACCTCTACTGTCAGTTATACAATAATCGTTTCAGTGACTTGGCACAACAAAAATACGACTTCTCTGCTCTCAAAATATTGCCGCTATTAACTAAAAAAAAGCAAATTACATGTTAAGAACCAGCTAGCATTGACTTTACTTTTATGCTATCAAAATAATGTGTTCCCATAGCTTTTGCAATAGAAAATGTGAATTAGGCTGATGATAACCACTGAAAAACACATTCAAGTATGTGGTTGTTTTTTTTTTTTTTTCAGATTAGATGCAGAATTTTTTTTAATGCAAACTTTCAATGCCAGAAGCTGCTTTTTTTTTTCTCTACATTCGCAACATTTTTTGTATTATATTTGATCAAGTAAACCCAAAACAGTATGAAAAAAAAGTCCTCCGAAAAATAAATACATGAGTACAAATACCTGAATATGTGTACTTCATTACTTGCTACCACTGTTCGAGTATGTTTGAATTCACACTAGTTTTCTCTTTCAGCGCCCCAAAATGTTCAGCATGTGTACGTGTTAACCCAAACTGAGAACAGCATTACCCTGTCATGGAACAAGGTCGGCGATAGCTCAACATACATCCTACAAAATGGCAACCGCAGCACAACCGTCCAGGGCAAAAGATCTGCCTTGAATCCGAAATCCATGGTGACATACAAGGTCCCCTGGCTTGCCGCTGGGACAAAATACAACTTCACTCTCATCACAGTGTTTGCCAACGTCACCAGCACTGGGTTCACGTTTGACGCAGCCACGGGTATGTAGCATGCGAGTACCCCCACCATTGCATTTCGAGGTCTCTTGAGTGCTGCAAACTGCATGTTTTGTTTGTTGTCATTAGTGCCCTCAATGGTGGCTATAGTCCACGTGACTGAGCGTTCCGAGAGCAGCGCGACTCTGACGTGGGAGACGGCGGATCTGAACTGGAGCTACTTGCTTCACATTGAGGGACAAAACGTCACAGTGGCGCCCAACGGATCGTCGAATGTGTCCTGTTCGTTTACATTGCAAGCTGGTTTGGAGTATCCATTCACTGTGATCACATTGTTCTCTGGGCTGGCCAGCGCCGCTCATCAAGGCTTCTTTGTAACAGGTATTGGAAAGACAGTTCGAAACCATCACTACTGCTCAGTTCATTACCGTGTGCAGTCTATAGAAAAAGAATGCATCAGCGCTTTAGCACTTTTTGTGATGGGTTTGGGTTAGAGTAATAAAGTACGCCAGATCAGTTTTCAACATTCCAGAACATACTGAGCTGAGCTGAACTGTGGTACAGCTCTGTGGGAAACAATGTCATTATAGTTAACGAATACTCACGAATTAACCAGAGCTAAAATGGAAAAACATTTCCGTTAATGAGATCAAAACAAAAGTGTTTTTGAAAAAAAACACACAAAAAAAAAAAACGTTAATAAAACAAATAAAAAACATAATAGTAGCAAAAAGGCCTTTCGTTTTTGTCTTTGTTGATAACAAACATCAGCACTCGGGGTTCATTTTAACTGTATTAATTTTGGTATTATTGTACGTCAGTGCAGAAGAAGGAAGGTCAAACAGACGTTTGAGAATTGTAGTTTACTTTGTTGCACAAAACTTAGCGACCTTTTTTTAATCTTGCACTTAAAAAAGAATTATATATATATTTTAAAAAAAAAAATATATATATATATTAAAAAATATATTAAATAAATTAAAACAAAGCGTTTCCCAAAAAATAACAACGAATAAACCTGATCCCAAAAAAAAAAAAAAAAAATCCAAAGAAATAAATATAAATACCAGCTATCGTGAAAATCATCCAGAACTATTAAAACCCTGGTGGGAACATGCCTCTTCCTGACCTTTAGGACATCTTAAACTAATTGTCATCATTTTTTCTTCAGCCATAAACTGTGCCAGTGTGACCTGGCATGTCACTACCTCGTCAATCCAAGGGACGGTTGAGGGCTCATTCACAAGTGCAACAGCCTCGAATGGATCGTCCTCTCATGTGAGTCCAGAAGGTCATAACGTGTCATTTTCCGGCCTTTATCCGGGCGCAACCTACAATGTGTTGCTCGAATATCGAAGGAATTCCACTCACTTTCTACAATGTCAGCTCAAACTGACAACCAGTAAGTACGAAACATGATCTAGTTCAGTGTTACGTTATTGAGCCAAGGCACATATTTTAAAAACACTGTACGTCTTTCCGCTTGTGTCCCGTTTAGTTCCACCAGATTTAACAGCTCACTGTGAGTACTGGGAATCGGGCTACTCTGTTTTTATCGTCTGGGATAGGCCAGATGGTTTGTGGACAGCTGTGGAGGTGAATGTGAGAGGACAAATGCACACAGTAGAAGGTACAGAACAACGACATATCAAAATAGGTGGATTTCAACCTGCGAGAACGTATGAGGTGTCTCTGTCGTCCCTGTCGGCGACCGCGAGGAAGTCCAAACCGTACGTTTTTCAGTGTCCGACTGATCCTCGCGGTAAGTTAGTTTGCTGCACTATCTGTCATCATAAAACGCTTTTGCAAGTGTGTTTTCCATCCTTCCAGGTGTCATTGCAGGGTCGGTCATCTCTGTCTTGCTTTTTGGTGCCCTGGTGGCTTTGGCAATATTTGTTTTAACAAAAAGACCAGATATCATCAGGTAGGCGCCAGGTTACACATGATACTGACATGTTTTGTGTGTGTCAGAGTCTAATCTTTGCTTGTTTTTTTTTTGTTTTTTTAGGAAGAAAAAGTCATTAGTTGAAGGCAGCGCCGTTTCAACTAAAAAATTCAAGTAAGAGGTTTTTGTTGTTGTCACAGATCACATTGAGAAAACTGCAAACCAGTCAAATATCCTCAAAGTTCTTCTGAGATTGAAAGCAAAGGTTTTACCTTGTTGTTTCATGGCTGGGAGACATTTGAATGCACAGTGCCGCCTTGAGAAACGAGTGACCCAAAGTTTTTCAAAAGATGATTTGCTCTAACTTAAGTTGCGAGTGCAAACTTGAGATAAACTGTATGGCGTCAGTGTCAGATAGAACTAGTATTTTATTTTTTTAAAGAGGCTAAACTTTTTATTTATACTCTCAGTTTAAGTTTACTGTCAAACTAAACATAAAAGAAAAGTGTTCACGAATCCCACTGCATTGTTTGGAGTTAGTGAGAAATAAGTATGATTTGGCTTTTGTGCTGTTCCCAGGTGGCCAAGGCGTGCATGCAAGAATGAGCAGAATGAAATGAGAATGTGTGACAAAGTGGTTGAATTATTTTCAATTATGCCATTACGGTATGTTTTTATAGAGTACCATTTACCTCATTAAAAACACATAGTCAATTCTTAAGCCTGTATCTCAAGGCACCGCCGTATTATCATTTTTTAAATGAATGGAATTGTGCCACCATTTAAAAAAAAAAAAAAAAAAAAAAAAACATTTTGCTTGACTTGTTTGCGATTTTCCCTCATCATCAAACGTGAGCTCATGGACTGAAAAGCAATGATGTCACGGCATCACCTCAAAGCCCACCCCCTATCCGTCCAATAATATTGCTCTGATATCACCATTGCTGTGATCATTACAACACATGAACCATCGTTGGCCATTTGGCCCAGCAGTCGCATTAGCATGCAATTGAAACATTGATGCATGGGATCTGTCTACTCATTTCTTTCAAACAGTAAGGTGAAACGCTTGTTCTTTTCTGGTTCCAGAGATGTTTCTCTTGCAGATTTCCCTGGCCACTTCTACAAATTGAGTATGGATAAAAACAGAGGTTTCAGCGAGGAATACGAGGTGCTCAAAATACAACAGCAAACGTACACAAATGATTTCTTAAATGCGTTTGTTCAGTCTAAGTGACCGACCTTCTCACACAGGGCCTCGCTGTTGTCGGTATAGAGCACACCCAGAATGCCGCTCTGGTGCCTGAAAACATGGAGAAGAATCGCTTCACCAACATCCTGCCGTGTAAGTGTGTGATGGCCGCTGGGCAAATGGTTCACTCCTGTGGCGCTGCGTTAACTTGTTTCTCACCGGAACAGATGACTGGAGCCGAGTGAAGCTACAAACCACAAACGGCAACTCGGACTACATTAATGCCTCTTACATGCCGGTAGGTGTTTCTTTTCACTGATAATAGAACAAATAGACTTGTATAAATACTTAAATCGGAAGTCAACCCAAACATATTTTTTTCAAGAATATGTTCCCAGCAGGCCCACTAGTTGAAACACGGCATTCTGATTAATGTGGCGTTTGTGGATATAAGTTATGCAGCAAAATGCACTCGTCTTTAGCCATCTCTGGGGGCGGCCATTTTGTCTTCTGTCGACTGAAAATGACATCGCAACTACTCAGGTAATCACGGCTGACCTGTTTTCTGAATCCGAGCCGTGATCGGTCATTGTGAGCAGTTGTGATGTCATTTTCAGTGGACAGAAGACAAAATGGCCGCCACCAGAGATGGCTAAAAACGAGTGCATTTTGCTGCATAATGTAGTGTGCACAATGTAAAAATGTGACACTATAGCTGTATCAAAAACTCTTCATTTGGTCCATTGACATTTACAGTACAGTCCACAAATACATCTCACCTTGACAGGGTTACAACAACAGCCGAGAGTACATCGCCACTCAGGGTCCTCTGCCCTCCACGGTCAGCGACTTCTGGAGAATGATCTGGGAGCTGAGAGTGAACGCCATCGTCATGGTAACCAACTGCACCGAAGGAAGATGGGTGTGTGTCCTTTCACTAAATAGTCATGCAAATTAACTCTCTTTTTTTTTTTTTTTTTGAGGGGATTTTTAGAACCTCACTTCCAATTGTGTCTTATACACATGGTCTTGTCTTTTCAGACTAAATGCGAACATTACTGGCCTGCACATAGAGAGACTTTTCATAGAGGGCTAACGATCACCACTACATCCGAACACAAAGACACCAACTGGACGTTAAGGGAATTTCGACTGAAACATGTATGATGCTTTATGCCAGGTTGTTGGGCTCTGGTTCTCTGCAACCCTGAACCGGATCAGCGCTATAGCAAATAATTTACATCTTTACAATTTAAAGCTATTCTGTACCATAATCGGAATTTGATGTTTTATAGAAAAACAGCGCAGAAGAGAGGACAGTGAAACATTTCCATTTCACTGCCTGGCCCGACCATGGAGTCCCTCAGTGTACAGATGTCCTGATCCAGTTCAGGGGGCTCATTAGGCAGCACATGGAAGCAAATGGGACCAAAGCCCCGACTGTGGTTCACTGCAGGTATGATGCTTAAAAAAAAAAAAAAAAAAAAAAACATGACATGGGGACAAAAAAAACAAATTCATGCAGCCACAATATAGATATAACGCGCTCACAAAATACTTATTTGTGGATTTAATATCATTCCCATCCACAACGGAGCCAAGGCATATATTTTCCATTAAAAAAATCTCAGTGAGGGGGCGGCCCTGCCTCACTTGCCTACCTCGCTGCTAGTCAATATACAAAACTAGATGAACAAAAAGACATGTGTAGTGACTAAGTCCATTATTTTCAGACAAATTAAGTGACTTGGGGTTATTTCCTTCACAGAATTTGGGAACGAATGCTCTCTACCTTGCTTCATTTATTTACATTCGCGTTTTGTAGGCACCATATCTCCACTATTAAATTTCCCTCATCTGCATCGCAATAAAAAAAAAAAAAAGAGGAAACATCATACAATAAAGATAACAGGATACTTGAATAGATGACACACGTGATCATGTACATATTTTTTTTTAGTGCAGGGGTGGGCAGGACCGGCACCATTATTGCCTTAGATGTTCTGCTTCAGCAGCTGCACAGAGACAAGGAAGTTGGCATCAACACCTTCGTCCACAACATGAGACTGCGGCGGCCACACATGGTGCAGACTGAGGTATGGCAAGTTAACGCTCCTCGACCGGAGCTCATGTTACATTTTCCCAACCTTTATGTTAACGCGGTCCATGGTGCAAAAATGTTGGGAGACTGCTTGTTTATGTGACAGCATCTACTTTTCAAAAAAGATTCTGATTCTGGTCTCTTTCCAGTCCCAGTATGTTTTTCTGCACCGGTGCATCATGGACTGTCTGCAGTCTCAAGCAGAGACTGACGAAAACATATACCAGAACGTGGATGTAATTTATGCCAACGCTACAGCGCTGCAAGAGTTTAACAAAGCGGCAATCTGAATCAGAATGGCACTTAGTAGAACATTTCTTTTGTGGCTTTTGCTGCTACAGGTTACACACTATTTGACTCAATTTTTGCTTTGTTTTTAAGTAATATAAAAGAAACAATGTGTATATTTATTGAACAAATGACTAGATTTTATTTGACTTTTTTCATCCTGGATTTGAAATGACACACCAAGCGGCGACCAAAGAATGTTTACAAATATTCTATTGACAATGACGTGAGCTTTGGAAACATTTTGCACATGGAAAAAAATAAATACATTAAAGGATAGAAACTAAAACAGGCTAACATCAACCTGAGAACCAATACAAGAATTTCATCTTTCCAAAGAGAAAAATAAATTCCTCTGTTGGATCTTGATGTAGGTAATGAATTGTCTGGTGAATGTAAGATGTGCCAGAAATCCTTTTGGTGTCACAATAATTAAGAAATGTCCTACTTCCTGCGTTTGGAAACAAACAAACTTTGTCCTCCAATGTGACATTGTCATTCTGGTTCCTCTTGACTAGCTTTAACAGTGAAGTTATGATCGATGAGTTCCTGTCGGGCTCTCAGGACATCCGGACAAATCCCAGCCGGCTCATTGCGCGGGTTTCTCGGCTGCCGGTCCTGAAATTTCTCCTCTCCGTGTGGCAGGGGGACTGAGAACTTCTTGGCTATGTTGTGCAAGACGCAGCAGGCCTTTATGATATTGGTCAGTTTGTGCTGCTCGAAGCCAAGTTGAGTCAAGCACCTGAAACGCCATTTCAGGGAGCGTAGCGTGGTCTGCGTCACCTTGTGGATCTTGGCGTGGGCCGCGTTAAAGTTCCTCTGCGCCTCGTCTTTAGGTTCAGGCACGGGGGTCAGGACACGTTTGCTTAAGTCGTAGCCTTCACCTCCTGTCAAGAAAATTGCAAAAAATGGGCATCAGACAACAATAGCTGATAACAATTCAGGGCTACCTTTACTGACATTCAGCACAGATCAGAACATTTTTTTTATTTAAAAATCTGACATCAAAGTCTTCCTTGCCAGTAGCTGGTCCTGCACTGTGGCCGTTTGACACATCATTTAATCATTATGTGCGTCAGAAAGATATTTCATAAATACTAGTGGTATCGGGGAGGATTTAAAAGTGAATAGTCGTACTGCTGTTGGTGTGCAAAAAAGCAGTATTGAACATCCCTAATGTTTAGGTTAAATATTGGATTTAAAATTCGTATCATTACGATGCTGCGCAATGCACATAAATTCCGCCGAAATGTCAGCCTCTATTACATAAAATAATTATTTGGAAAACCTGCTACATCACAGCATTCTATTTAAGATGAGACACGCAATTTTTGATTTTTCAGGGTTGAGGGGTGGTTCGTGGCCCTGCATCCCACTTGAAATAGAACCACCCCTGCACAGAGCGGCAAATGAGTTTTTTAAGGGGACATCCCAGGTCTAAAAAATGTGTCACACACTCAGCCTCCTTACCTATAACCCAATATTGTCCGTAGAGTTCTTCCTCGATCTCTCGTCCTCTAAACGACGTGCCCCACAAGTCTTGCTCGCGCGTGCCGCCCGCGCAACATTGCTCCACGCTCAGGATGTTTCCATCCATGTCGCAAATCATCTGGCACACCACGGACGCAAAACCCAGCGAGTTGACGTACAACTCGAGCGGCCCTTCGGTGATCTTGAAGTGAGCCGGGGCCAACAGGCCCAGCACGTCCGGGATCGCGCAGAAGTCCTCCACCATTTGGGCCATGTCGATTTTGGCTTTGCGCGTTTGCGGGAACGAGATGAACTGATCCGACATGCCGGCCACCACCTCGGATACGGTGAACACGATCTCATCGCAGTCCGTCTTCAGGTCGAAGCGTTTCTTCAGGGCGGCGGAATGAGAGCCGCGCGCGTAAAAGTTGAGCGTCATCATGATCATCGCGTCCAAGGACAAGGTGGTGAGCAGGAATTTCTTCATGCGGACGCGCACGATGTCCGCGACGAACTCGACGCAAGCGCGCGTGAGGTGGAACAACTCGAACAAAGTGGCGTCGTCGTAACAGTCGAAACAGCTCCGAGACTGCGATTCCACCTCCTCTTCGTGGCCCAGCAACTCCGCCTGGACCGCGAACCACACCGGCAGGGGGTCCGACATCTGTTCGCCGCTAAGAGAACGCTAAAAACAAATTCAAAAGACACATCGAGACGCTCCAAGTGGCGGTCCGGTTATGACAGTTGCGGCAAGTTCCGGATGTGAGCTTTGTTTTCCTTCTTAGTCGGTAACTTCGTCGCTTTTAAATTCACTATCGCCCCCCTGTGGATGGAGTCTGAACAAGTGGCAAGCACTGCTTGGATTTCTGACAATTGAAAATGACTCCAGAAAAATCCCATTCGTAATTAATTCCTTCACTCCATCACGATACGTCTAAAACACAAATGTAACATGTGACATTATACATTTAAATTTCATGTTTTGAATGGCTTTCCATGTTATTTCTCAGGTTCCATCGTGCTTGTTTGGATTTTCTCCTGCCTCATTCCAATCCATCTTTGGTTCACTGACTTAAATGGACGGATGTAAGAGCAAAATAAAACACCAATGATCATATGGAGGACTAAAACTGCCCAAATCAAAAATAAATAAAAGTGAAAAGAAAACCGAATATAAAAAATATAATTGAATTTGAATTTGACTGCATCTATATATTTATTTTTGTATTGATTTCCACATTTACTTATCTTTATCTTTTTTTATTTTTCTATTTACTTTTAATTTTATTTTGTATTATATATATATTTTCGTTGTTCTTATTTCCATATTTATTTAATTTAATTTTTCAATTCTATTTTTTATTTTCACTTTTATTTATTTTTGATTTTGGCAGTTTTGGGCCTCCATATGATCAGGCAGTCCTGCACGTTTATGTTAAAATACAAAACAATCATCAGTAAAAACAACAGACATTAAGAATATGAACATTTTAAAACATTTCGTACCCATTGCACAATTGAAATCATTAAATAGGAACTTTTACGTTCACTATTTTTCAATCAAAACAAACAACCCCCAAGTCAAATGGTGGGTTAATTACAACTTTGGTGACAAGTAGAACATTTTGTTGACGTCGCTGATGGGAACGTCCTTCAGTCTTGGTATTTGACCCTTCTGGGCGACTTCACTCATCTGGCTTTGTGCGAACGTATCTGAAATATTATCCCATGGGATAAGAGGATTAAAAAAGTAATAAATAAAATATTAATTGTTTATAAATAAATAAATGAATTACTGGATGAAGTTGCGTACCTGTAATGTTGTCCAGAGAATCGAGTGGTGCTGTATTGTACATATTGATTCCAAATAGCAACACCACAGAGACCGTTATTGCGACCAGCAGATATATTGGCGCAGCGAGGGCCCAGTATCTTCAAGACATGATTCAAGTTGTTAAAAAAGAAAAAAAGCAGGAGGGGCTCTATTAAAACTACAGAAATGAAATGTCTGTTTACTTTTGAGGCCAGTATGTGAGTCCTACTGAATGAAGCCACTCTTCTGGTATGAATGCCCACACGCAATACAGAACTTCGGGTGGAAATTCAGAATAAATAAGTCATGACACACAGAGACATTACCAACATAAATGATGATCTGCTCAATTGTAACACAGAAACAACTTACAGAAGCCAAACTGTGAGCCGAGGAATAAAACAAAGCCATAGATGGCCCTCTCAGGCAGAGGAGAGGGAGAGTTTTCCACCATTATCTGAAACACACATTAAAATCACAAAGTAGGTAACTTAATGTCGATTAAAAGCATTGCAATAAGACGAATTTAACTTAAAAAAGATTTGAATTCAAGAGGCTTCGGCACGTCTTTACAGAACAGGCGCGTTACCATAAAACTCGAAATCGATCAATTATTCTGCGCCATAAATTGATAAAACCATTCAAGGCGACGCAACAACAGACATTTAATATGCAATTCCACAACTGTGAACAAGAAAAACAAGACAAACCTGTCTCCTTTTACATATTTATCATTTTGTGTTCCGGAGTACTGTATTGGCACTCGATTGCTTAAGCCTATATTTGTCCGTTTAATACTCAACACGGCTGGAAACATTTCGCGAAAAAGATTCACCATTTAAATTTTGATACAAAATACAACACGTTTTACTTTTATGGTAACAAAAACTCAAGATACATATACATATTTTTATATAAATACTTTGAGTAGCTATAATCTGCTGTAGACCGTTGGAGGCATGGTTGTATTAGCAAAACTTAGATTTGTGTTTCTGTCAAACATTTGACTGTTACACCAACCGGAAGTTGTTTTTTTCTGCATGGTTTTAGCGCATGGGTTAGAATGAAGTTAGCGTGAGCGTTTGTCCACGTACATTCGAACAATCTATCCGCTTTTGATGCGTTCACTCGGTAATCTTACACGACAGAAGCAAGTTTACAAGTGTGACATAGAAATATACACATGACGTAGAGGCGATAGTAGCCGCGTGCATCAGAACAAATTTCTTACCGAACTTGGTTGGCAAAGTGTTCAAATGAAAGTGTTCGTAAAGTCTAAAATGAAGCCGAAGAAAAAGGAGCAGGACACATCCGAAGCTGGAAAAGACGATTCTGTGAAAAAGAAAAAGAAGTACAGGACACGAAAGAAGTTCAATATGAAAACCTTCCTCCTTGACTGGGCCCCAAGTCAGGTCACAGATGATGCCAAACAATTTTCTACCAACTGGGAAGCATTACAAGAGGTAAGTCTTTTGGAGTACTTGCCATATACGTGTATATTGTTTTATGAGTGAGAGCTTGAAAAATGTCCATGTTTTACATGATCGAAAAATACTATATGTGCATAAAAAAAGACTAAGGAAATGTTACCATTGCCATCCACAGATTATAAAGTCCAGTGAGACGACAAATGAGCCTACGACATCCCAGCAACAACCTAATGGCCCTCTACAAGAAGTGAAAGACAAACCATCCAAAAATGCAAATCAGAACAATACCTCCAATGCCAAGTCTGATTCAGGACAAAAAGCCAAACACAAAAGCGTTGACAGCAAGTTTAAAAACACACATCAGAACAATACCTCCAACGCCGCGTCTGATTCGGGACAAAAATCCAAACACAAAAGTGTTGACACCAACGTTAAAAACGCACATCAGAACAATACCTCCAACGCCAAGACTGATTCGGGACAAAAAGCCAAACGCAAAAGTGTTGACACCAACGTTAAAAACGCACATCAGAACAGTACCTCCAACGCCAAGACTGATTCAGGACAAAAGGCCAAACACAAAAGTGTTGACTCCAAGGCTAAAAGTCCTGTTGTGTCGGACACAATACAGCCAGCTGCAGCAAAACGGAAAAACAACTTCAAAGCTAACGGCGAGCAAGCATCCAAGAAGCAGAAAGTCGTGGCAAAAGAGTCCAAACCTACAGAGTGCGTATTCAACAATGTGTTCCTTTAACTTTTTACTTGAAATGCGAACATTGTTCAGTGATAGTTTTGTGCCCTTGCAGGGAGGACATTTGGTTTGACGACGTGGACCCCGATGACATTGAGGCGACGTTGGGGGCAGAGGCAGCGGACATCATGAGGAAGAGGTGCGGCATTCCAAAGAACGAGAGCACGCTGGTCAAGGAGAACGCTTTTGATGGGTGAGTGGCCATCACATTGCCGCCATTACAAAATAATTGCCATTGTCTGGAGTGACGCTGGAGACAAGCAAAGATCGATTTTTTTTTTTTTGTCCACCCTCAGCCTTACCAAAGTGGTCGCCATCGACTGCGAGATGGTGGGCGTGGGTCCCAATGGAGAGGAGAGCATCCTGGCCCGCGTGTCCCTCGTCAACCAGTTTGGGAAGTGCGTCTATGACAAGTACGTGAAGCCCAGCGAAAAGGTGACCGACTACCGCACGGCCGTCAGCGGCATCCGGTCAGAGGACATCGAAAGTGGTGAGTCCAGACATGAGGTTGGGATGTCAAGTCAGAAGATGAATCCAGCTCAGTGGCTTTTTGCTTTATAAATACTTGAATGCCTTAGTTATTAAAACTATTATTATTATCAATGTTTCAATAAATATTTGTCTGGCATTCCAGGCGAGGATGTAGCGACCGTGCGGAAAGAAGTTGCTGAGATTCTGCAGGGACGAATAGTGGTCGGCCACGCGCTACACAATGACTTGAAGGTAAACATGGAATTTTATACTAAATTCTTTATTTATTTTCATAACATCTTGTCCTGTGTTTAAGATCTTGCTACTGGATCACCCCAAAAAGAAAATCCGAGACACTCAGAAGTATAAACACTTCAGGAAGACTGTTAAGGTACCGATAGTGCACATCCGTGCCATATAAGACAGAATCTTGTCATCATTGTTAGAATGTTAACTATTTATTTTTTCTTTCAGGCAAATCGTCCCTCGCTGAAAGTACTTTGTAAAGAAATTCTCAACGTCAAGGTCCAACAAGGCGAACATTCCTCGGTGAGTCATCAACTTGTGCTTCAAGGCACCTTATTGTGTGAATGCCAAAAATCAGCCACGTTATTATGCACTAAAGTTCATTCTTGATTTTTTTTTTTTTTTTTTTAATTCCAGCAATTTTGGATGTTGTAACCTAATTCTTTAAAGAACTCAAAATATTCCGCTCACTTGTTTGGAATAATTTTGCACATTTGGCAAATTCCTGCTTTTACCTTATCACAAGTCCATATTTACCATGTTGCTTCAAATTCATTTGTGATTATTTTGAATTTTTTTAAGGTTGTCTTCCCTTGTATTTTTTGAACAAACAAGCAATAAATTAATACCAAATTATGCATAAATGTTTTTGTAGTATAACTTAGCTATAATATGAAAGAATGTCTTCATCTGCTTTAGTTAGCGTTTCAACTTAGGAAATCCTTTGACTTGCAGTCTTGTAAGCGATCGCTATGACAACTTTACAAAGTTCTACCAAACAAGTGTGGCGTAAACAGAAGCCAGATTGCAACAATAATGCAAACAAATCTGTGGCTTAATCACTTCAACTTTTCATATTTCAAGAAACATTGGTATGAAAAACACCTAGACTGCACTTCTTAAGCACTCAACTTATTTAGACACTATATAGATGAAAGAATAAAATATACGTACTAGTATCGGCACCGTATGGCTGCGCACGAGTCCGACTAACCTGTCCGTCGGAATGTTGCAGGTCCAGGATGCGCAGGCCACCATGAGGCTGTACACGCTGGTGAAGAAACAGTGGGAGGCCGACATCAAAAAAAGCGTGCAGGAGACACGCCAAATACGGAAGCCCAAGTCTCCCAAGAACGCAAACAAGCGTCGTGTTACAGGTTTGTCGTTTTAATGTGAAAGAGACTTTTTTGGTCTCCTTGCAACCAAAAAGTGACTGAGAAGATTTTCGAATGGGCTTACAAGGGGGAGAAAAAAAAAAGTTTCAGTTGAGGGAAACAAGCCAAGCAAAATGCACAGAAAGGCAAATTCTACATTTTTCTTGAATATTTACATAAATGCATTTCAATGAACGAATGTGGATTTGTGAAACCTTTTCCCTCAATTGTGTGTAGACTTGGTTTATTTTCATTGCTTGGTTACCTTGAGTTGTACAGTATTGTACAGTTTGGAATAAAATATCAAACAAAAGTAGTGAAAACACATTGCACTACCCTCACAAGTGATTTTTCTGGCCAAAAGGTTTAAAATGTGAAAAGTGACGCGCAGTGGAGCTCCAACTTTTGGAATACATCATCATTTACATCTACATTAAATTGTGCATCACATATTTTGAAATTCATCCATTATTGATTGAGGAATAAAGCAGAAGCGGAAAGGATCCTTCAAGCCATTTTTGGAGATTTTCCTTCAAAATGACGGGCTTTAAATCTACAGCCCAACGAAGAATAAATGAAGATGACATCGATGGAGGCCATCCAGCATTTTGTGTTGATTTCCTCTTGACGCGTTGCTGCTTGTTGGAAGAGAAAACGACGACGACAGCAAATTTTGTCTCGGCGTGACGCTTCCCCGCTGGACCGATCGACAAACTGCAGGGTTTCTAGTTGTGCCCTTTAGCTAGCGTACCACAATTGAAGGAAGCCAAAAATTGGTACCATACAATGCCATTTAGTTGAACACAGGCAAAAAAGTCATTCAAGTGAGTGTTTCTTTTTTTTTCCCCATCTCCGCCCCTGGAATTTATTCATTTGTGCCCGTCTTCACTTTGATTTGTGTGCCAGCATGATTTAGTGCCCTATAGCTGGTGAAAAAAAAGTGTCCAGTGCTCAATTGAAGCTGATGCTGCCAAGGCTTTTTGCCTCATGAAAATAAAATCAAACCACATTCTGAATTTAAATGAAACGTGCTGACAAAAGTTGTTTTTGTGTTTTTATGCTCGTTCCCATTTGACTCGGCAGTGTTAGGACAGCTGTGTCATGCTTGTCGTGCATTTTGTACTCTCCAAGGAGTTTCCATCCGTGTTTGCTTCCCCCAAGTGGACAGATATTTTACATGGACAAGGTTAGGTTTCCTTTTATTTTCATCGGGTTGACTCAGTTAGGCGCAAGAATTCATTCGTCTTTGCATAACACGTGCAAATTATGTATTAGGGTTTTATTACTTTGTAGTTTCGGCAAGCACTTTTCAAATCAGCGAGTGATTGCAAGGGAGAAGTTGTACTCTAATGATTTAATGCATGTGTTTTTCAACCGACATCAAAATTTCAGAATTTGACACAATTGTATGCCGATTTTCACTGCAAATAGTGATCGGTGTATAATTGACGGCAGTTATAAAGACAGTGATTTTTAGAAGAAAAAAAATTATATTATACAGTTTGTATACAGTTATACAAAAAACAATATTAAAAAAATATATATATATAATATAGAAACTGTGATTTTTTAAAATTTCATAACTGCCGTCAATCATACGCCGATTTTCACAGCAAATAATGAAAACCGGCGTATGATTGACGGCAGTTACAAAAACAATGATTTAAAAAAAAATTTTTTTTTACTCAAAACATTCTTGAAAGATGGAAATAGGTGAATTTGCAGGAGTCCATATTATATATTTGTGTTTGATCCTTTGTGAAAAGTGACTCATATTACTGCAGTTTACTGAGGAGTTGTGACTTGTCTCCTGTCTCCATGTACATCTGTAAATCTACTGCCCCCGAGTGGCCACAGAATGAATGATCATGATGCACAAACTGAATTATTATTAATATTGTATTTATTTATGGTACTACAATGTTTTTTTTTTCAATAATGCACAATATTATAGCGATTACGTTTCCTTATTAAAAAAAAAAACAAATTGCAAAATGTAGTCTGGAATGAATTAATGGCATTTCCATTCATTTCAATGGGGAAGGATGATTTGAGAACCAAATGTTCAGAGTTATAAGCATGAGCACGGAAGGCCCCACCAGTACTACTAACAATAGCGTTTGTGTGATGAACTGTTTGAAATGTGTTGTTTTTGTCTGTCTTTTCATTTCTTTGACCACCCAAAGTGTAAGCGTGTTCGGGTCAGCTTCTGCGTGGCCTGCTCATTTGCTTCCCTTATGCATGAGCTGCGCCGTGCAGCCGCCTGTCTGTTGACTAATGCTGGCGCTTGAGTAAGAAGCCAGCTGAGCATTCAGTATTTATGCAGCTTGATGAACAAACGCAGTCAAGCTACTTAACTCGCAGCGCTGGTGTTGCCTCCGTAAGTGCTGATGAACATCCCTCCCGTGAACGCGCTGGCCTTATAAAGTCCCCGTGCGAGTCTATAACATTAGTCCATTAAGTTGGTTTGCGCACACTTGTGTCTTATTACCTTAAAATAACCGGAAGTCATTTGGTAATGACGCCGCGTCACCGAAATGGTGCTTTTGATTTAGTGTGGAGTTTTAGAAGAAAATGGGTGGTGTCAAAGCGATTTCAGAGTGGCAACAGAATTTGCTGGAGTAGTTTATAGACGACAGCTTGGAGCAAATGGAAATAAAATGTCTAAATGTAGTAGGGTGTGAAGTAGTGCTTCTCCACCATCTTGTGACACCCGCTATTTATTTTTCTATTTTGCTCCCCTTTTTAAAATTTTTTTTTTTTAAAGGGAAGGTAGTACCATATACGCTCTTACAATTCATATGTTGAAATATAAATGTTTTATCTCTCAAGTGACGGAGCGGCATTCGTCACCTGAACATTTTCCTCATTTGACCTGTTCCGTTTTGTGCTGCACTCGGTTAACTACGGCAAACTCTTTTCGTGCGCACCTTCCTCCCCTCCACTTTCCCCTAATGAGCTTCCGCTGTCGACTTCGCATGTACAAGCAAGCTGTTTAAGCCTCATAAACTTCCTCGTTTTAAAAATAAGACACGCTTCTTCGCACTAATAGGCAACACACAACTCGACTCCTCGTCGTGTCTCCGAGGCTCATCGTTTCTCTGGGTGCACTTGCGGCCGCGCGCATAAACCCTCGCTGGCCCCTTTGTCCTTTTACAACTACTGTAATTTTCATGAGATTATATGAAGCACTCACTCTTGGGAGTTTCCTGTCAATAAGTGCATTAGCAGGCCTGCTGACCGTTGGACTTCTGTAAAGCTGAGTCTCATTTAGTTTATTTATATACTGCTGGTGTCGGGCTCAAAGCTCCAACGTATGTCACAATTTGGTGACGTTAATATTTGTCACAAATTTTTAACTATATATCAGAATTAGGACATGTTAGAAGGCCCAAAAACTGTGTGCTTTAAGGGGCGTGGCCTAGTAAGTGACATTCGAAACATGGCCATGAGGTGGGGGGGAGGTTGATGACGAACATTCCTGCCCAGTTGATAATGAACATTTGGCGCATATGGGCTTTGCTCCGCCCACTCCATCTCCAAATAATATATTTGTATTTGTTTATTTTTTATATATCTCTTGGATCACCTGGTACCTGTGGTTGGGGAGCAATTGTCTAAATGTAATAGTACTAACTTAATTTATATTGAACTAATATTTAAATGGGGGGTGGGTATTCCGTCACAGTTTCAGCAAAGCTCCTCAAGCCCAGTGGAACAGGTAACGGCAAAAAGCCGCTGGGGTGTAGTCGCACAATAATGATTGACACCTCATCAGTCACACAGGCTGTCTCAGGTTGATTTTCCTCCGGTGCGGTGGTTTCTTAAAAATCTGATTGGTTGCGATTTTCCTGATTTTTTTTTTTTGTAATCTAATTAACGGGACCAGATGGGACTAAATTATTGTTTCCTCAGATCATTTTCTTAAAAAATAATGCTTGAATGAATTGAAATGGAAATGAGATATTTTGGCATGACAAATAAGTGTACGTTTGTCTTTATTTGTGATATTCAGCTGGCTGTCGGTTTTTGCAGCGTGCCACATGAGCGCTGATGTCAATGCTGGGAACCTGTAGACAAAATGGTGTTTGTGCATCCATCCAGCAGGGCGAGAGAGAGCAAGCGAGAGAAAGCACCGACGGAACAGATGGCAATAAATCAACACAATCCGTACTCGGCTCTCCCTCGCTGCCTCTCTGGCGTGTGTTTTTTTTTTTTTTTTTTCCATTTTCATTTATGTATCAATTTACGTATTTGCAGCCCCGCGCGTATTTGATGAAGTTGACCATATGAGCGCGGGTTCCTCCCACCCTTCTGTCTTGGGTCTAATCCGCCCACATGTATCGTCTGCGGGAGGGTTAAAAAAAAAAAAAAAAAAAACTAGTGCAGGAGGTGACGCTCCTCTAAAGGAACACAGAGAGGGACAAGGCAAAGAGAGCTGGGCTGCATCTCCATTGAAATATTTGGCAAGAGGCGAGACAGGCAGACAAATGGTAGCTGGCTATTATTTATTTATATTAAGGCAATAACACAAAAATAAAGAGAGGCAGTTCTCAGGGTGTTTTTTTTTTTCCTGCTTCATTCCCATCTAAGTAACCAACCTGCATTTTTTTTTTCCTGCATTCACTGGGAAATCCCCTCCAAAAATTGGAAAAACTCCCCTGCCCAAAAAATGATTCATCTGACTGCGTGCGAGCGACTGGATACTGTGTGAAATCCACCGATAACAAAGAAACGAAAACTAGGCGGTGATTGATCCCTTTTTTTTTGGTCGGGGTTTGGCGCACGCAACCTGCACGAGCCGAGTGAGTATTAACCGTCTCCGTGGATTGAGCGTGCATGCGTTCAATTGATTGGTATTATTGTGATTAATCGCGTTATTAATGCAGCCTCAATTTAGCGAGCAGCGAGGCACATTCAACAAGTCGCGTTTTGTCCTTGCGTGTGCTCGGTTCGCACTGTTCTTTTTTGTCACTGTTGCACAGCCGTGACGTGCAGTGTGTACGTGTGTATATATATGTATATACATATATATATATATACACACATATAGGTGTGTGTGTGTGTGTGTGTCTACCCCAATGGTGGGTGTTCCCCATCTTCTATAGGCTGCAGATGGGCACGCTTCTTTCACTCTTTAGTCTGCATGCTTTGACTTGCGTGTGCGTGCGCGCGCGTGTGTGTGTGTGTGTGGTGTCAAGGCCTCGGAGGAAGGTTTGATAAAGGAATCATATAGCACCACGCATACACACGGACAAGGATAGATATACTGTACATGATTGGCCGGGATCTCATCCAGGAAGTATAGGTTGGCAGTTCAATGTCTAGACTTGCTCTCACACACAGCATCACCTCCACCTCTGCCAACTTGCTCCATCTTCTGCATTCCGCAGCATCACACGCACACACACACACGCGCGCCAAGCCAAGCCTCCAGTATCATAACGCCCCTCGCTTGCTTCCTTCCGTCACTTCCCGCCTGCCAACTGGCTCCGTTGTTCTCTTTCCCGTAACGCTCTCGCCACTCTTTCCTCCATTTGCTCCCCACCCCTCCACTCTCTTACACACACACACACACTCACGGGTCCTGCATTATAAATCTACAGCTGGTACTATTTTTAGACTGAGGGTAACCCAGAAACCCCCCCCCCCCCCCCCACCCCCGCCCACCCAAAATGAGCCCACCTGGCAGTGGAGATGCTGTGGCTGAAAAGGATGCCAAAAGCGAGAGATGAGAGGGAGGGAATGGATCTATTTTCGAGGCGAGTGATTGAATCATGGAGGTGGACGTTGGCGCATGTTTCCGTCGTGTCGGCGTGGCGCCTCCGAAAACCTCCAAATCATTGACCTTGACGTTAACCTTTCATCCCCCTCCACTGTTCGTTCCTTCTCATCTCTCCTCCACCCCGACGGCCATAAATCCTTCTTCTTCCTAACCTCTCACTTCCGCCATCCGCTTTGTCTTTTGGGTCAAAAATGGCCTACATTACAAGTCCATTTGGAGTCCTTAAAGGGGACATCAAGCCAAATATATTTTTTTCAAGAATATGTTCCCAGCAGGCCCACTAGTTGAAACAAAGCATTCTGATTAATATTGCGTTTGTGGAATAAAATTTAATCCACTAGTTTTTAACCATCTCAGGGGGCGGCCATTTTGTCATTTCTGTCGACTGAAATTGGGCTCAGGTCACAACCAATCATAGCTCAGCTTCAGAAAACAGGTGAGCCGTGATTGGTCGTTACCTGAGCCCTGAGTAGTTGTGTTGTCATTTTCAGTCGACAGAAGTGACAAAATGGCCGCCCCCTGAGATGGTTAAAAACTAGTGGATTAACTTTTATTCCACAAACGCAATATTTATCCGAATGCCTTGTTTCAACTAGTGGGCTTGCATAGAACATATTCTTGAAAAAAATGTGTTTGGGTTGACACTAATGTAACATAGGTCAATTATTGGATGATAATGAGCCCAAAAAAATCCCAAATCAAAAATGCTCCCAAACTATCAAAGTCCAATAGATTATTAATCATACAGTAGAGTATATACAGTAGAATATAATCACAAAAGTATGCTGACAATACAGAAGGAAACAATCGATACACAGTTGAGACAAGTCTTCACAGCCCTGTTCCAGTGCCACTGTTTTGCGATATTAAAATACCAAACCGAGTGAAATCATTTCAGAATTTCTCCCACCATTAATACGACCTATAACCTGTACAACTCAATTAAAAAATATATATATATATATAATTTGAGATGGGAGGTAAAAATATGACTTATGACTGGCATGTGGCTGTGTTCCCAATTAACAAATCAAGTCAGCACACACCTGCCCCCATTTAAAGTAACTGATTGACCACAACTTCATTTCTGATGTTCTAGTAGGCTTTCTTAACACCCCTCGGCCCCTTTCTAGCAGATACCTGAAGGTTTTGTGCTGCTATTTCAAACTGTTCATAATACCTTCCACCTTGTCTTAGGCCTCAGGTCCAACTCAAGAAATGAAACCCATTGGAAATAATTGCTCATGTTTGGCTAAAACCAAGGTTGAAATAGTTTTGGCCTTAATTCTGAAAGGTATGTTTGGCACCAAAAGAGCACCAAAATAACCACCGTGAGGTGTGGTGGTGGCAGCAGCCGGATGCTTTGGGGCACTTTTGCTTCAGCTGCGGCTCGAGGGCCTTAGTCAAGGTGAATGGAATGATGAACCGTTTGAAATAGCAGCACAAAACCGTCAAGCATCTGCTAGAAAGGGGAAAAAATGTCAGGAAAGCCTACTAGAACATCAGAACATGAATTGTGGTTAATCCTGGCACTTTATATGGTGGATTGTGTGTGCTGACTTTAGTTTAATTCTGAACACATGCCACATCTTGCACACTTCTGGACACCTAATTACATTAAAAAAAATAATAATAATTAAAAAAAAACAACATTCAATTGAATTGTTCATGTTGAAGGTCACATTAACGGTGGACCAAGTTTTGAAATGTTTTTGTATCATCACAGTAATCTGGCATTTGGCCAGGGGTGTGTAGACTTTTTTTTTTTGGTACATATTTATATTTCTAGCGTTTAAATATTTTATAAACTATTATTGTTATCTGTTATTGTTTTTAGATTGACTATTTTAACAAAAACAACAACAAAAAAAGCAAATACTAAAGCATAGAATAGAACTGTTGCACATCAATGTAAACTTGCTGGAATGTCTGCCTAAAACTTTCGTAGAGTATATACAGTTCATAGTAAATATCAGATTGTTAATTATTAGAAAATTACAAAAAAAAGTGAGAGCTTACATGTGTAGAAGGTTAATGCTTTTTTAAAAAAAAAAAAATTTTGCTCATTGGTATCTTTAAAAAAAAAAAAAGGATGTGTGCTTGTGTAGTAACTCTTCGTTATCTAACCTGAAGTCAATTCTAGACACCTAGAAACTGACAATACCATATTTGTAGCAAATGTTTGATACGAATGGTATCCATAATTGATATATCGGAAAAAAAGACTTCTCCACTCATGCGTCCTACTTAATATGAAAGAGTTATTCGACAATTTTTGTCATCTCTGTATGCCTCAATTCACATCATAATAAGAGATCGCCTTCACTCTTCTGCGGCCCAAAAATAAAAATAATAATGAAAAATTTCTCATTTGATGATGCTGCTCTCTCAAGGCTGAGAGGCTCATTGCAGGCTGCCTTGTCTCTTCTTGAAACCAAATGTCTTTCTTTGACAGAGATTTTATTTAAATATGGGTCACATTCATCTAATCTGATTGATAACAGTAAAAACACTTGAAAGAAAAAAATAAATCAAAATTAGCATTTTTTTTTTTTTTATGCCGCCATGGATGTACATGCTTAAATGTCTCCCTAGCTGAAACAGCAATGCTTAAAGTCCTATTGTCAAACAGTTCTTGAAGTTTTAAAATTTCAAACATAGAGTACATCGTAAAGGCAATCCTTATTGACAGAGAAACACACTCCTTGCATCACGACAAAAAAATAAAAAATAACGGTGAAAACATAAACAGCGTTGTAGCAACCATGACTTGCACAAAACTTGTAGCCCCTCAAACTCTGCGGGCACGAGTGCATAAATAATCCAACCCATTACACTCTTGTCGTTATACAGTCGCAATAACGGTCAAGACATTTTCACAAGTGCATATGTAACTCGGAAATAACCCCATTTACTTTGCCGTCTGCTGTTGCGTGAATGCAAAACGGCTGCCTCAGCCTGGCACTTCAGCTCACAGATCCCTCTGGTGGATTGCAACGACACAATGAGGCTGTGAAGACAGTTGAGTGAATAAGATGGACAATTTGTAAAAAACTGTGATGTCGTTTTCAGTCAACAGCAGAGGGCAGTATAATGCCATGTCAAAATAATAATGTCAAAATGGCCACCCGCTGAAATGGATAAAAACAGGTGGATTTTTCGTCTTAATTCACATTCCACAAAGGGAATATTAATCAGAATCCCGTGTTTGGACTAGTCGGGCTGCATATAACATATTGTTAAGAAAAACTAATTAAAGTATGGTCATGAAGTATTTGTACTTAGTTACAAAGCAGGAGTGCTCCTGTGTGCCGAACACAAGGACCAAAACCCCCCGCGCCCCCCCCCCGCCCCGCAGGGATGTGTTGTTTGGATTGGTTGACCCCCGGGGAGCGCCACGCTGACTCGAGCCGAGGAACGAGCCATTTCCTTTCTGCTTGCTTAATTGATTGCCTGTTTCATTTACGCAGTGGGAATTGGCCACGGGCGAGCTTTGTTATGATGACGAATGCCTTGTTTTTTTTTTTTTTTTTTCCCTCCACACATCCTCCCTTTGCATGATTTTTTTCTTTTAAATAATTTTGTATGTATCTTAAATTATGAAGCTTCATTAGGATTCAAAGGGACGCCTCACTTGAGGGGACTGAGGAGGATTGAAGAATGTAGGGGGGGCTGACCGCAGTGCTAGGCTGCAGTACCTCCCTCTCACCTCTAGAGGTCTCGTGTGCATTGAGGTTGACGATGCAGAGAAGAGGAGGGAGGGAGGGAGGGAGGCAAGTGATCTGGATGGAACAGCATGACGCCTTGTGGTTACATCCTTTGATGACGGAGCGGGTGGCGGCGAAGAGGGGCGGGGGGGGGGGGCTGTTGTGCACATGGAAACACACACACGCGCACATCACATACACGCGTGCATGCATGACAAACAGTATTTCCCTGCATTGACACCCCATATGCTTGTTTTCCTTTCTCGCTTCCTTTCTAATCGCCCATCATCGTCATCATCATCTATAGGTGCCCCCCTTTTTTCCCCCCTCACAATTATCCCCTAATGTCCTTTTCTCCTTCTCAAGTGCTAACCCCCCCCCACACGTCCCATCCTGTCCCCTCCCTCTGTGATTGTTTTTTTTTTTTTTTTTTGCTTTTACTGCCAACAGCCAGGTTGGTTCCGCATAGTCAGCACTCCTCCGAATTCCTCTCCCCTCCCCCTCACAGTCAATGCATCCCATAATCCTGTGCTGTCCCCCCCCCCCCATATGCACCACCCCGTTCCTCTTTTCTCGCCGCAGTGTTTGCACTCCTCTGCCGAAGTGGGTTTTTTTTCTTTTTTTTTTTCCCACCCAGGCTGCGTTTCTTAGCGCGTTTGGCCAGGTGAGCGTGCCACTCGTTCGGAGCTGGGTGAGGGGTGCTGGTAGGGGTGTGTGGGGGGGGGGGGGGTGTTAGCACACGGTGGCCAAGTCAGGAAATGCTGCAGGAGAAAGAGAGAGGGAGAGAAACACAGAAACAGAAGGGGAGAGAGACCCCCCCCCCCCCAAACCACCTCCAGTTTGCGCCTCTTCCCAATGCGTAGAAACACTCCGCCTCCTTTCTCACCTCATGCTTTTTACCCTTCCTCCATTTTACTGCTCATACCTGTCCTCCCGCCTTGCTTCTATTTTTCCTCTGCATTGAAGTGCAGCGGCTCGCTTACACCACACTCGTTCGGAGCTAAAATTGACACACACAAAAAAAAAAAAAAACAATCAAATCTGCACTTAACTGCCTCTAAATGCTGTTGCTATTTTGGATGCGACTACAAAACTGCATGCGGTGAGCAATCAAGTGGCCACACATGACACCAGGAGGGCAACGGACGTCGTTTCACCACAGTTACAGACTTGTGGCTGTCTGTGTATAAAATATTCAGCAGTTGGCCAACCCCAAACAACGGACGGTTAGATTGTTAGAAAGTCCAAAGTGAAGTCCGACAACGGGCCGGCGAAGTTTTAGAGGAACTCTCCGCGGTGCTGAAACCGAGAGCTCTTCATTATGACGCGAGTGTGACTTTTCTAGTTAGGAACTTTGAGTTGCAAAGTTCGGCACATGCAGCACAGCTCTCTTTTTGTTAAGTATCACAACTTACCGGATTTTAATCTTCCTGCAGGAACTCGAAAAAGAAAAAAGTGAATAAAAAAACCAAAAAAACGATGTTATCATGAAGTAGAAGTCGAGATTCTCACTCTTTAAAGGTGATTCCTTTCTGCGGAACGTGAGAGTGAGTGAGGTGGGGAAAGTGCAGGAGAGAGAGTAGTAAGCAGGAGGGGGGGAGTTCAAATGGGAGGGGTGGGTTTTTTTTTTTTTTTCCCAAATAGAGGTTAACATGGATGCACACACATCTGTTCTGTGAATGGCGATGCATGTAGCTCGCGGGTGAAAGCTGTGACCTCTCTGCATATGTGTGTGCGTACTGCAGCCCAATTCATTCACTTTTATGGTCCACTTTTCTTCCATGTCTTCCCCCATTACCGAAGGGCCACCATGCTGAATTCACTGTCCCCATTTCGCTCCCCCCCCCCATACATTTCCATAGCCCCTTTCCTTCTGTTCATTTCCCATCCGTCCATATTGTATTCAACTGTGTGTGTGCGTGTGTGTGTGTTTTGAAGCACATCCTCTTCTAATCTGTCGGTTCTCAACAAACCGCATGGCAGAAAGTGTCATAATTGTGCATAGCATGAATCTAAAGTGTGTAACATAAGCACGGGCACGCCACACTCCTGGGAGGCCATTAGCGCACACTCACGTACACATACATGGTGCCGCAGCACCTTACGTCACAGATGCGTTCGGGATCAGGAGCAAAAGTGGGGGGTGGGGGGGGGGGGATGCACACCCCCTCCCCAGCAGCCTCCTCGCCAGTTTTCTACCCTTTTTCTCCCGCTCACTCGCACCAGTGTGTCCGTGCGGGGTGGGGGTTGCGCATCTCACAGTGGCCTAATTAGGGCGAGGATTTTGAATGAGCACCGACTTGAGCGTCAGTCGGATCAATTTAGAGATTGCGGGATGAGTGAGGGGGAAAGGGGGAGACATAACAGTGCCGGGCAATTAAGTGACTTCATCATTAACAACTCGCGAGGATGTATGGAGAAGCGGTGAGCAAAGGAGGGCCCAGGGGCCACAAGTGGTCCGCTCTGTTTTTGAATCTGGCCCACCGAACATTTACTGAACATTATCAAGAGTTACGTGATATTTGTCGCATTTTTTTAGCCGCCCAACTCATGAAAATCGGTGACTTGAAATGTAGTCATCAAGCAATTAAAGATGATGTGGTAGCGCAAGCGTGCACCACCCTCTTTTGACTGGGGGTGTGGCTAAGTTCATGATTAACCAATTACATTCAAAAGGATGTAAAATGTTAGTCAGCACACACCTGCCACGAAAGTGTGCTCTGATTAACATCAATTCAAGTTCAGATGTTCCAGTAGGCTTTTCCTGACATTTTTTAAATTTCATTCTCGAAGAAGCCTGAAGGTGGAACTTGGGCCTTAGTCAAGGTGGAGGGAATTATGAACAGTTCCAAAAAGCATTCAGTGTTAGCACAAAAACTTCAAGATGCTAAAAGCAAAAAGAGCCTATGAGAACAGCTGAAATTGATTTGGACTTAATCACTGTAAATTGTGGCAGGTGTGTCCGAACTCCCTTTTCACATGAGTTTGATTGGTTAATTCTGAGCACATCTACCTAGCCAATTCTGAGAGGGTGTGCACACTTGTGCAACCCCACTTTCTCAGTTTTTTCTATCATTTTTTAAATTTCTTTTCAATTGAGTTGTACAGGTCTCATGTTTTTTATAGTGCAAAAACCTGCTATTTGAACAGGGGTGTGTCGACTTTTTATATCAACTATATTTAAAGCATATTGGAGTATTATGAAAAGTGCTCATTCGTCGAGTTTTGGAAACGTTTTTTTTCCCATGTCATTGATGTTTTCCCCAAAGTTTTGCTGTCGTTAAAATTGGCTTTCCCGCATTTCATAAAAACTTGCTGGCGATGTTGTGCCGTCTTAGCCTCCAGAAATACAAAAAGATCGTGTTGTTGTTGGCGTTTTCTTTTTTTAATTATTATTATTATTATTTTTAAACAGTGTTATCCAGCTCTTTTGTCACCCAGTGCGCATCACAAGGTTATTTTGGTGACCTTTTCCATGCTAACGTGCTACTTTACATGGTGGAGAGTCCACATTCCGCTAAACCGCTTCCCTTTTCTCTCCCTCCCCTCTCTCTCTCTCTCTCTCTCTCTCTCACTCTCTCTCCCCGCAGACTCCTCCTCCCGCCTCCCTCCGATTGCTCTCATCTTCTCCCTCCTCCTCCCTCCTCCTCCTCCCCCCCACCCCTCCGGTTCTCTATGCTCAGTTCGGTGTGTGTATCCTCTTTCAAAGGGCGCAAGGGTGGGAACAAGTCGTCCAACAAAGCATGTTACAGCGCAGACATGACTTGTCCGTCGGAAAGCGAGAAAATCGTGATAAACTGCGGCGGGGTGCGCCATGAGACGTACCGGAGCACCCTGAAGACCTTGCCCGGCACGCGGCTGTCGTGGCTCACCGAGCCGGACGCCTTCAGCAACTTCGACTACGACCCCAAATTGGACGAGTTCTTCTTCGACCGCCACCCGTCCGTCTTCTCCTTCATCCTCAACTACTACCGCACGGGCAAGCTGCACTGTCCCAACGACGTGTGCGGCCCCCTCTTCGAGGAGGAGCTGGCCTTCTGGGGCATCGACGAGACGGACGTGGAGGCGTGCTGCTGGATGAACTACCGCCAGCATCGGGACGCCGAGGAGGCGCTGGACAGCTTCGAGACGCCCGAGCCGGACGCGCCCGACGACGACCCGGCCCTGGGGGGCGCCGACGGGGACCTGAAAAGACTGTGCATGCAGGAGGACGCCAGGAGGGCCGGCTGGTGGAAAACCTGGCAACCCAAGATATGGGCGCTCTTCGAGGACCCCTACTCGTCCAAATACGCCCGGGTGAGTTGAGCCCTTGTAACTTTTTTTCCAAAAGTTATGCGCATACGCGAAGGCTGCTTCACTGTATCTCAGTGTATAGCGTGCGTGGCATTGCAGGATATAGACTTTTCTGGTACTGAATAATTAATGGAGATAGGAAGAGGCAGCTATATGCTTGCCACACATCAAAAGTCTTCACGCCGCATTCATTTTCATTGATTTCATTGCGTATCATCGCGACACGTGTCCTTTTTTTTTTTTTTTTTCGCGCGCGGAGGTTTGGCAGAGTTATTGCAGCAGAAGAGGCTCTCGTCTTTTCTCACGTTTGCCCTTGGTGCTGCTCCGCTTGTTTTTTGACAGCCCCCTCCGTCCCATTCGGACGCTACATGACGATGACGCGCCGGCTCTGTGACTTTTACGCGCAACTTGTCCCTTGTGTTGTGTTTGTAAATATTCAATGTGCCCTTTTTAATCTCGGGGGAGGAAAAAAAATGTGGTGCAGTAGAGGCTAGATGCTTTGCTGCATCTTTGATAGCTGCAGTGTGAATTTGAGCATCTCAACCCAGGACGGCCGAATCCGAGTTTTGTGTGCATCAACGCCGATTACGTCGACTTGGATGGCGGCAGACTTGGATCACTTGAAGAGGGAAGTTGTGATGCTATGATGCAGGTCATGCTAATCATACATGTGGCTGAATCGTCTCAACTGTCATCCTTCGCGCTCAAATGTTGCAGCCAGATTAGGAAGAGCTCAAAGCATAAAATAAGACGGAGACTGGGACATTTCGAGAATTCCAATTTATGTTTATATAAGAAGTGTTTTTTGTTGTTGTTTTTTTTTACCTGACAAGTCGACTGAAATGCACTATCGCTGCAACATGTTTAAGTTAAATATCACGTGTAGCTGCAAGGCGCTTATTGGCTATTCATATTGAAGTTGTGTGTGCGTGGTTTGTTTTTTTTGGTATGCAGTGTGCAGTGCAGGTATCATCGGCGATGAGCGTTATTGGGTTTTGTCCCGGCGTCAAATCGGCGATATGGCCCAATTCCCCCCCCCCCCCCCTTTTTTTTTCATGGTTCACTCTTTTCCCACCCGACAGAACCTTTTTAGTCCGGAGAGACGCAAATGAGGTGAGGCGATGTCGGCGATATGAAGGGACAGATGAGAAGCCGACAAAGGGAAATAAAAGGAGACAGGAGGAGAGACATCGGCCTAATAATTTAAGGGCGACGAATTAAACAAATCAATGTCTTCATTTGAACCGCCCACCCCCCACCCCCTCCGCCTTCGCTTCATGTTTTGTCAGCGTCCCCTAGCAGCACACACACACATGCTGGTATCTATGCTGGCTTTTCTGCTGCAGTAGACACCGGAGAGAGGAGGGGGGGAGCATTGGAGAACAAGAGAAGAGGTGCAGAGGGTGCTAGTGCTGCTGCTGGTGGGGGTGTGTGTGTGTGGGGGGGGGGCAGAGAGCGAAATGGAGAAGGGGTGAGAGAGCGGAGAGAGACGGTGGGAAAATGGAGTGGGGGGGGTTAGGAAGCAAGGGAGGATGTGACAAACGTGATTGGGGGTTGGGGGGGGGGCTTGTCTTTGCATCTTCGATTACATTTGAAGGCTCACACCATCCAATCTCCTCGCCGAGCTCGGCTCTCCTGCTTGCCTGCCTATCCATTGATATTTCATGGATTATGGGGTCTCTTGTTGTTTTTTTTGTTTTTTTTTCAAGTGTGTTTTAAAGACACTCACATCTGCATGACCTCTTAAGAAGCAGCTGCTTTCATTTTGAAAGACTGCCAGAATAAAAACACGTGCGTGTTTGTCTTTCATTCAGTGCCTTTTTGCATTGGATGCCATTATTGAGCCTCGTTGACATACGTTCAACCACTTGGTGCAGTTCCTGAAAGAAAGGACAAATGTAATGTAACGCACGATTTAGGGTGCAGAACAATACAGAAGTGGTTCGCCCAGCTGCTTGATTTGCTCAATAATCTCATCAACGGGCTTCGGGAAATCTTCCTTTTGACCTAATTGAAGTTACCAAATATCACTGTTCAAAAGACAACAACAAAAAAAACGTTGGGTGAACTCCAAATTTGAAGTTGTTCCAACTTAATGTAAATTTTTTTTTTTTTTTTTTTATACAGTGATATGGTTCCTTATTCGCTGCAGTTACTTCTTTGTCCTCCATTTCAGAATGGCCATACATGCTAAAACGTGATTTTTCTTCCCATCATTAGGTCTCATATTACTTCCGGGTGGCAATAAGCTCCTCCTTTGACACCACTCGTAAACAAACCCTTCGATGTCATTTTACCGAGGCGGAGCGATTGATGAAACAAAGTGATGATTTTAGCCTCCGATGGTAGTTGTAATAAATGGCCACCCGTAATTTATATTTCAACAGATAAATTGATTAACATTTTTTTTTTTAAAAAAGACGTGCTGGAAATTGAGACGTAAACAAGATCAACTTATTGGCTTTGCTTTTGCTTGGATTAATAGCACACTCCTGCTCTTTTGCCTCTGAAATAGCGCTCTGTAGATCTGATATTAGCTAGCAGGCTAGCCATTAGTCGACAAGTTGACTACTACTCTGCATTGAAAGCTTGAAGTTGGCTAAATCGCTAATCATATTTTTGCCATCTCGTCTTCCAGTCGGACAATTTACAGACAAAAAGGCGACGCTCTTCATACGTCTGCGCAAATCAGAGAGTACACAAATAGACAAACGGTGCGCGAGCGTAGCGGTTCGTCTCGCTACCTTTAGCTATTCTGATCGCAGTGGCGCCAAGTGAAGCACCATCTTCATCACCAAAATAATAATCGAGCGGCCGCAGTGCGCTCTGTATTTGAGCCGCTGACCTTCCAAAAAAAAAAAAAAAAACCCACATAGCTGCAATTAATCCATGCTAACTTTCGGGGAGCAACATTGGATCCCCTCTTCGCACACCCAGAAGGTCATAGCGATCATATTTGTGTTGTGCTGTGTAATGTTGGAGCGCACTTTGCTGCCATAAACACAAATTTGACCCCAACCGGATCTGCCCGGACATGCTGTCCCCTGATAGAAAACCAATGCGGTGGACAGAACCACCCCCCCCACAAAAAAAGATGCATTGGCAGGTGAACAGCTAGACAAGAGGAAAGGCAAGATCACCTTGGAGAGGATTTTGTAAACACAGCTTGAGGGGGAGAGACTTTAAATACGTCCAGCTGTGTCTGGCAAATACTTTGAAGCATTTTCATGCCGATGAGGGACGGGCATGCAATTCAAACCATTTTCAAAAGGTACTTCGACAAAAAATACAGTATTTACAATATGAATATTATCCATGCGGAAACATGGAATTGAACATACATACATCATAAGCATGACGGGTCAATCTAGTTATGAGGATTGTTTTGCTGGTTTTGCCAGTCTGTCGTTTTTTTGTTTTTTTTTGTAGAACTTCTGAACTTGTTTTAAAGCAGAAATGAACCCAAACATCTTTTTTTCAAGAATATGTTCTATGCAGGCTCACTAGTGGAAACAAGGCATTCTGATTAATATTGCATTTGTGGAATATGAGTTATGCAGCAAAATCCACCTGTTTTTAGCCCTGGGCAATAGTGATGTCATTTTCAATGGACAGAAGTGACAAAATGGCCGCCCCCTGAGAGGGCTAAAAAGGGGTGGATTAACTCTTATTCCACAAATGCAATATTTATGCATAGAACACATTCTTGTAAAAAATATATTTGGGTTGACTTCCCCTTTAATGTCCCTGTTGCGTTGAAATGCTCCCTAAGAAATAGCTAGCTGTAATTTCAACTTTTTTTCCAGTAAAAACTAGTTCCAACTGACTCAATAATGCCATCTGCTGGTTATTACCATGTATGATATGCAAAATTTTGCATAATTGACTCACAAGACTCAGTGACGTCACAACCCACCCCACTAGACCCCGCCCCCTAAAGGCACATATTTCAACCAACTTCATTTGCATTTACAACAGTTTCAACAAGTTGAAGGAGGGTTAAAACTATTAAAACCGAAGTTCACTGTCTATATAGCTAACAAATCAAATCTACTTTTATGCCTGAGCTTATTTTTTTTTTACCATTTTAAAAAAAAATCACCACTCAGGTTGTAGTTTATATACAGTATGTTGACTCTCTGTGAACGGGATAAACATTATGTGATCTTTATTGCTTTGTGGATCTGTGCGTGTCCCCGTTGCACTGCAGGCAAACAGCCCTCATGAACCTAAAAAGCAGGATTCCTCTTCTTAGAGTGCAAACATCGCTCGCTCGCTCGCTCTCTCAAGTGTCCCTGGCAATGACGTGCGCTCAAGCGTTGTGGAATTAAACACTGGTTACTTTGCTTGTATTGGCGCTTCCCAGTTGTACCTGCTGGAAAAGCCCCGGCTGAGAAGCCTGCCTCCCACTCCCGCACGTGCTCCGCTCCCTGCGGCCCACTTGTGAACATAGCAAAAGGGAAGGAAGAAAGGCAGCCTACATTTCTGTCTCGGCTGGCAAAACCATTCGTTTGTTTTAAGCGTGTAAGACGAGCTCAGACTCTGAATCAAAACAAAGTCGCCGTCCAGTGAAAACAGGGCACTCTGTAATTTGCGCTTTTTCTCTTTTTTTCATGCGGAAAAACATCAGTTAATTTTCTAGCTGAAGAAAAAAAAAAAAGGACAATGATTATGAATATTTGAGTAAAAAACGTACGAAAATTTCATATACGAAAGCTGTCATAGATTTCTTATTATTATGAAACTTATGTGCAATACATTTTAACGTGAAGGAAGTACGGTTCAGTTGTCAAACTACATCAGGTCACAGTGGCTTTCCAATAACATTAAATACAGCATTTAGCAATAAAAACCTCCGTTTTTGATGAACGCGTGGGCCTACTATGCTGCTGTATTTGAATGTTGGTCACAACGTTGGTCCATGGGAAGCTCCATGTTTTTTCAGGTGGTGCTTTGTGTAAAAAGTTTGTCAATGACAATTTAAAAATGTTGATACTACTTGCATGGAGTAAATTATTGTGTTTTTCTTCCAGTCATGTAGCAGAAAAATATCCCAAATATTGCAGTAGTTTTCAGATAGAAACTACACGTCTCCCCAACACACAAAATTCTGCTCATGTCTTCTTTATGTACTTTCCTCCTCCTCTGCACCGGGATCAATTTAGCCTTGCTGGTTAAGTGCTGACTCAGCCTTCTGCTTCCAGTCAATTAGGACCAAGTTCTTAGGACCTGGAGAAGCTACAATGGATTGCAAAGGCGGGAGTTCTCTAAATCAGTCATCCATAAACTGGGATCCGCGAAATAATTAGCAATAAATTATATCATTTCAAAAATTATATATGGAGACCAGCGACTAAACAATGGACGTTTTTTTTTCTTGAGAAGAGACAACTTTTTAATTCTTATGACATTGACAGCTTCTCAACCAAACTTGAATTTGGTTCCATGGTGGCTTCAATGAGTTCTTCAGGAGCAATATACAGCCCATAGTGTAACGAAACGACTTGAAGTGGTCCAAACACATTTATCCACTTCCATTACAAAATGCATATCACTTTTGACCCTTTCAAACACCCGAGATGGACATCAATCCTTCTCAGTACTCTCACCTTTACACATTGGCCCGTACTATGTAAGTGGAGCATCCCATAAAACATCCTGCTGAGGGCTCGCGTTTACGGCGTGCGGATAAATCAGCGCATTGGACACGCCTCCCCGTGTAACCCGCGAGGAGCGCCCTCATGCACTCATACATGGCCGCCCGTTGACCAACTGAGTCTTTTAACCAACTCTCTGCCCTTTTTTTCCTTTTCTTTGAATTACTCAACAAATCAAGCTTTTTTTGGCGGGGAGGGGGAGTTCAAGTCAATTTGACATTTCATTAGGTACACCTCCTGAGTGATAATAAACTGGGCTGTCATCATTCTCATTCAAACAATGCCGTTACCAAGATAACAACGCTTCCTTATAGATACTATCAGAGCTATATAGTTGCAGGGGGATAGATAGATAGATTTTTTTAGCCACCTAACTAGATAGCTAGCTAGCACGCTAGCAAGAGCTATAGCTAGCAGAGGTGGGCATTTTACAAAATTTTGTTGGTCATCCGTCAGTGGCCATGGTACCCGTCCGTCATTCGTCAGTCCGTCATTTTCCGGGATGAACTGAAATGTAACATGAAGTCTCTCAGTAAGTCCGTCCGTTGGTTAGTTGGTCCCTCCAAAAAATGGCCCAAGACGCGGGAAGTGACGATTACATTCCGTCATTCGTCAGCCATTTTTAAAGGTGTCCCGTCGTTCATCAATTGGCATTCGGCAGCAAAACGGGCGTCCGTCAGTCTGTCACTCAGATGGAATGTGCACCTCTGACAGCTAGCGAGCTAGATTTAGAGCTAGCTGGCACAACAGCTAGCTAGCTAGATAGCTTAAAAAAAATTTCAAAAATACTATCAATTTTACTGCCTGCATCATAATGAAATGTGACATTACTGTGTCAAAATACTAGAAATTGTTCTAAGTAGGATTTCAACACCACAAACTACAACCACAATAAATGATATGAAAGAAATGTGGGTTTTGTTTTAGTTTATATGCTGCTTACAGTGTTTATCTCATTGTGCAGGTGTGCCTAATGTTGTGACTTTTGATTATATTTATAGAATTATATATAGATAGAAATAATATAGAAAGATACATAGAAACCGTGAATGCCCTTCTGATGTTTAAATATTTGTTTTGTTAAGAAAGAAAAGAAAACATTTATAAAGGGTATGATAACGGTTGCAGATTGTTATTCAAACAGAAAGCCTCCGATCGGGTGTGTTACTGCTTTGTGTGCCGGAGGACGTCAGTATGTCAGTTCCTGTGCGGCCATCTGCTTTCTCTTGATTGTGCCTCCTGTCCAAGCTGCGGCGGACACCAATGACTCACCACTTCAACCTGCCTCCAATCTTGAGCTTTTCAGTCGCAAAGTCAGTCTTAACTCGCACCATTTGGGAATAATGAATTAATAATTAAGTGCTATGGATACTGACTGAATGAATGAATGCTTGGTCAGCACCAAAGACTGTTTGGAGACTAGCAGGAAGTGGTTGGAAGTACAAATACTTCATTCTACTTAAGTAGATTGCTGAGGCATCTGTACTTTTCTTGAGTATGGCTTTTTACTAGGAATAGGTACCTGTACTTTCTGCTCCTTACTTTGTCAAACTATCTTTTGTGTCTTTAGTTTAATTTCAATTCATTCTCGATGGCGTTTGTCCCCATTGGGGCCTATCCCAGGGGTGTGGAAAAAAAAAAGCTTTGCTAATATAACGCGATTTTCGGCTGCCAAATATATCGATTTTTCAGCTTCTAATTTTGATTTAATGATGGCAGTGTGTAACACTTTTTTTTCAGAGAAAATGTGCAAAAACACAAATAATAGGATGTTTTGAAGCAAATAGTCTTGACTCAATTTGTCCTCTGATCTATATCTTCTGATTAACATATACAACAATTTAATTTCTAATCTCTATATGTAATTTTGATATTAACTAGGTACAACATCACAATATCGCGATATCGCAATATCGTGATAATATCGCGCCGTGACCCAAGTATCGTGATACGTGTTGTATTGCAACATCCTTGCCAACACTAACCCCTAATCCCAGCTGACATTTGGGCAACTATTCACAGGGGATCGGGGCTGAGCCATGCCGGGAGTAGTGACATTTTTCTTATATTTACATTTTTAAACCATGAACCACAGACGATGAGCCCAAATTTCAAACAACTTATCCGTGAATATAAATGCCATACAAATGATTTCATCTCGAAAATTTACACCGACAAAATCCCACACATGAGACAAAGACTCTCCGCAACTCCCGCTAACAACCCAGGCCAAACTTAGCTCCTCCCAGACATGCAAAAATCTGTCCCTCTCAGTCCATATGTATCACTTCAACATACTTCCTTGACGGCAATTAAAGGGGTACGTGGATTTAGGATTGCACCAAACCGTGACTTTCATGAGTATTCAAAGTCATTGACATTATCGAGCGGCATGTATGTGTTCGGTGCGCTATCACGGCGATCACAGACAACGACAGGACCCCAAAAAAGGCTTATGGAGATGTCATAACCAAACTCTCCTGGTGTGTGTCGGACACGATGAAGGGTGCAGAGCGAGCGAGCGAGCGAGAGCTGGAGCTAAAAAAGAAAAGGAGGGATTGGCTGAGAAAGAGGGGGGCTGCGTCGCAAGGACAAGTGCACATAATATGCTGCAGTATTATGTGCTGAATACAAAGCAGATGAGAGACGGAAAGGACACATGCAGCTCATTGTTACTATTTGTTTGTCCTCACTAATGTTTGACAGGACTGCAGTGCAAATGCAACGGGGGTGGGGTGGGGGGGGGGTTACGTGTGGGCTTGTGAATACTGCAGCGCTGATAAGACTGTGACGTTATACACCGCCATGTGTGTGTGCGCGGGGGAGAGAGCCCGCCGATTCAGCCGTAGCGTGTCAAAGAGTTGAGTCATTCAGGGAATCTCTGAAACTCAAGTCTGTCTTGTTGGGATTTCAATGTAGTAGGTAGCAAGCGGCAGCGTGTTTGTGTTTCAGCCTAAAATGTTTTTTCCTCTTAGAATTTAGATGCACTCTATATGGAGAGTGATGAATAATAATTTATCAACTATAATCATTTGAATGAATCCTTTTTTGAAGCAATTTGAGCAATCTTAAGCTATGTTTGTAATCAGTGTCCACAATATAGTGCTCTATAGTGGGTTCACCATTTTATAGAAGTGTGTAAATGAGAATACCATGGCAACCCGTGAAGCTCTGCATTGCATGCGCAAGAGGCGGTGCTGGAAAATGATGGTGGCATCACAAAATGTTCAATTCCGACGTTTTCATATAGGGGTGTACTCACTTTTGTTGCCAGCGGCATGGCTGTCAAATCCATCCATTTTCAGGAGCCGTTCAATTTGCACTGTTATACAAATGTATAATGCCATTTTTTTCGGTGTTGTCACATTTAAAGCGGAAGTCAACGTAAACATTTTTTTTTCAAGAATATGTTCTATGCAAGCCCACTAGTTGAAGCGGGCATTCTGATAAATATTGCGCTTGTGGAATAAGTGTTAATCCACTCGTTTTTAGCCATCTCCGGGGGGCGGCCATTTTTGCCTTCTGTCGACTGAAAATGACATCACAACTGCTCACAACGACCAATCACGGCTGACCTGTTTTCTGAATCTGAGCCATGATTGGTCGTTGTGAGCAGTTGTGATGTCATTTTCAGTCGACAGAAGACAAAATGGCCGCTCCCAGAGATGGCTAAAAACAAGTGCATTTTGCTACTTAACTTATGTTCCACAAATGTAAAATTAATCAGAATGCCGTGTTTCAACTCGTGGGCCTGCTGGGAACATATTTTTGAAAAAAATATGTTTGACTTTGATTTCCGCTTTAAGGATAGCATAGAAATATTGACAAAAATAACGGGGGGGGCCACACAAAATATCGAGACATCGCCATGTGTTGTATGGTAGACCAGCATCAAATATCAATACTGTTGCTCTGCAAAGTATTTGTACTTCTAATGACACATTATGCGGCCGCATTGTGGGATTTTGAATCCAAACAAAGCTGTATGCGTAAGGCAAAGAGATCTCGGCTGACGGCGGAGATTAGCCAAAGGGGAAATGCCAGTGCCAACACAATCTGTCAGCAATGTCACTCCTACAAACTAAAAGCAATCTAATTGGAGTCGAATGCCATAGTTATAGCTTGAGCGAATGCTCCCTTCAAGAAAACTGGGAATCCAGAAATTTTATCTGGTTTTTTTTTCTTCTTTATCTTTGAATGGGATGTTTTGAGATCAGTCCTCAACAGTTCCAAATGCAGCAGTTTGATGTAGCCTGGCTCTATTTTGGGAACCTTACATGAAGAAGTGTTACAATCGGGAGCCGTAAATGGACAAAAGTCACAGACGTTATTCATAATTTAAAAAATTGGGGGGAGGAATATGAATTCAGCACGCTTTTCTCAGGTTCACTGCTCGTCCACTCGGCACGCGACGTCCTCAAGGAACCCGTCTTCCCTTTGATATTTCACTTGTCCTCTTTGATTTCGTGGTCTTGGGTTGATTTCAACATGAGTCTTCTGCATGTGTTATGCTTGGACACAGTAGCCGATGATGATGATGATGATGATGATGATGATGGTCCGCCAAACTTATTTCTTCTTCACAGGCAGTTTTTCTTCAGGGAGCATTTCATTTTCTTCAAGCATTTCATTCCTTAATCTTTATCTAACGGTATTATAACTTACTGATATTTTATTACTGGCTAGGAATAAGTTTAGCTTCACGGAATGTTAAGCCTTATAGTATAGCTGCCAAAGTCATATTTGAACGCTTTAGGAAAACAGTATATTAAAAAAAGCACACACACATTTTTTAGCAAAAGAAAAACATTTTTATTGATTTTGTGAGAGTAAGTTAAAAATGACTTAATGATAAGAAATATAAAAAGTGCGATTGAAGTCATTTTGAGTCCATTTTGCATCTTTGTCAAGGTCACTCGCGGTTGACGCGTTCGGAACGGCTCTCAATTTGGCTCCTGCCCATGCATTGCAGCTGCATTGGAACACTATTTGGCTCAGCCCTGTCCTTGGTGCCTGAAAGCAGAGGCTAACGCAGCGGTTGCCATAGCGACCGGGAGCCAGGCAGGGGATGGGGAAGGGGAGGGGGGGGGTGCTGTGTGTAATACTGTAATGATAAAGCTCTTCTGGATGGTGCCGCAGTAAACACAGCGCCACAAGGGTCCCGTTACGGAGGAGCTCGGTGCGTCGCGCAAATCGGCGGCGACCATCTCGACGTGGACGCGTCGCGTACACCCTCTCCGCCGCTAACCCCCCTTTTGTTGCCCTCTCTCCTCATTGCGGCCGGCGAGAAGCGCGCCATTGTCGTCTTTCTGCGTCCCCCTTCGCTCCACTCGTTCACTTTCGCCGTCCAAACACAATCAACGCTCCATCAACTTCTCTCTCTCTCTCTCTCTCTCTTTTTCTCCCTGCGACTCGCAACCTTTTAAATTTATGTTGATGATCTCTGTGAATCTAATTTGAGAGTGGAGCGAGCGAGGGAGACTCCATCGGGCCTTGAAGGTCATTCTGGCTGCAGGTGTCACACGCGTCGGGCGTTATTGTAGGGAATCGAGCGCGTTGTAAGCTTCGCCGGTGCACCAGCGGATCGTATATTCACAGCAGCACATGCACACACTCATGATGCAGGGATGCACGCGAGAAGGGGGGGGGGGGGGGAGGGGGAAGGCAGAGGAGATAAATAAGTATGACAGATTGCAACTCCTCGTTTTTATCGTCGTCCTCCAACTCTTTCTTTTGCCGACGTCCCCTCAATGCGGCACTCGTGTGTGTGTGTGTGTGTGTGTGTGTGCGCGCATGTGTGTGTGTTTGGGGGGGGGGGGGGGGGGGTGCTCGACCGTCATTTGTCTGGCTGGCGTCCTGAGTTTTGTCCAGGAGACGACTTGTGTCGGTCGCCTACGTGAGCCCGCAGCCACAAACACCTGCGCACATGTGGGTGGATGTGAAGCAGCGACCATATATTTCATAATTGAATCATAATAATAACATTTTTTTTTTTTTAATCAGGGTTTTAATACTTTGGGATTTTTCAATATAATTGTGTACTCAAAACCGATTTGAATCTGAATTTTTTATTTCCTTTTCTCTGGGGGTGGACGATGTGAGTGCACTGTATCAAACCGAATCGAATCTTTCCACTTTTTGCGTCCTTGAACCGTATCGCATCCCGTGCATCGAGATGCATGCCGAAACTTTGGAAATACTGTGTTGATTCAATTGAAATGACCGATTCTTCATTTCACGTATTCAGCATTATGCTTTGCTACCTTGTTCAAATTCGATGAAAGTGATTGTATTTTTCCAAATCGAATTTTCTGCTCACTTTTGCTTAAAACATCAAACAACACGTCGGCTACAGTGTTCATTTCCTTCCTTTCTGTGACATTCCCATAAATGCTAATGCGTATTATTTGTCCAGACTCTGTTAAAAGAAGTTGAAGCTACGATTTGCCTTGTGTTTCCATTTACATGGCCATCCTTTACTTTGCCCACGCCTTGAGTTTGCGCATTTAAATCAGGCTTTTTTGGCTCCATTTCCTCATTGCTCTCACATTTTGTCCCCGTCAACTTTCTCCTTCATGCATTTCCACGCGAGCGTCGTCTGGTCTCCCTCCCACCTGTCCACCCCCTCCTGTGCCTCCACCTGCGTAGCCTACATAGAAGATGCTACTGTAGCCGTGCCACGATGTTCTCTTTTGCGTGTTACTGTAGCTTGGCCGCTGTGGTTTTTTTTTTTTTTTTCTTGGTTTTTTTTCTCCTTTTGTGCGCGCGTTGAGCCCGCTCTCCTGAGAATTCAGAGGCATTTGGTACAAAAAGTAATGCTCTGTAATTAGCAGAGGGCTGTGTTATTTTGGGCGTTTGTTTTATTTGACTGTGTATTAATAGCATTTGTGGCGGCGGTGGTGTCCGAGTGCGTTGCAGCAAGAGTTGATGCAAACGCAGTCATGCACCCGTTGCTTCACTTTTTTGTGTCATTTTCTTCAGGTTTCTTTGTAACACTGAATTAAAAGTGACTAAAAAGCTGGGCAAAGGTGACACAGTCAGTCCGTGCAGGAAGGCGGGGCTTGATGTGGATCCATGTTGACTGATGTGGCGCAACAATAAATACTTGAAATTGATTAAAGGTGCACTAAAAGACGATTCCAGGATTACTTATTTGGAGGTGTTTTTTTTTTCTAAATCACTGTAGTGAACAGTGAGAGGTTCAATAATCCAGTTTCACTTAATTGGTCCTGAAATTCTTAATTAGTTGTGACAAATTGTATTAATCTATCTATGCCGGCGACGTTTGTTGACAGCATTTGACGTTTTCACGTAGGGGTGTACTCACTTTTGTTGCCAGCGCTTACGACATGAATGGCTGAGTGTTGACTACTGACTGCTTGACATTGGAGCAAATGCTGAGCTCAATGTAAGTCGCTACATTTTAAGAAAATATATATATATTTTTTTAAATCTGCCATCTTGCTTGACTTACCAAACATTTTTCAAGTTGTCCAATATTACGATCATATTCCCGTTGCACATCACCACAACGTTATGTTCAATCGCTAATTTCAATCGCTAATTTATCACACCGATTGATTAGAACGGTATGACACAATAAATATGAACCGACTAAGCGTTTTAATAGGTGAGAGCAAAGCTGCGCGCGCTTACTTTCACGGCTGACCAGTTCCTTCTGCACTGAAGCATGACAGCGATCCGTTTTTTCACCAAACAGGCATACCCCAAATGTATGTAACCTAACCATTTTCACTCGTTATTGTCAATTAAAAACATCCAGACTTTCAATCTTGAGGTGACATAATGCTGCACGGCAGCGGGGTGGAGTTTTACGACTTTTCACTGGAAGTTGAATTTTCAATGGACTTATTACCGAAAAAAATGGAATTGACCATATATTGACTTCCCCCCCCCCCCCCCCAACAGCTATGATATATTACTTTTACCCGCCCTCCAAAACAATTGCGACCAAATTTAGTAGGAGCCCGGCCGTAAACGTTACCCACGTGTGTGCTATTTGTGCCAAGATGATACGTGGCGGTACAGCTTACATCACACTCGTCATCATAAGAAAATAACAGTATAGCACTTCAGGGTAAAACTCTTCCTTCTTTTCCTTCTGCTTGCCCTCATTCGTACGTGTGAAATTCCCAGCCAATGAGGATGCGTAATGAGCAGCGGGTCCCGCTGGTGCTATCCTGCTTCCCCGAGACACCACCGGCATGGGGGGTAGTGGTAGGAGGAGGGTGATTGAGAATCTGCGTGTGTTTGGGCGATAGAGGGGGAGAGCACTGCAGCAATCCGAGAAAGTAGGTCAGACATAGCAGAGGAGAAAAGAGGTACAGGAAAGAGATGGAGAGGGAAAAGGAAGCAGAATTCTTTGGCTTACAAAAGTGGCGTACTGTGTTGCACTCGAAACTAATGTGCGGGCCCGCTTTAAATGGCTTACCGGACATTGAGCGGCTCTGCTGCAGGGTCGCCACTTTTTGGGCTGAGCGTTAACTCCTGTTCTTGAAATAAACCTGCCCATAGGATTTCCAATGACCCACCGCTCAAATTGCTTATGGCTCTTTTAAGGAAGTTTGCTGTTGATATTACGTAAGTACACAATGTCAAAAATACACAGCGGCACGCACAATACACTAAGGGCACTCAGGCTCCTTATATACGGGCTCCACTCAAGTATGAATTACCTTCCTCTTTTTGCTCTTTGGGCCATGTCTGTGTTTTATTATTTATTTGATGAAGCACAAAGTATACTGCATCTATAAATACACTCTGCGGGCCCCACTGGAAACGGACTGCAACCAGGGAAAGATTGCGCGCAAACCGCACACACAATGGAATTGATTCATTGACAATTGCTTGGGCACATATAGAAAGTGCACAGAATATTGACTTGGTGAGTAATGGGAGGAGTCTCCATGCTTGGAAAATAAACGCACGAGGAGGGAAGAGATCCTTTATAAGGGGCTCAATTGTGCTAATAAAATATATTGGGGTGGGGGCGGGGGGCGTTAGGCAGTCAAACCAAGTGGCATCTTTTGCATTTTACTTAATTAACTCATTCACTGAGTTAATTAACTTAATTAACTTAATTAACTCATTCAGTGAGTTAATTAACATTTTCAGCCCCCTTTTACCCTAAAATTTCAACAAAAAAAAAATTGAAAAAAAGATCAATAAAATCCTGGGATTGAATGGCTCCACTGTGAAAAGACAAATAAATTCGTCAATGGCAGTGAACGTGTTAAAAGCGCTACTTATGGACAAAATATGTTTTTACTTCTCAATTAGTTGCACGTTATACTAAAGCACATGGAAAGATTAGGAGTGATTCTACCTCTCTCTTGCTGCTTTTTTTATTTTTTATCCCATTTCACAAACTCCACCCGGACCCTAACTCAGGCAACACCTGCGATCTAATTAAATTAAAATCCAGAGATTTGACTTATCTCCTGGACACATTTAGAGTTTAGTACAATATATGCACATGTCAAGTGAACAGAGAGGGAGCACTATTTTGAGGGTCCAAGGTGTGTAATTCAAACTGTTAAAATGAGAAAAAAAAAATTGTGGTTCATTATTAGCTGTTTTTTGGGGGGGGTTATCCTCCATTATACTGCTATCACTGTTTTTATGTTTGGGAGAAGCAAAGTTTAGCCTGGGTTGTAAGTTGTAATTCCGGAGAGTTTTCATCAGATATGTATGTTTGTGTTCTGCGGATATCAAATCAACTGTCAGCGATTTATTTTAAAGGCTGATGTCGTAAAATGAGTTTGAATAGATTTTAAAGCGTGGATGGAGATCATTTGAGCGAGCGGGGCAGAACAATTAATCGAATACAAATCGATGTGGGGGGGGGGGGGGTGTCAATCACTGGTGTGTTTTTCGTCTCATTAATGATCCTCACTCGCTACTAACGTCTTGCCGGTTTCTCTTGTTGGTCCCTTCCTCCCCAGTACGTGGCGTTTGGCTCCCTATTCTTCATCCTCATCTCCATCTCCACTTTCTGCATGGAGACGCATGAGGCCTTCAACACCATCCTGAACAAGACGGAGAACGTGACGGTGGGCAACATGACGCGCGAGGAGATCGTCTACGAGGTGGTGACCGACAGCTGGCTGACGTACGTGGAGGGCGTGTGCGTCATCTGGTTCACCATCGAGGTCCTCCTGCGAGTCATCTTCTGCCCCGACAAGGTGGAGTTCTTCAAGAGCACCCTCAACATCATCGACTTTGTGGCCATCCTGCCGTTCTATCTGGAGGTGGGCTTGAGCGGGTCTCTCCTCCAAAGCCGCCAAGGACGTCCTGGGATTCCTCCGCGTGGTGCGATTCGTGCGCATCCTCCGAATCTTCAAGCTGACCCGCCACTTTGTGGGTCTGCGTGTCCTCGGCCACACCCTCCGCGCTAGCACCAACGAATTCCTCCTGCTCATCATCTTCTTAGCGCTGGGCGTCCTCATCTTCGCCACCATGATTTACTACGCCGAGAGGATCGGCGCCCACCCGGACGACCCGGCGGCCAACGCCCATACCAACTTCAAGAACATCCCCATCGGTTTCTGGTGGGCCGTGGTGACCATGACCACGCTGGGCTACGGGGATATGTACCCGGAGACGTGGTCGGGGATGCTGGTGGGGGCTCTGTGCGCCTTGGCCGGCGTGCTGACCATCGCCATGCCCGTCCCCCGTCATCGTCAACAACTTCGGCATGTACTACTCGCTGGCCATGGCCAAACAAAGTTGCCCAAAAAGAAGAACAAACATATTCCGAGAGCGGCCTCAGCCAGGGTCTCCCAACTACTGCAAGCCGGACGCTCTGGCCATGGCTACCGCCTCACCGCAAAGGCTCTTGGGAAATGTCCTAGGTGGAGTGATGGGCTCCGGAGGCCTCGGGGGTGACTGTCCTCTCGCCCAGGAAGAAATTATAGAGATCAACAGAGGTGAGCTGTTTCATTTTTTTTCCTCGTTAAGAATTAACGTTTCAGAAAATGTTGCCAGTTTATCCTTTTATCACTTTAATTCATTCACTGCCAGACATTTTCAGACCTTCTTTTGCCATAATGTTTGAAAAAAAAAAAATGTGAAGAAATATCAATAAATTCCTTGGATTGAATGGCTGGATTGTGAAAAGACGATTAAATTCGTCAATGGCAGTGAATGAGTTAATCACTTTTTTTTTTTTCCTTCTCCAACCTGACTTGACTCATTTGCCCGCCCACCCCTGTGTTACAATGTCACTCGAGGATCACGAGGCCCATCAGATCTCACGTGTTAATTTATTATCAAGTGCTAGTTGCACACTTTGCCTTCAGGCCCCCGTCCGCCAGCCGCGAACAAACAAACACTAATGTAACGGTCGAGGGGGAGAGTGAAGTCAATTATGTATTAAAACAGCTTAATGCTTTTGAAATTGCGCTGACTTGGCATATTTTCTCTGCGGTTTTGCCAATAAAACCTGGAAGGGAGGTAATTTAGTTCTGTTTGCTTTTTACATGGGACCTTTAATGCATCACGTCGGTCATCAGCCAGCTCCAAAATATTGCCCACGTCAGCGCTTTTAGGACATTTTGTCTGCCTCGCTTTCCTTTACTTCATCAAAAATTGTTGTTGACTGATTCATGAGCGATTTCGACAGGATGTTGCGATCGGGCCGAATTTGATGAATTTCCCCTTTTCACGACGATACTATTAGCCCCCCCCCCCCGCCATATGTTTTTGTATAGTTTTTTTCACCACAAATTATGTTGGATTTCTTAACCGACTGTAAAAAGCCAAAAAAGCTAAAAAAAATTAAAAAAAAGTAGAAATCTGTGGTTTGCATGGCAACAGCAGTGACATTATGCAAATGTTTCAGGAGTGTGTGTGTGTGTGTGAGCATTTCAGTTGTGTGAGAGTGTTTCAGTAGTCTTTCTAAAAGTGTTTCTAATGTGTGTGTGTTTTAAGTCCCCGATTCACGCCTCATTCTGACCTTCCATCGTTTTTCTGTCATAATGTTTGCTTGTGTTGTGTTGGTTAAAATTGTAAAAAAAAAAAAAAAAAATGCTGAGTCGCACTGTAAAACGCAGCGCCTCTATTTTCTACCCACCCTGCCGTTCGCCGCGCAGATTCCAAGCAGAACGGCGACGCAGCCTCGGCCGCGCTGGCCAACGAAGACTGCCCCACCATCGACCAGGTGCTCAGCCCTGACGAGCGGAGCCCCATCGGGCGGGGCCCCACCCGGGAACGCTACCAGCAGGACCGGGCCTGCTTCCTGCTTAACACCAGGGAATTCCGAGCCACCGATGGGAATGTGCGCAAAGGTACGTCTGGCATCCGGAAAGCGCCGAGGCCAACGCGCTGTGTGTCCATTCAGCGAACATTCGCGAAGAGCTGCTTTAGACAGGAGAGCGCACATAAAGCGGGCGATCCGATCCCAGGCTCACATGCACACTCAGCTCTTGTTTGTTTACATCCATGTTGTCCGTGTGCCATCGCTGCTTGGTTCGATTACTCGTGTCCGAGCGCGACGGTTTCTGTGCGTCTCCTTGGCTGTGTTGCTTTGTTCCTCGTTTGACTTGCTCCATCTCTCCATGGTGTCCGTGCGTTTGGTTGTCCGTACCGTGGCATCCATCCATGCTCATAAAGTCTTTCTCTGTCTTCTGGACTCAGACAGTTGACCATGCATTAATTTACTCCTCGTCACTTCTGTTTCTCTCTCTCTCTCCCCCCTTATTTGATCATTTCCCCCTCCTTTAACCCCCCCCCCCTCATCCCCCTTCCTCCCCCCCTTCCCTGGGATAAATCCATGCCCCCCATATTCCATCCCCTTTTCTCCTTTGTGCCACATCCAACCCCGCCCCCGCCCCGAACCCCTCCCGCCCCCTTTAATTTCTGCCATCATCTTTGTGCTCGTGCCAACCTAACACCTTCACCCATCCATCCGCCCGCCACTCATCGCAATCAAACCACCGCTGCCGCCAACCTGCGCCTGAACACTCCCCCCGCACTCCCTCCAAACTTTTCAACACCCCCCTTGTTGACGACAAACTAGAGGCAGCAGCCCTGGCACCCAGCCCAGACTCCCCTCTGACGGAGGATTGGTATAAGATGGAAGGGTCTCTGTTACAGCAGGACCTCAATGCAAACTCCACCTCCTCCTGGATCAAACCATAGAGCAGAGGTAACGATGCAAAATCAAGCAAGTCAATCAATCAATTAGAAAACGTCAAAGAGACCTAGCTACAGGTTTGGCTTCTGGTGTCCATTCAACTCCCATCCGGCTCTCCATCTTGTATTGCATCATTGTGTCAGTGATGTCAACTACAGAAGCAGCACAGCGCCACTTGAATACAAAATACACACCTGCAATCACACACACACACACCTGTTTTGCCCATGAATTCCCTCGTGAGACGTAGATCCCCCCCGCCCCCGACCCCCTCCCCACCCCGTGTCCTCAAATGTGCAGGCTCTTGAGCTGAGGTTAGGGCGCACTCACGTCAATTGATTGGCTTGAATTGTTCACCATGTCAAACCTAACCTCAGTCCAATCTCGTAGACGGTTTGCTCTCCTCGTCAACTGCACCAATACAGTGCAGACATTGTTTTATAAGCACAGTTTTGGGATCATGTGTGGAAAGCTCGAAATTATGCATACAATCATGCATGGGCGTAGTTAACAGAGGGGCTGGGGGGGGTGCGGTATTTGAGGGGTGGGTCATTTCAATCCCACTTTCTGAATACTGTGATTCATTAGGAAAACAGGAAAACATTTCGTTTCATTTGCTCACTTTTTTTCTGTGAAATTTTTTCGTGAAATCCGATTTTTTTTTTTTTTTTAGCGTTGCAAGCAAAGCATTAAAATTACGAGTGCTTATCGGTGGCAGGGAACTTCACAACAAGTACTTACTTTAGGCTGATTATTGCCACTCCCAGTCGAAATAAATGCAAAACTAAGCAGAAAAAAAAAGCGAATTACACGTAATGTTTTTAACCAAGCCACATTGACTTACAAAAGTATGCTAGCTTAATACTAACATACAACGACAAACACCATAGACAGGCCAAGGAAACTAGCATCGATGTTGCTGCAGTTATAACTAGGGCTGCCAAAGTTCAAGCATTAACTATGGAGATTCATTTAAATTTCATAATGCACTAAAAAAATGAACTCAGTTAAATCCGTTTTATTTACTTCCTGTAGCAGCTGACCTCTGCTTACTGTGAAGCCAAACTTCGAGGAGAGTCACTGTCGTAAAGACGGACTTTTACGTCGTTTTACTTTAAAAAGTTGCTCGACGGCTCATTGGAGAAATCCAAAATAATTTGCACACTTTGAAAAGCCAAATTCAAATACCATATCAGCTGTACGTCTTTGGTGTATTGTTCAATTGTTGTGTTTTATACAATAAAATACAACTTTATTTTTGTAGCGCATTTCATATTCGCTACAGCTGTAACAAAGCACTTTGCATTACAACACCAAAACAGCAATAACACAACAAGTGAAAACAATAAATGAAAACAGCAAATACTATATACAATAGACAATGGAACACAGCAGAAAACCTTCGAGGCTCACGTTGGAGTAAAAGCTGGAAAATAATCGTATTCAAGGATCAAAGAAAGCTATTAGAACAGTCTTTGAATCAAAGTATACTTGTAATTTTTTTCCTTATTAATTCCGAAATTTTACTGAAGTAAATATACTACAAAAATTTGTAGTTGAAAAATACGATGAATCGTGATTAATTGTGGTAAATTCTGCGATTAATTAATGTAAAAAAATGTAATCTTTTGACAGCACTAGTTATAACCCTTTAAGCAACAGATATTTAATAATAATAATAATATTACATTTGGGCAACACATCTCTTTGAATTGATATTTAAATAATTGAAACATTTGAACACCACCAAATACACACATGGATATATTCTTTATCCTCATTACTGCAGCTTACTGAGTTTAGTTGGGACTGTCTTCTTCATGTATTTTGTATTATACTGCCCCCTGGTGGCCAAGGTGCCCACACCAGAAGGAGCAGCACAACACCCAAACACTTTAAATCTTTACATTCTATTTCCGTATGATATTGCTGTGTGTTTATGTACAGTAAAATCCTGTAGCGTGCCATTTGTGTCTGCTACTTATGCCTTACTGTCATTCTGTTTTAATTCAACCACAGTTTGACTATTTGGCTATTTACTTCTTCGGCCAGTATCAGTTAAATGCAAGATGATGAATGTTTGCCCCCTAAAAGTTGTTTTATGTCTCCCCGCCCCTTTTGAAATGATAGCTACGCCCCTTGCAGTCATGAATGCAATCACTAAAAACCACCAAGTTGTCCTGCGTGGGGGGAAAAAAAAACAAAGAAACACACACTTGAAGAAACGGCGAATCGCAGTTCACCTTGTTGTCGTCTGACGTGCCTCTGTTGTTGTTGTTGTTGTTGTCTCTCCCTTCAGGTTGTGTCATATCACGCGTGTGTATGTGGGCTCTTTCATTCTTATTACACGTTACACACACACACACACACACACACACACTGTCTCAATGCCGTCTGAGTGTCGTGTTCGTGTTGTCGTGTGTGGCTTACTTTTGGTTCTTCCGCCTTATTTTTCCCTCGACAATGTGTTTAATGTTGTGACTCCCCCTTCCCCCCACGGGCCTCAGCCTCAGGAAAAACACTCTGCCACTCTGCAATACATATTCACAATTTATTTCTGCGCACAGTTGCAAAACTTAGTCCAAAAAGGTATTCGTTTTAGAAGAAACGGGCACACTTACAAGAACGCACAGTATGGAAACAAAAGTATCGGCACACCTGGCATTAGGCCGCTACTAGTTTTGATTTTTGTATGTATAGTTATACAAAAGTACAAATAACAATATAGTGTTGGAGGCCACTAAATACGTTTGAATCACAAAATGACAGCCGTACAGGAAGTTTACTACCACTAGAGCAACTTCCACTCAGACTTTCTGCAACGTCCCCGAACTCAACCATGGGAATTTAGACAACTCTCGTTCATTCCTTCATTAACTGATTAAGAAGTGTGGCCAATGACTTTTGCCCATATAATGTCCAATATGATGAATTAGTCTTTCCAAGTGCATCCTGTTGTTCCAAAGTGGCATTTTTCCAAGGCTCAAGGTCACTGAGGTAAAGGGGGAGACATTAAGGTCAAAAAGGGGATAGTACTTCTGGAAACGACGCCACGGTGCCGAAAAGCTAAACGCGCTCCGCGCAAGACCTCAGCTTTGTGCTTTATGACCTTCATCAATCAGGTTGCTGCTGTCATCATCATCATCACGTACAAGATCGAACACGGTGTCGCTGGCGCTTAATGCTTCGGAAATACTATTCCCGAGACCGTGCGACTGAGCTTTCAGTGCCAAGTGTAGCCCAAAGCTTCATAACTCTTTGCTTCCTGCGCTGCCAGGTTGAAAGAAATGCAATGAAATGCAGCTTGACGCCACACTTGGTAACGAAAAGACTTTGGATGATACAGGCCCAGATTAGAAAAACAGGAAATAGTAATAAATGAGCGCAACTAAATCCCTCTTTAAAGCAAATCAGGATTCAGTAACACCAAATTGGAAAATTAGCACCAATACGAAACATTATTTGAGTAAGAAAAATAAAAAATACAGTACAGTGAACCCCGCTAAGAGCGAGCAATTGAACAATTGACACCGATCCACACTATATATTTGTCATTTACTGTCAAAGTGAACAAAAGAACAAAGAGAATGACACATTGTTTTTAAAACAACAGCACAACTTTGCCTTCCGTTAGCTTAATGCTAACACAATGCAAAACTCTATAGACAGGCTAACGAATAGCATTGATAGCGGTGCTATAACCCTTTCGGCAATGTTTATATATATTATGAATGTTTTTATAAAGTACACTATTGCAGGGTGCTATTTTTCCTGAATAAAAACACTTGACAAAAAGGCGAATTAGTGAACATATGCGAGGGTTCACTGTTCATGAAATTGAAAAATTCTGTGAGGAGATGTCTTCCTGTTTTTAAAGAGGGATTCCAAGTTCTTCTTGTGTGCTGCAGGTATGATTTCTTTCCTAGATAAACGCTTCAGGTGTCTTTGCCAAGTTCTTTTGGAAGGCTTTACGTGTTCAATCAATTTTGATTGTGGGCCATCTGGCTTTCTGTCCTCTCAATGCAATACAGTCTATGCATGGCTAACGTAATACGGTTAGACAGTTGACTACTTGGAGACCTTCTACAACAAAGAGCTCCATTTTGTTCATTATCTCTCTCTGTAGCTTATTTGATCTTTTTTTATATTTGATGCTTTATTTTTATTTGTGTACAAGTTGTGTGTAACTTCATTTTCCTGTTTTTGGGTGATTTTTTATTTTTTATTTATTTTTTACTGTGTTTCTTGTATGGTGTTTTAGTTGTCGTTTTTGTGTTTTGTTTTCTTGTAGATTTTATAGGATTAAGTTATATATATTTTTGATTTTTGGTGTCATTTACTGTATGGTTGAACTCTTGAGTTTTTGTGCCAAAGACTTTTTGTGTCCTTAGTTGAGTTTCAACACCACTTTCCAAAATGGAATCACACAAAAGAAAGGCAGAAAAAAACGAAAATTTTCTGTAATATTGTATATGACCGTATTAACTCATCCCACTTTGATTTATTCCATATTACGGTCTATTTTTTTTTACCAGTTAGCCAGCCAATAATACATATCTCATTGAATATTGATTGATAGGTTTTTACTTTGCTTTCTTTAAGGCGTGTTGTTATTGGTCTCTGTAGTATCAAGTCACGTTAAATTATTAACAGCCAAATTAAAAATTTTTTTTTTTGTGTGTAAGTGATACATATTTTAAAGTGATAACACTTGTCTCCATTGTCATATCACCTCATCATGATATACTGCAAATATGACTTTTTTTCTGAGCCAGATTTAGTTTGTTTTCAACAATAATTAGCAATATGCTAAGAAAAGCGTAGGAAGACTTAGTGAGTGACTTTCTATCGCTGCGTGATCCAACACAACAATAATGTGGCGATAATGTTCACTTTTGATTGGCACTTACATGGTAGAAAGTTGTCTGAAAAAGAAACGTGACAAAAATGAAAGATTTGTTCCTTCCCACTGCTAACCAGCATACTATGACAAAAATGTAAAGCTCTCATTTAAACGTATTGGTCCAATTAACTCCAAAGTATTTTTTCCATCAAATACTTTTCAGTACAACTCATCCAGCTAGCGTAACCCTATAGCACAAGTTCCAATATAAATGACCTTTAGGGCAGCGCCGTGGACTCAAATATGCTTTGTCAGCACAGTGTGGAATTGCAGATGAGGTGTGCCTAATAAACTGGTCACATTTCCTGCCCTGGATTGTGGTCACGAGCAGATCAATCGTTTTTAATTATTGGTAACAGGAGTCGGAGCAGCTTGTGGCCGTCAATGCAGGAGACTTAAACAGCAGAAATGTGTACAATCATCAAGACTAGTACAGGGTTGACCTCAAAAATACAGTCAAGTACATGAACTTACTGCTGTTTTAGGGAATTTGGGGAATCTTTTATGGGGGGGTAGGGGGTATTATTTATTTTGTTGATGAGTCTGGTCAGATTATTTGCAGTGTTTTCCTCTCTTTTGTTCCTCTTTGTGCTCCCTTCTCCATCAGCGTCACCTTCCGTGATTAACGCTCATTCTTCCATCCCATCTCCAGGCCGCCACTGCAGTGCAAGTGTATCTTAAAGTCTTGACTGTAGGTAGGTACTGCATATGCACTCCCCTCCTTAGTGTAAAGCGCAGTGTGACTGTGGGTTGAGCCGTCGCGCCGTTAACGAGCCACATGCGACCGTATTTCCCCTGATAAAGAAGCCCAAAGTACCAAAGTGTTGACGTTTCTTAGTAAATACACTCGTTACCGTGGCGACCCGTTGGCCGCGGCAGACTGCAGTGGCTGAGAAACACAATGGGCACTTTTTTGTTGACTTTTATTTATTTATTTATTGATTTATTTTTATGGTCACTAACCAATGCTCTTATACATACATAAAAAGATGAAGGACCGGCTTTGAGTCCGAATTTACACTGTGAAACCGCGACAATTGAAGACTGTAAATATTTATGTATGTATATGTACAAATACTCACAACCTCATTCTTCATCTATTTCATGTTCCACATATGACTCCTCATTGATTCACACTTGACAAGTGTTTCAAATTCAACGCAACTGTATTTTTAACAGCTTTATATTTGAGACATGAAGCTAGTTTTCTCTTTTTCTTAACAGAAGCAATAAAGCTTCTTTGAAATACATTTTTTCAACTTTTTACCCCACTTGCACCCCCCCACCCCCCAAAAAAAGAAGCATTTCATAGAAAACTGATATTTTCGATGCACACGTACCCTTTTGTCGCTACTTTTGGGTGCTATGGGGTTCCAAAAATCTTCCTGCGACAGCTTTTATTTATTTATTTATTTATTTTAGAAAAGTTGAGCCCCACAAAATGCATCATCAATATTTTACAGAGTCACCATTTGGCTAATGTGCTTGAGCGAGTCAGCGTTAAAAAAAAAAAAAAAAAAAAAAAAAAAAAGATAGAAAGGTTTTATTTATGGTTGGGTCAAGCAAAGCGTCATTGAAAGACTTGTGCTGCACCACTGGTTGTTTTTATCTGGCAGTGCGGAAAAAAAAAATGACCGATGTATTTTTAGGGGGAAAACTTCCTGCAGTTCACTTTGATGGCTGTTTTTTACGAAATAAAACTAAACTCCAGCCTCTGAGGCTCATTTGTTAGTGCAGATCAGGTTGGCTAGCGGTGACGTTCTTCACTGCAGTTGACTTTTCTATGGTTACAAGCTCCACATCTGCATGTTCTCCTAAACGATAAACCTACAGCGGGAAGGGACACAAGGCAATTGCTAATTTGTTAGTGCACAATTTTGTCAGTACACAAAAAAAATCGTGTCATTTCCCACTGTAAAAAAAAAAAAAAATATCCATGTAACAGGTTATTTCGAGGAGGCGTTTTAAAAGTTGTGAGAAATAATTTATTTTTGGTTTATTGTTGGCCATCTGAAGTTTATAATATCCAAAATCTTAATGTTGAACTGAGTGATATGCTTAGACATAATTTGCATAGTGGTATTTTGTAATCTGAGGCTACAAGAACTTGGGTATTAAAAAAAAAAAAAAGATCATAGTGACATTATGCAGTTTGAACATTAACACCGCGCTAAAATAAAAAATACTTTGCGCATAAGATTACTTAAATGGTTCAATTCAATGTATTGTGCTGATACATATAATACAAATTTTTACTTGTGTATCTTTTAAATGTTGTGAATTTTATTTGTATTGAATTCAGTGATTCTTTAAAATACCACTAGAGAGAGACAATGTACCATGACTAGTATTTAGGGCATTTTGTTTCACTTACTGCTAACTGCAAATGTTGCCTTCATAAGTTAAATACATAAAAATCGATACATTAATTAAGGTAAATAAAGGATACCTCACCACTGGCTTCTATTTGAAGAAATATTAGAAATCCAATTGGTGAGCGTTATACATAATACAAAGTACAGTCATGTTAAAAAAAAAAAAAGGGCAATATTTCCGGATTTGTTTGGATGACATTGAATTAAAAAAAATAAATAAATAAAAGTTGGGGCAAATACCCTTGTTCTGGTGGCCATGGCTGTATTCACCTCAAAACTTCACTTCATGTGGTCAACTCCTATTGTATCATTTAATAATTGAAATGGGATTGTTTTCTACTGTCTTGGGCCAGTGTTGTCTAAAGCACCTGTACATAATACTACATGCAATGGAATGATGGGTGCTTTATTCAACGGTTCTTTTTAAAGCTATTCAATCAAACTTGTATGCTTTTCTGTTTAAAAAAAAAAACAACAACAAAAAAAACAAAAGACATATCATAACTCGCATTTTCTTGTTTTGTCTTGTCTGTCTTGTCTGTGTCTCTCCTTTCGTGTGTCTTTATGATTTCATGACATTTTGAATCGACTGTCTTCCTTTTGCTAACATGCTTCTTTTCATTTTCTTTTCATGTTGAAATCTTGTGTGAAAACCACTGACTATGGGAAATGTTCTCCAAACCCGCTCAATTACAACATCCACTTTGTTTGTGTCCACACACACACACACACACACACACACACAACATGGTCAACCAATGTCGTAAAACGTAGCCACAAGCTACGAGAAATCTCGCAGTCTGACGAACGTCACGGGGTTGTCTGGCTCGTCTCTGCGGCTAGCTCCCATCACGAGCCCACCTTTCGAAAGCTACGAGGCGCCGGGCCCGTTGCGCCGTTGCCGTTCCCCCATCCCCTCCATTTTGTAGCGGGAAGGCTGCACAAGATCGGTTGCTACAAAAGATGCTCGCCGGGCCCGACCGGCGTTAAAAGTCTCCGATCGCACTCTCGAAACTGATAGCAATAAGATCACGTGAACATGAATGTAGACAAAATGACCGCTTGTCTTGTGAATCTAAACGGTTTATGATGCATGCGTCGGGTTAGCAAATAGGGTTTAAAAAAAAAAGTTTTAAGAATAAGTCCATTTATTATTAGATTAAATGTAAACACTTTGTTTGGCAAATAAAATTGTATCGCAACCTAAAAAAAAAAAAAAGCATTTACTGTTCACTAGCATCTGTTTTGATGTGTTATGGACTAAATAGATCGACAAACATGACACATATGCAGAATATATAATGTACGTAAACATTAGACCAACCTTTTCTTGAGCCATTGCAAACATTAAATATCACGGTGCGCCACAAAACAAAAATGCCACAAAAAGTGGATACGCAGATTGATTGCTTTGTGTATAAAAAGTCTACGCACCCCTGGTCAAATACAAAACCAAGATAAATAATATCTCTCCACCGGTAATGACACCTATAAACTATACAACTCAATTAATGTTCTTGTTTGGACCTTAAAAAAAGCTGTAGGGAATTGTGAACAGTTTGAAATAGCAGTTCAGGTAAGCACAAAAAAAAGCACAAAACTGGTTTTGGCTGGAAAACAAAACAAATGTCATGAAAAGCCGACTAAAACACAGAAAATGTATTTGTGTTTAATCACTTGTATGGTGGCAAACGTGTGCTGACTTCTACTTATATCGCAGTTATTAGAGGGTGTGCAAACTTGTGCAAACACATTATCTCGGTTGTTTATTATTACTTCATCTCTCAAAAAAAAAAGTGAGTTGTACAGGTTATGTCACGTTAATGGTGGAAACAATTTTGAAAGGTATGTATCGCAAAAAATGGCATTTGAGGAGGGGTGTGTAGATTTTTTTTATATCCTCTGTATTTTCTACCATCTATTGAAAGAGTATTTAATTGTTCTGCTTGTCACTATACGTGGCTGACATAGATTTGTGAACAATTATCATTTTTGGACCAATTCAGTGCAATTATAGTTGGGAATTGAACAAATTTCCGGTTATAATTGTGAAACTGTAATGATAACCATATTAATAAAAAAGTATTTTTTAAATTAAAATGTAGGCAACTGGGTAAAATGTACAAAAGCTACACAATATATTGAGACAATTGGAGTTAGACACTCAGTTGCGTCACCTATAAAGGGAAAGACGGGAACCGTTTTCATTGGCGAAGACTTAAATCAGCTGTAAACATTCCCATAGTGGCGCATCATCCCACCTGCAGATCCGCCGGGACGGATTTCCTCCGTTGACTAAAATAGTGACCATGTAACTAAACAAGTTAACTGTGCAAATGAAATACGACGTCAATCTCTAAAATCTCAGAGAGCAAGTGCAATAAATGACTCCTTAATTATCGATGACATTTAATAGTAAATATTTGAATGCATTCAGGTTTATTTACTGTCAAATCATTGACTTTACGTATGCAATAAATGTGCAAAATTCTTTTATGCTGGAGAACAACCTGTGCACATAAAGTACATTTGTATATAGGTCTTTTTTCAATACTTAAAAAAAATGCACAGACATGCAAATCGGTGTTAAGAGTACCAAAAAACTTATTTCGATTTACTTTTATTTACTTTGCAAACATTTCGTTTTTGACTTATATGAGACAACGCTTCTGTTTTTGTCAAGACTGACACATCACGATTGCTTGTTTCATCCTGAAAAGCCAAAATCAATGTGCTTCCAAAATAAACGTTGAACTTTGCCATTCCGAACGTTTAGCAGTAATGCATGCCGGGCTTGTCTGAGGATTGTGAATATGTACAGATTTTAGTTTGCCGTACAATCGTTGTGCAAAGAAAATAAACAACAACAACAAGAATTCAGTGCCGCTTTCTGTAGTTCATGATCCGAACACTAAAACGAAAACATTTCTGCTGGGGGATAAAGTTTCCGATTTGATTTAAATTGCAGAAAAACAACTATGTACTCTTTTAATGGGCACTATGGGCCCATGCTTCAATGCCCTCGTTCGTCCACTACATAATACTCGCTTGCTCAGTGGGTAAAAGCCTCGCTAAAAATTCTAGCACACTAACACTCCATTTTTCCACAATGTGGATGTGACAATGTTGTTCCTTTTTTTTTTTTTTTTTTTTTTAAATGTTTGTGCTGCAGTGCAAAGAAATGTCCCCTTGTATTTTCCTGTACTTGTTCTTGTTTTAAGGAGCCTTTGTTTTGCCAAGATCTTGTATCAACTGACGTGCTTTGTCTTGAGTTGTGTTGAAAATGCGGCGAAAAACACAAAGTTTAAAGAAAGAAAACAGCCAGACGGATGAAGAGTAAGTGCCTCTATGAGGCCCCTCGAAGTTCTGATGTCAATTTAGGAGTTCCTATTAATTAGCTAGATTTAACTAGCTCCAGTATATGTACTGAAAGCGGTGCTCCACACACCGGTAGCTAGTCTTCATCATGTTCATATCTGTATCGACACCTGTGAATACATTAAAGTCATATGAAATTCAACTGTCTGTGTTGGAAAATAAGCGTGGGTTGAACGTTCAAGATCACAACTGTGTGTTTTTACAAACCTAGTCCAGATTAGAACATGTTTTTTTAAATTACTTTCCTATACCACTCATGTACGTTTCGTCACTAACTTTAACGTTTGCATTGTTTGCTTGAAGTGTCGCGCTTAATGTACTGTAAGATAAATTGTACAGTGCTTCACGAATGTGTTACACTGCAAAAAAAGAACATGAAGTGCTTTCAAGCGGAAATCAACCCAAACGTATTTTTTTTCAAGAATATGTTCCAAGCAGGCCCACTAGTTGAAACACGGCATTCTGATTCATTTTGCGTTTGTGGAATATGAGTTTAAGCAGCAAAATCCACCCGTTTTTAGCCATCTCATGGGGCGGCCATTTTGTCATTTCTGTCGACTGGAAATGACATCCCAATGACATCGCTTGTTTTCTAAAGCTGAGCCGCGATTGGTCATTACCTGAGCCCTGAGTAGTTGTGATGTCATTTTCAGTCGACAGAAGTGACAAAATGGCCGCCCCGGAGATGGCTAAAAACGGGTGGATTTTGCTGCTTAAACTCATATTCCACAAACGCAAAATGAATCAGAATGACTTGTTTCAATTAGTGGCCTTGCATAGATCATATTCTTGAAAAACATATGTTTGGGTTGATTTCCCGCTTTAATGCAGATTCTTTCGAATTCACTGAGGTTTCGAATGAGGGATTTCAAACTGAATATTTTCGCAAGCGCTTCGACACAGGTGTAATAATCATCACAGAAACCCCACAAAAAATGATTTGGGTGTTTACCAATGCTGTTCATTTAGATTTCATATTTAAACCTGGTCTAATACATTTGTTAAGCACTCTGAAATTTTTAACATGTTATGACCAAATGGACGTGGTGTGTTTGGAGGGAAAAAAAAAACTAGCTACACGACTGTATTAATTACATTTTTTTTTTTCATCGTCAAATTTTGTATGGAGAACGCCAATTAGGACATTATCTGCTGCCACTGTGCATGAAACTTGCAGTGCAGACTGAGCTCAAATTCATCATCCAACTTAATCTTATAATCTCTATTAATACGACACTCATACAGTGTATTATCTCCTAAATGTGTGACTGTAAACACACACAGGCAAGGTGGTTCATTTCAGACAGCTTCCTCATTAGGAGGAAGTGGTAATGCAGGATTTGAACTCATTCACCGCCAGACATTTTCAGACCCTCTTTTACCCTAACGTTTGAAAAAAAATGTGGAAAAAAATATAAATAAATTCCTGGGATTGAAGGTCTGGACTGTGAAGAGACAAATACGTCAATGGCAGCAAATGAGTTAATCAGCCAAGAAACGTATTGAATATTATGTCTTTAACTACTGTATATAATTTCTCACAGACCGACTTGAGTCAACTGATGAGTATAATAGTATAAAAAAAAACACACTGGACCTAAGTTATTGTAACTGCAAAGCAACTATGGAATCTATCGTCCACAAAGATCCACTGTATTTCCCAAGCAGATTTTTCCTTGAAGACAACGACGGCAGAAGACGAGGAAGCCACAGAGAAGAACGACGACAAAACTGTGTACATGATGAAAACAACGAATTGTGACTTGATCGACCGTTTTGTACTAATTTCGCACAAGTGTTTGATCTCCCTGTAAAGGAAGCGCGCCCGCGAGTACATACAGAACTTGTATGCTATAAATGACATTTTCTTGTCAAATAACCACTTCAGCGGGGCGATTAAGACGCCAGTTATGGAAATTAGGTGACATTTACCGATTCTTATGTGCCCATGAATAACATCACATGTATTTGTGTGCGTCCATCTGTCGGAAAAACATGTTTCACATCGCCCGAATGGAAATAATATTCACTCGTACGCCACCTCCCCCACCCACCCACCAACACACACATTCCAGGAAGGTTTTGTATGTTAGCGTAATAATGGTTACATTTATTCATTTATTGGGGCGGGGGGAGCTTAATGGAGAGCTTTGTGTGACTTTCAGATGAATTGTTGTCACTGTTTGGTGTTTTGTTGTGCAAGTCACAAAGCTTACATTTGAATGGATGTCCTTCCCCAGGGGAAGTTGTTGTCGTAGTTTTCAAATTGTTGCACTTTATTCTGACAGTTAAACGGCAGTGTGCACAGGTAATGCTAATTACTTCCCTACTTGATTTGAAATGCAAAAAAAAAAAAAGGTAAATGTGAAAATTGCAATTGGCAAAACTGAGACGGAAAAAAAAAATGCTCAGGTCGGTTTATATCAGTTGAACACTCCTATAAACCAACCTAACAATGTGCTAACTTGCAATATGAATGTTTCACATTCCTGATTGATTGAGTGTCCGCTGAGTGTGATTATTCATGACTTTCTGTTCTTGTCTTCACAGTGTTAAGTTTCTAGCGTTGGCCTTCTCTCTGTAACGAGGAGTCATTAAGCGGTTAACACATATTTGCGGCGGGAGCCACATAGGCGGCGAGCGTGACATGGATGGACGTTTTAAAGGAGATCTTTGGGGGTGACAAGAGAGAAAAAGAGAGAGCGAGAGGCCTCACATTTAAAATCATGAATTCCGAAAATTCACACGGTCTGCTCCTGCTCACGTCGTTACCAAAGTAGCCTCTCGGAACTCCGACGACCACACTTTTTGACATCTGTCTGACAGACCTTTTTTTTTTTTTTTTTTTTTTTTTCACTTTACTTTTTCGATGGACCAAGCATTGCACTGACACACTTTGGGAAGGGGGAAAAAAAAAAAAGGACTCCTGATGACACATTCCAGATGACATCACCATCAACATGTTTCCGGAACAACAACAAAAAATTTGTCTTCACAAGGGACTGAATGAACAATGTAGCATCTCTGCTAACACTGTAGCATCAGTTGGCTGGGAAATAACGTGACCTGACAGAAGAGCGAGGGATTTCTGCAGCTTAAAGGTCACGACCTTCCTGAGATCCTTTCCAGTGAAGAAGTAAAACACCCCGACAGTACATGAGAGACGCAGGTCTTAACCTTCAAGGAGAATTACATTCAAACGAACGAGCCGCATAAAGATCAAGTTTAGCGCTTGCCTCTGAAACTTTTGTCTTCCATTCACTTCTATAAAACGCGATCATTTCAAAGCTACTAGGACAAAACGAAGCCCATGTAGCAACCGCATTCGACGTGGTTTGACCTTTTAGCCTGCCCTGACGTTCCGAGACTTTTTCTCTCATGTACTGCAAAGGGGGAGGGGCTCGGGTCGGGGAGGGGAGGATCCCGCCGAATGACCTTCTGTGATGTCATCTAGATTAGCGGAAACGAGTCCACTTGGGGGTTGAACTGCCACTTGCATCCGCTCGCCTTTTAAGTGAAGCACACTGAAGCAAAATTAGAACTATTCCGCCTGCAGCGGAAAATAGACTCAAGGAGACGGGAGCTCCAGACGACTCTTGTCAGTCTTTGGTCCAATCACAAGTCTGCTTAAATTATAATGAAAAGGAGGAATGGACATCCCACCCCCAGCACCACCGCCACTCCCTGTCCCCTGCCACAAGGACACTTTTTACACCCATGAGCGGGAAAGGATTCATTTGAAAGGGACCAATCAGATTAATAATTTAAAAAAAAAACAAAAAAAAAACCCCCAACACACACAAAGGCCTACACTGCCAACAAGGCACAAGAACCCCCAGATGAATACTGCCCAAAATATCTCTGTGGTACCTCTTGCTGCCATCGGGCTGCTTCGCTGGCGAGTCGATGTCACGACGAGGACGGCCAAGGCAGGCGGAGCCAACAAGAAGCAGAAGCGGACCAAGTATAGAGCAAGTGTACAAAAAAAAAAAAAAAAAAAAAAAGAGAGGACAAAATATATATTTTGATAAAACAAATCTAGGTATGGCAAAGGAAGCTGGTCCAGGATGGAATGAGAGGAAAAATATCAAATGCAAAATGTGAAAATTTGCCATGAAAAAACAAAGAATCCCGGGGGAGGAATGACAAAGGGTGGCTGACTTAAGTTGGCCACATGCACTGAGTGGAGAGACAGAGCAAAGACATACTCATGCATCAAAGGGAATGGATGGAACCCCCCCCCGCCCGCCCCTCGAGTTCAGTTCGAAGCGGTTGGGGGGTGGGGGGTAAAAAAAAGATGATGCATTTTTGTAACTTTGTTTACCAGCATGACTACTTTGCATGACTGTCTTTTCTGCAAACCCTTAGTTGAAGACAAGGGTGCTAGAGATACAAAAACATATATATAAAATGAATTTAAAAAAAATGTTATATGCAATTCATGTTGAAAAAAAAACATTCTAATGAAAGAGAAGATATATTTTGTTTTGAAAAGTTTAAAAAAAAAAATGTGAATATTGAAACATGTATGTTTGCAACGTACACCCTGAACTATGTTTTGTTGGATGAAATCTCTCTGCTTCTACTGCCCTACTTTCCTCATTCCAGGGTTTTGCATCCGTACGTACATAGTTTGACTATTTTAAACATGCTATATTTTCCTAACATCTCATTAAGCGTCACCATCACCCGAGACTTTGCCGACCTTAGCTTGCGTGCAAAGTCGAACCGTTTGCACAACGACCGTAGCAGCAGCAGCAGCAGCAGCAGCAGCAACTCAAAAACAAAAAAGGCTCTCTGTACTTTGACTGCTTGAGTAACTTTCATAGTTTGCGTTTTCATTTTTGTCTTTGGCAATAATACAAGAGAAGTTGAGACATGACTGTAGCAGGGCAAACTGGACGGAGTAGCTTTGGAGATTTGGAATCCTTTTGGGGTCTCCTCATGGGCTCGGTTCTGTTCCACTTAGCGGCAAGATAAAGATGGATGTCTATGCAGTGGTTACCTTCAAGGCCAAACCAAATCTGGGACACTGGTTAACCTCCAAATTGTTTGTGGTTTAAAACCATTTTGCCATTGGAAATGCGAAAATGTGATTTTGTTTGTTTTGGTCTACCGTTGCCATGACAGTAAGACAATTAACTGTACTGTGTTCCCCCGCCGTCGATGTTTATCTACCGTGCCCGACCTACCATCAAGGACAAAACCTCCTATGTTAAAATTTGCTCAATTTCATGTATTTTCACTTTTTTTTTTCATTTCTAGTTTTTTCCACCAAAGCTTTTTTGAGGTCAAGTAAAAGTTGATGACTAAAATAGTGTGGTTGCAGAACTGTGCACACCCTCCAATAACTGGGGTGTAGCCTGTTCAGAATGAACCAATTACATTCAAACTCATGTTAAATGGGAGTTAGAACACACCTGCCACCATTTAAAGTGCCTCTGATTAACCCCAAATTAAGTTCAGCTGTTCTAGGGCGCCAGTCCTTTGATACAATCTCAACGGAGCTCGAGTGGGGCATGTTACAGCTCGCGTGACGTCACACAGTGTTTTTGTAATATGTTTGAGGGATATTTTTTTTCTGAGCATTTTCATCGGTGTCTTTGGCCTTTGAGGTTCCACTGTTTGTCTGTGTGTGTGTGTGTATATATATGTATACATATATATATATATATATATATATATATATATATGTATATATATATGTATACATATATATATATATATATATATATATATGTATATATATATGTATACATATATATATATATATATATATATATATATATATATATATGTACATATATATGTATATATATATATATATATATATATGTATATATATATATGTATACGTGTGTATATATGCGTGTATATGTACGTGTGTATATATGCGTGTATATGTACGTGCATATGTATATGTATGTATATGTATATATACATATGTATATATACATGTGTATATATATATTAGGGCTGTCAAAATTAAAGCATTAACTATGGAGATTAATTTAGATGTCATAATGCACTGAAAAAATTAACTCAGTTAACTCCATTTTATTGACTTTCTGTAGCAGCCAAACGACTTACGTCGTTTTACTTTAAAAAGTTGCTTGAGAAATCCAAAATAAACTGTGCACTTTGCAAATTCAAATACCATATTATTTGTATGTCTTTTGTGTATTGTTTAACCATTGTATTTTATAGGAAAAGAATCATATTCAAGGATCAAAGAAAGCTATTAGAACAGTCTTTGAATCGAAATATACTTTTGGTTTTTTTCCCCTCATTAATTCCAAGATTTTACTGAAGTAAATAACGGTTCCAAGCTTCGTAAAAAACTGTAGTTGAAAAATACGATTAATCGCGATTAATTATGGAAAATGTTATGATTAATTAGTTAAACATTTTTAATCGTTTGACAGCGCTAATATATATATCAGATACTAGTTCATCAAAAGAGATGTCAGGCGAGATTTCAGGTTTGCATGGAACCAACTGTCATTCCAAAGTTTGTTTTTTTAAGGCCTCAGGTTGTGTTGATGGCGTGTGTGGATGTGCAGTAGGTGTTAAGCTCTTCTATTTCTGACATGATAAACTTTAGTAATGATGTGAAGACCCCACAGTGACGTGTCGAGAGAAAAAAAAAAGTGCATGCCTAATGAACTGATCATCTTAAAGCGGGAAAGGACAGAGTTTTGACAACCTCTTTGCCGCCGCTGTTAGTCATGAATCCTAAAAGAAAAAAAGGAAAAAAAAATGACCACTGTGCTGTGTCGTAGAGCAGAAACGTCTTCCTCCCAGAGGCAAATGGCAACACACTCTTGGTGTGTAAAGGTAGCTTATCATTTTGTATCTTTTACATTTTTTTTTTTTTTTTTTTTTTTAAGACGGTCTTACATCCAGCATCCCAACCGACTTGTTCCACGCAGCACAGTCAAAAGAGACCCAGAGCTTCCAAAAATGATGTCAGTCAAGTGATGTTTCGGGTGAAGATAGGCCATCCCAGTGTCCACCAAGAGCAGATTGTCGTTTATTGATCGATCGATTCATGAGCTAATCATTGTTATTTTCTGCGTGGCTTCCATTGAAGCCCTGCTGGTTCAGGGCTCAAGCGGCTCGAGTAGCTGACCACTTCTCCTTTACATTCCTGAAATGTTGCAAGTTGGAAGGCTGGCCAGTGTGTGACGCTCACAAGTGTCCATGATTGCAACAAAAAAAGCATACTTTTTTTTTTTTTTTTTACAGTTTCCACCTCGAAAGTCAGTTTTAGCTGCGGTGGTCAGTGGTCAAAATGGTGCATTCAGAAACTCATCACCCACGTGTGTGTGTGTGTGTGTGTTTAAAGCCAAGAATTATCCCTTCCTTATTTAATCATCACATTTGTCCACAACATATCGTCATCCGGGTCCTGGAAAAAAAGATGTCTTTCTATTTTGAAGTGCGTAATACTGCACCATGTAGTTTCCAACTACCTTTTTGTTTTTTCAAATTCAAACAGAATGCCATGGGCTATTTTTCTTTTGCTGTATGCTTTACAATGTTAAGTTTAGAATATGATAACGTGACCTTTGGGGTGTAATGTGCTCTAAAAAAAAAACCCAACGCAATCCATGTTTTTGTCATGTGCCTGTTTGAATTGAACTGTTTTTGGTTTGTTCATTTGAAGACACTGTATGCAATCTGCACCAGGAATGCCACTGATTGACACTTACTGTAATGCTCTCTAGGGCGCAGATATTTTGAACTGTGTGTCTTGGCTTGATGACTTCTACAAAGAGTTTATTTTGCATTATAAAGCGTCCAGAGAAATCCCATCATGGATTTTTTTTTTTTTTTTTTTTCTTCTATCACACATCGCACATGGGATGCTGCAGACCGATGTCATGCATGCAGTATCAGATTTCCAAAGATAAAAGGTGTATGTTCATTATTAAGTTGATCAAACTGGACTGAGAGTCACTGCACTGCGGTCTAAAGGGAGAGGAATAGGAAGACAAGGTGGTCACTGGGGTATCCGGATTTTATTTTTGAAATGTCGTAACACATCGAGAACTGTATAAAGTATATTTCAACGGAATGTTCATGATCTATCTTTTTATATTTTGAAGAGAGAGAGCGAGAGAGAGAAAAAATAGAAACATATCAATAAAAGTGTCATAATTTAACATATTTCTACTACTGAGACTTAAAAATGTATGAATGTCAATACGAACTAATGTGAAACCAATCTCCATAGCAGCTTGAATGAGTTAACTGGTTATAAGTCATGAGATGCTTTTCTTTTATTTACCAGAGACGTTGAAATTTGCTTCGAATCATTGAGATGAACTTAAATAAATGGGGAAAAAAAAATGTGATGACCTCTGTGCTACTTTGTTTGTGACCCGCTGGGAAAGTCGAATGCTGACCTTCTTAAACGAGAGAGCGTTATGCGCTCCATCTCCCTAACCAGTCACATTGACCACCTTTCGGCAATGTTTCCGACAATATGTTGTTTCGCTGGTGCGCCGAGCCTTAATATTGCGGCAAAAGGCACGAATGTCTAATAATTTAGTGCTTCAACGTCCTTCTCGTGAGAGCACATTCCGCGGCACGTGTGAGCGTGCCGACAGTAAAGAATTGCAGCCGGATACACGATCCCGCCGCACGGTGATGGATGTAATCCGACTTGAAGCGAGAACACAATGAGAAGTCCTTGGAGAAAGTGAAAGATGACACATTCAATTGGAAGTTAAAGGATATGGCGCGATGTATTCGGATGACAGTCATTCCAAGAAGCTTCTACACCATAGCGACCTCCTGTTTTAGCCAGAGATGCATTTGAGCCCTTTTTAGCGTCTGAAAAGTGAAGACATGCCACATGACGCTGATCTAAGATTTGACCGTAACTGACTGACGATATCTGAGAACGATGAAGCCATATCACGGACACCGGATGCCGGCTACCATCCCAATCGGACATTTTGAAACCGATACGGAATAGTTGGCGACATACACAAGGTCTTTATACATTGACTGTAGGGCTATATACGGTGGATGTGTACACAAAGTAAGCGTACTGCACCTCTCCTCAAATGCCCTTTCTAAATAAATTTATGTGACCTATAACCTGTACAACTCAACGGAATCGAGTTTGATCAGAGGCGCTTTGAATGGTAACGTGTGTCCTGACCACCATTTACACCAGTTTGAATGTGATTGGTTGTTTCTGAACAAAACCAAAATCTTAGGTATGCACATTTGTGCATACATTTGTGTCATTTTTTTTTCAATTAAAAAAAAATAATTCTCCTCTTGAAAACAAAATAATAAAGTCAATTGGGTTATCGAGGTTATAGGTCCTGTGATTGGTCGGAAAAGTTTGAAATGATTTGCCTTGGTTTTGGCATTTGACCAGGGGTGTGTAGACTTTTTATATCTATTGCATTGGCATTCATCGGCGCATCGGATCTCAAACGGCCCTTTTCACGACAAGGGGAATATTGATCGAATGAGAAACAATGAAAATGACAACAATCCCTGTCCCTGTTTAATGCCCCTGATAAGGACAATAGAGATGATACGGCATCGTTGTCTGATGAGTCCCTATGTCTTCATCATGGGCATTACTCCATGATATATGGTATGAAATCATAATAGGTCATGATTGCTTTGCATTTCCTTCATTATTACGCCCCTTAGAGCCATTTTAAGCACACAGATACAGCTTCTGCCCTCATAGTACGGCCACTAATAGTATTTATTACTGCGAAAACACATTAATTTAAGTATGTGGACGGATAAAATGTAACAGTCCATTTTGCAATGTTTTTTTTTTCCTTTCCCTGTCACTAAATGCAGCAAATGTTGGCAGTGATTGTCCCACGCCCCCTTTTTCCTTCTTTTGGTCCAAACCACTATCTCCCTCTAGTGGTCATAGATTTTCTGCCATGGTGAGCTCAAGGTGGAAGAAGAAATTGTTAAGGTATGTTTTACACACCGTCACTAAATTTACTCTGACCACTACTGCAATGCACAGTCTCATTAAAAATAGTGCCTGCAGACTGGGTGTCATTATTTTACCCAGTGATCACTGTTACTATTATTAATAACATTAATGATATCCTAACTGAGTAGTGTTTAATCCACTGATAGTAATATCTTTATTTATGGAAGTGTTAATGACATACAAGTTATTTTTTTTATAGTTCATATATGACTTTTTTTTTTTTTTTTTTAATGTATGTTCATGTTACAGACAACTCTTCCAGACAAAATATTGACTATCTTGAACGTTGATCAGGTTCTGGAGTGAGTTGTCAGTAAAGTCTTTAAACGGACTCACTTAGTTGAACAAACGTCTCGCTTTTTGTAGCCGATGATGTCATTGAACTGGGAGAAGACGGCCATCCCTTCACAGCTACTGCCTTGAGATGCTTTACCCGATACTCTTGAAGTTGAGGTTGAAGAAGGCATGTTGAGGGAAGCTCAGAAGCCGCGTGGAATTGAGTGCCAACAAACTGCCAGAGATGTGGAGAGGATTCCATAGGAGGGCTGTGAGGGACACCAGCCAGAGTATTGAGCTCGTTAGTGAAGCCAACACCAAGGGGTCCCATGCAGACGTGACATTCGATAGCCGAGACTGAAGGTTGTGTTGCTCCATTGCTAAAATGACGGGGGGGGGGGGGGGGGGGGGGGGGTTATGGAAAGGGAGGGGTTGAACTGAGATTGAATTTCCTCGGAACAGCATTCCAGAAAAAAATCAAGACTGGACAAACATGAGGCGACCCGGACGGACAAGATCGTGGATGTTCCCCGAGCAAACAAGTGGTGCCGGATTCGGTGCGGAACCCGGTCTGAGTTTAGAAGGACCGACGGCGGGTGGGGGGGGGTCTCCGCTGAGGACACATCGACAAACAACGATTTGAAGGACATGATGACAGAGCGACGGGCAAACAAGCCGCTAAGCAACACGAGAGGAACAATGTGATTGTTCAAGTTTGCTTTCAGTGAGTAGAACTTTTTTTTTTTTTTTCCAGCGGACTGTGATCTGTATGTATTTTTTTTAACTGGACAAAGTCCCTCTGTTGCAGTATCTCCTTTTCTACTTCTAAAGCCATTAGCAATGCTAATTAACCGTATTCACTCATGGGACTATCACTCTGGTTTCAGGCGATTTAGTCTTTGCTGTTCAGCAGTTCCTCGGGGGAGACGCCCGCGGAGCGGTCTTACTCGTGACGGCGCGCAGGATGGACAGCAGTGACCAACAGGATGAAGAAAAAGGGGGGGAGACGGATAAAGAGATGAAAAACCATCTGAACATCGTGGAAAAAGGCGTGACGGAGATCAAAAAAAATGAGAAAGAGAAGAAGAGGCGCGGATGGGCGCTGAGCGAGAGGCTGGCCATTAACGTCTCGGGGATGCGCTACGAAACCCAACTTCGCACCTTGGCCCAGTTCCCCGACTCCATGCTCGGCGACCCCCAAAGAAGGTCACGCTACTTTGACCCCATGCGAAATGAACTCTTCTTGGACCGAAACCGGGCCTGCTTTGACGCCATCCTCTACTTTTACCAGTCGGGCGGCCGGCTCCGGAGGCCCGCCAACATCCCCCTGGACATCTTCATGGAAGAGCTGCTCTTCTACGAGCTGGGAGAGGACATCATGGAGCGCTTCAAGGACGACGAAGGCTTTTCCAAAGAGGAAGAGAGGCCGTTGCCCTCCAACCAAATGCAGAAAAGACTCTGGATGCTGTTCGAACACCCGGAATCCTCGTCGGCCGCCCGCATCATCGCCATCATCAGCGTCATGGTTATTGTGGTGTCCATCCTCATCTTCTGCCTGGAGACGCTGCCGGATTTCCGCGTCGAGAAAGAGACACGAGAGGTACGGAATGCGAATGCAAAAAGAAAGATGATGAATCGGTGCGCTCCATTTCTCATGACGTTTGACCTTGAAGCTAAGAGTTAGCGACCCTGTGAGTTTTTTTTTTTTTGCTAGCTCCTTGTTTCTATGTAGAAGCAAGCGGCAATCTTATTCCTCTGTGAGAGAAAAATAAAGACCCTTGTCCCTTGGGCCTAAGCCGTGTTACATTTATGATGCTTGGATTCAGGAATGTGTAAAAACGCAGTGTGCAGGAAAGGTCACGCGCGGCGACCAGACGCACGGGCGAAGCACTGCCAAAGTCTACTGCCGGCTTAGAACGGAAGATTAAAAGCTCTCGCTGGACGAGTCGAACGCATGGGGTCATGTTAATGCATTCTTTCAGGGCTTCAGCAATGGCCTCTGCGTGCGGGCGCCGCCAGGAAAGTACTGTAACTTTGTCCGGTCCGAGTCAGCTCAATTGGAGGCCCGCCGAACCGCGCTGGCAGTCGGTGCTACGGGATGGTGATGAATGGGAAGCGCTACAGCGAGACGCTCTCGTATTTCTCTTCAGACATCTCACAAGGTTAAATTTAGTTTGAGGAGAGCCCTCAGTGGCGATGATCTCATACTGTAGAGCAGATACGCATCTTTAGTGATAAACACAGTCGCTGACCTACTACTGAATGTCATTTCGAAAAAGGATCATCCAAAAACATCAAACGCATAACTAGTCTGGCTTGTATTAAAACGTATTCACCGGCAGACATTTTCAGACCCTCTTTTACCCTGTTTGGAAAAAAAATTGAAAAAAAAAATTCCTGGGATTGAATGGCTGGACTGTGAAAAGACGAATAAATTGGTCAATGGCAGTGAATGAGTTAAATAGACATCTACCTCCCTTGTCCATTTGCACGGCCTTTTCTTAAATGTAAATTGCCACTATCCGCGAATGTGACGCTAACTGTCATGCAAAATGGAAAGACAGGTGCACCGCAAGAGAGATCGGGGCAGCTATGATTGATATGTAAAGCCACAAATGTCAACTGGTTTTAATGATGGCTGCCAAAAGTGACAGCCAATGAGATGGCGAACACGCTGAAGTTACGCTTATCACAATACTGAGAAAACGCTATCGCCTGGGGGATGTGTGTAAAATGGAGTTAAATATAGCCAAGCTTTTCAAACGGTTGACTATTTTGCCAAACGTGTTTATTCGATTTCTGGGTATGAGTCACATGAGAAGGTGACCTGCACCGGTTTATCTTGTTTTATCTTAACTTAGGTTAGGAAATGGCAAGCTAAAGTGGTCATTTTCACGTATTTCAGTAGTTTCATCTAGAACATAATTTAAAGCTAAAACTGCCCGTTTTTTGGCCACCATTATTTTTAATTCCTTTGGTTAGAGCGGAAGTCAACCCAAACATATTTTTTCCAAGAATGTGTTCCCAGCAGGCCCACTAGTTGAAACACAGCATTCTGATTGATTGTGCGTCAGTGGAATATAAATTAAGCAGCAAAATGCACTCATTTTTAGCCATCTCTGGGGATGGCCATTTTGTCTCTCCGTCGACTGAAAATGACATCACAACTGCTGACAACGACCACTCACGGCTGACTTGATTTCTGAATCTGAGCCGCGATTGGTCATTGTGAACAGTTGTGATGTCATTTTCAGTCGACAGAAAGACAAAATGGCCGCCCCCGGGGATGGCTAAAAACGAGTGGATTAACACTTATTCCACAAACGCAATATTTATCAGAACGCGCTGTTGCAACTAGTGGGCTTGCATAAAACATATTCTTGAAAAAAAATTGTGTGTTGACTTCCCTTTTAAATGTGAAAGGAAAGTAGTAGAAAATGACTTTGAAAAATCTGTTCTTCTTTGTGGTTTGTCTACCACTCAGGAATATTTTTACAAGCACCACGGCCAAGGGAAGAACATGTCCGAGGCCATGCCTCCACCGGCTAACGTTTTCCACGACCCCTTCTTCATCGTGGAAACCGTGTGTATATTCTGGTTCTCTTTTGAGCTCATCATGCGCTTTTGTTGCTGTCCCAGCAAGATACACTTCTTCAAAGACGTCATGAACATCATCGACTTCAGCGCCATTTTGCCCTATTTCGTCACTCTGGGAACAGAGCTAGCTAAGGAAAGCGAAACCAGCCCGGCCACGTCGTTGGCGATTATCCGAGTCATCCGGCTCGTGAGGGTCTTCCGTATCTTCAAGCTGTCTCGTCACTCCAAAGGTCTTCAGATCCTCGGTCAGACGCTGAGGGCGAGCATGCGTGAGCTGGGCCTTCTCATTTTTTTCCTTTTTATCGGCGTCATCCTTTTCTCCAGCGCCATCTACTTCGCCGAGGCCGACCACAGCGACACGTCCTTTGTCAGCATACCGCATGCGTTCTGGTGGGCTGTGGTCACCATGACAACAGTGGGCTACGGAGACATGCACCCGGAGACGGTGTGGGGTAAACTGGTGGGCTCCATGTGCGCCATCGCCGGCGTGCTTACCATTTCCCTACCGGTGCCGGTCATTGTGTCCAATTTCAGCTACTTCTACCACCGGGAGACGGAATGTGAGGATCGATCCCGGTACAAGCATGTCACAAGCTTGCCGTGGGAGGACGAGGACCCAGAGGGGGAGGAGGCACAAGAGGGGAACCTGTACCCTGAGGGGGATTATTATGCCATCGGAGGTACCTATAACAATCTGAATGGGACCGTTCTTGGTAACGTGGGTCAGAGCGCAGAATTAGAAGGAAATATACACTTAAGGGAACCGATGGTCACCCAGGTGTGAAAAAGAGCTTCTTCAAGACACACACAAAAAAAAAGGATGATAAAATGGGAGGAAGAAGTGGGAAAAAAAAATGTACTTGATCATTCATATTCAGTAAAAATGTCTTACAGAACGTGTGGAATTTGTATATTCTCAAGTTCCCTCATCCAAATAAGCTTTTTGATTTTGCTCGACTTTGACAATGTGCGTGTCCAGACACTATGACGTCTTACTTTGCCACTTTGCATATTTTCAACTGGAAACATTGAGACGGTCTCGATTTGGAAAAGCTCACGTTGCAAACACACCGAGACCTCTCGTAAACTAAAGCCAACATTCTCGGCAATCTTTCGGTCATGCGCGAGGCTCACGGTGGTGCCGTTTTGGCCCACGTGACCCGAGTCAAATGACCTCACCATGCTGTAATTAACCAGAACATGCAACTGATTTGTGATTTGACATGAATGTGACTGTTATGTGCTCAATGGTTGAATAAAATCTATATTTTACTAAACTTTTAGAACAAAGCAGTGGTTATTTGTTTGATTCTACATTACACACCGATCGACCACTTCATTAGTTACACCTTAAGTGACATCTTTATGAGTGACCTTTTGCGCAGCTACGGGACTTCAGTATAAGCTGTTTTTATCCTTCGTTTTCCTGGAACACTGAGGCCTTTCTTTCCATAGAATGTGAATGATGACCCATGGAAGGCATGTGTACTCCAATACACACACATGCTGGTTTGTGTTAGTGTCGCTGTCGCACATGCAAAGGCGTACTGTATACTACAGTTTAAAAAAAGAACAGGATTTCCAAACCACCAAAGCAACACTAGCGTCATTTCTAAAGGAATGTGGCCGAGTATTAGATATGAACGGTTGATTTTGAGGTTGGATTGAAGCAAAGCGCAATATTGTCCCCTTCTCAAATAATGGCCTATTTTCACCCCCCCCCCCCCAAAAAAAAAAATTAAACATCCCCATGATGCTGGCCACCTGTGCTAAGATCACCACAACCACATCTTTAGTTGAACAAATCATTAAATTCTACCCCTGAAGTGTTTCGTTAAGTTGTTCATGTTTTCAGATTTTTTTTTTTTTTTTAATGACTAATTCCATTATTTTAGGAGGGTGACAATATGCAACTTCCATTTAATATTTACTGTCAGACAATACAACAATACTCACAGGCATATGCTCTTTATCCTCTGCAAAAGCGTAGTTGAGAAAACTGAACTGTATTATACTGCCACCCGGTGGCCAAGTTGCACACACCAAAAGGATTTACAATATTACACATTTTTCCCTCAAGTTACAAACGTGGCTAAACTGGTATCTCAAGGCATCACTGCACATATAGCCACTCAATTGTTAGCAGTGATCTCTCATCTCTATAGGCCAGAGTAAAATGGATCGAAAATGAACACTGAAAGACTTACGAAAATACTTTATTTTCATTCAAATGCGTTCCAGTCTGACGAAATGCCTGCGAGGTACAAACACATCCTTCTCTAATCTTTATTGCTCGGACAAAAACACACTGTAACACTGAAATACAGCCATTTTTCATAAATACATTTTAAACATACACTCAAATAAATAAACTTCAATAATATTAACCCTTAAACATACAACAAAGAAAATTGTTGAAAACAATAAAAAATTACATTTTTTGATCTGTACATCCATTTTCTGCTTAATGGCAAATGTTACCATTTTTAAATATTTGAATTGAAAAATTCCCCTGTAAATGTACACAATTCACTTCCTTGCTTCACTTTTCCACTGAGAATTGAGGACTGAGCATGGACTCCTGCGACATTCCAAGAAGGTCATCAGAGTCCAGGTTGATGTTTGTCTCCCTTACCGGCGCCTGCTCGGCGAGCGCAGTCTCCCTCGGGAGGGTATCTTTGAGCGGCAGGAATCGGGTGAAGGGGACGGCGTTCCGATCCAGGGATCGCCTGGAAGCCAGCGACACGGGGAATCCGTGACGCGGGGACAGGAAGCGGGTGTACCCGTCTGCCAGCAGTAACTCTTGGAAGGTGCAGTCGTCCTCTGAGAAGTGTGTCTGCAAAAAGTTGGAACGAGGCAACCGGACTTTTGTTGATTGTTGAAGATGCTTTGAATTGAATCCAAAGGCTTCATAAGTTCTCAATTTTTGATGACATATGCGCACTCTTTCACAGCTCTTCCGGAATTTAGAAAAGTGGTCCAAAAAATGTTTTGGTGTTGCCCCCCAAGCACGTCAATGACAGGCCCCATTCTTTGTTTACCTGTCCACTCAGAGATCCCCCGCTGTCGGCGCACAGAAACAGAGACGACCTCTGACCTTTAATAGCGATGTGGCCCGGTTTCACCGACTGTAACTGGAGCACACCTGTAAATATTCAAATACAATTTGAATGTGAAGGCCTTGGGCAAGTCAACAAAATATTTAAAGTTTTGCTGTTGTAAAAATCGGCGTCCCGGCATTTCACAACAAAGAAATAAGAGTTTACAGAACTAATTGGCCCTTGTAGTGTCCCCAAACTTAAAGATGTAAGTAAAAACAACTCAATTGTTTTGGAGCAAACCACTTGCTTTGTTTTTTTTTGTGCTTACTAACACCGTCGCCGTAAATGTCACTAATTAATATTGTCAAGTTTTTCCAAGTTAAATGACTATTATAGTCCTAACATGCATGTTTTTGGGAGGTGGTAGGAAGCAGCATTACTCGCAGAGAACCCACACAAGCATGGGAAGAACATGCCAAGTCCCCAAAGGAAGGCCGGAGCAGAGATTCCAACCCTGAGCCACTGAGCCGTCAGGCAGAACTGGCAACCGCTAGTTAACCGTGCTTCCTGTCAAGATTATCTGCAGAAAAATCAACAACAAAAAAAATCACTCACTGTAAGGAGTCTGAACATCGCTTCCGGATACGCTTCCATCCTGGCTGATCTGCAGGTACATCCCTCGTCTGTGATTTTCTGCAAAAAAACAAAAAACAAAAGAAAAACATAAAAATATCACTAAACAAACGATGTTGTGTGTTAAATTGGATCCGAATATCTAATATGAAATACTGTACCTGTGTAAAGATGCCCCTCCCTGACTTGGCTGTTAAAGGCGAAAAGTGGGTTGGAGTCCGCAAGATAAAAAGAAAGAGAGACAGGAAGTAGGATTGTGAGGAGAAAAAAGCACCAAAAAGTGTTGTTTGCTAACCAAAACATTTGGAGACAAAAAGAAAATGTGACAGATGTTTTAGACTGATCCCTGATATAAATAACAATAACAATAATTAATAATAATAATAATAATGATAATAAATACAAAATAATTAATAAATAAATGCAAAAAATTCTTTGCTTAAATAAGAAATATTATGGCTCCTGTAAAGCAAGTTCTTTTCTGTTAATTCGAAAGAAGTTTGCGCCTTTATAAAGGAGCCGGCCGGAGAAGGAGGGTCTTCATGACTCAGACATAAAGTCTGATTTAATGCTCAACGGAACTTCTCCCACTATATATGGCCCTCTTCCTTGTTTTTTTTTTTTTCTTAAGACGTTCAAAAATGTAGAATTCCCAGTAATGTCTCACTGTTTTCATTCTTTCCTCCCACTATTCTGAAGTAGGAATAGATAACAAAACCTTGGAATGTTTGCTATTTGTTCAATTTTCGGACTATCACATTCCATCAGATGCATGCAACCTATGACGTTTGACTTAAATGAATAAAAGGAATTCATAATTTTGAACTGTTCCCGACTCACGCTTGACAGCATCATTGCCCGTCTATGATTATAATTTATCAAGTCTAAGAGTCTCCTTATTTTTCCTTTTCCATGTCCACTCATGAGACCCCAATTTACCGTAAACCGCATTGTGTTTCCTCTTAAAAAATTGTACAAAACAAACGCGTCCCACTGCGTCATCGTCTGCATCAATTACAAGACGTCCAATGGCGTTTTTAACTTTGTGCGCGTTTATCTTAGTTTGATGGGTGTTTGTTTAAGAGAATAACGAGAGGAAGAGTGGGCGAAAGGATTCATGAGCACAAGAGCAAACTGTGTTTACGTGAGTGCAGCTGTGCAATGACTTGCAGGTCTGCTGGTAAATGAACTTTCTTGTAAACCTTCACCTCGATACAAACACGAATGAGCATAAATTTCAACATAAATGTGCCTTGATGCACGTAGATTTGAAAATGATGACGAACGGCCCGTGTCGTATTTCAAATAAACATTTAGCTGGATGACAAATTAGCCCAGTGTACAATAATCCAAACTTTTTTCTTTTTTTTTTTTTAAATGAGCTGGCATTGTGTCAAAATTAGGATCTTTGGACTTAAGACCAGTTGGCCTAAAGGAATGATTTTCAAAGCATGGTGGAGTACTACTACCACTGGTGCTACATGGGCTCCCTCTAGTGGTATATTTAAGAATCAGAGCCTTAAGCACTGATCAGTTGTATTTAACTTTTTGGTACGATACATTTGCGTCTCATCTTCATGCACTATTTGTATTCAAATTTGTATTTAAATACAATATTTTATCTGTTTACGTGCAATGCATTCTAATTATATATCAGGTTTATATTATATTGTATATTAATATTTAATTATATAGCGTTTTGGGGATTTGTTAGAAAATTGTTCATATGAAGCCTAGTTCCGAGAAAGAATAGTGACTAGTTGATGACGTTACGTTATCGTTAAAATGTTCTCATGCTCCAATGACCACACAAGGTTGTTCCAGGGATTTACAAAAGAGTTGGACAGTTTTAAGACCCATTCTGCCCCCACAGGGGTGTAAACTAACTTTGCGACTTTCCAATAAAATGTTCAGTGTCACAAATATTTACGTCCTTCTTTGATGACGGTCCGTGTCTCTTTTGGTCATTGGATGTTACGTTTGGAACATGATATTTAAAATTGAAAAACGACTCGTTATTTGATTTTCGTTTTAATATCTAAATGTCGGCGGCACGGTGGTCGACTGGTTAGCACGTCCGCCTCACAGTTCAGAGGTCGTGGGTTCGATCCCGGCTCCGGCCTCCCTGTGTGGAGTTTGCATGTTCTCCCCGTGCCTGCGTGGGTTTTCTCCGGGCACTCCGGTTTCCTCCCACATTCCAAAAACATGCATGGTAAGTTGATTGGATACTCTAAATTGCCCCTAGGTGTGATTGTGAGTGCGGATGTTTGTCTCTGTGTGCCCTGCGATTGGCTGGCAACCTGTTCAGGGTGTCCCCCGCCTACTGCCCAAAGACAGCTGGGATAGGCTCCAGCACGCCCCGCGACCCTTGTGAGGAGAAGCGGTACAGATAATGGATGGATGGATATCTAAATGTCAAAATTGAAATACAGCTTGATTTTCTTGTTTGATGTCTGGAACGAGTAAGAAAATGTCTAAAACAGCTTGATGTTCAGTTTTTAATTCTAAAATTGAAAATAGAATATAACACAAGACACAAATCGAAATACAGGTGATATATTGGTCTTATAAACTCCCCATTAAACTTTCTAATTTTCATATTCAGATGGGTCCGTGTACCTTACTTTCATTCTATATTTAATAGTGAAACGCAAATCAAAAAACAAATTTAGGGTTGTATTTTCAATTTTCATTTTTGAAACAAAAATAGCATATTCATTTTAACGGCCCTTTTAAAAATAAACAACAAAATATGTGGAGTTTTCTGGAAAGGGCTCGAATTTCCGTATTTCCTGTTTCAATATAAAATTTTCCATTTTTACGCTTTTCAGCCGTTGGTTCGCGCTGCAGGAACCACAGTACGTAGTGTAGTAGCCACTAGCTACGCTTTCAGAGCGAGAAAGGAAGGAGAAATGGCTTGCAATCGTTTATTTTACAACGTCAAAACAGTAACTCCCCTGGGCCACAAGAGGGCGCGCAGGGTTAGCGCATGCAAGAGTCTCTACCATAACATCCCCCTTTCTGAGTACATTATGAACTACTTTAATTCGAAATGTTTCAGTGTAGAATGTAAATCTTGGAATAGAGGTGGTGTGAAGGAAGAACCATTCAGAGGAGAACTTTTGGAATTGCTCGGTTAAGACCGTGTGGTGCTGGGGGGAAGCGGGTGTACCGTGATGGTTCCGATCAAACAGATCCACACCAACTAGCTCCCAGGGACGTGTTGGGAATTCCGTGAGCAGCAGTGTTTCTCTGTGTTGTAGTTTCTCTTTAGCACATGTGACACATTCAGACACTATGTGTTGGTAGCTGTAAGTGCGGACTCCACTAAACATACGAGACTGAGACAGCTCCGAATTGAAGGGCTTGCAATCGTTTACTTTACAAAGTCAAAACAGTAACTCCTCTGGGCCACCAGAGGGCGCGCAGGGTTAGCGCATGCAATGAGTCTCCACCATATCAACCATCTCGCCCAGACTTCAAATTGTTTTTTTTATTGTGTTGTTTGTAAAGTGCTTTGTCGCAGCTCTATGAAATGCGCTATATAAATAAAATTGTATTGTAATAAAAGGCCATAATACACAAGTGTTGATCAATAAATTAACATAAAACACTATATACAATTGACACCGGAAAAGAGCCAAAAATGTCAGGTCTGATCAAAAGCCAGCGAATAGAAGTGTACCTGCCTCGGTGATAACGTACATTTTGGCCACTTTGCTCCACTACCAACATAAATAAATAAACACATGATAATAAATAAATAAATAAATAAATAAATAAGTATGTATATATGTATGCTCGCATGCACACACGCATGCACGCACGCACCTACGCACGCATGCATGTACATATTTTCGTTTAAGAATTAAAAATTGAAAATCAAAAATGTTTTTGACTTTATAATATCCAATGACCAAAAGAGACACGCACCCGGTTTTACTTATTTATTTTATTCTTACGACAGAAAATCGAATACAGCACGGACCCAAATGGAAAAACGGCTCGTCTATTTATTTTTGGATTCCCGGAAGTTGTCTCGACAGCATTTCTCGTACTGACCAGAAGCAACGATTTCCATTCCAGAGTGAGCCAAGCAATCATCATGGCGCGTCACCAGGTGGCGCTAGTGTGCAAAGTGCCGATCAACTAACAGACGAAGAAGGCTGGCTTCCATTGGTGCACGTAACTTGAGGCCTGCCGGTGATTTAGAACAGGTGTGCGGAACGGCATTCATCGAGTGCAGTGCACAGGTGCGGCAAGATGGCGACCGCCCGCCCGCCCGCCCGCTTGGCGTTTTCTCGCGTAAGTGTGCGCACGAGGAAATGTTTGTCATTTTTGGGCCGTTTCTCACAATGCCATTTTGTTTGTTGCAGGATTTGCACACTTGAGGGACGCAACTTCGTTTGAACAAGCAGAAACAAAAGATTGGCATGGATTGGTGCACGTGACGTGAGGCCTGCTGGTGATTTGGAACAGGTGTGCAGAAGGGAAATCGTCACGTGCAGTGCACGAGAGTGGCAAGATGGCGACCGACCGCTTGGCGTTTTCTCAGGTAAGTGAGCACACGAGCAAATGTTTGTCGTTTTTTGGCCGTTTGGCCAATGGCATTTTGTTTGTTGAAGGATTTGCACACTTGAGGGAGGTAACTTCGTTTGAGGTTTGAGCACAGCAATCTCAATTCACTTCCCTTTGCTTGGTTTAGCACATTGTCCTTTTTGTTTGTTTTGCTATGATTTCAAATTATTTTGGTTTGTTTTAATGCTGGCCAGCTTTTTTTTTGTTTTTGTTTGTTTCATTGTTGTCAGTGACAATGCCTTCGCACTCTGTAATGGTTCTTGTTTAACTCATTGTTTAGGGGTTTTATTGAATATGGTGCATTTCCTTAGAGGTGGTATGAATGTTTTGCCAACTTGTGATTATGGTTTTTGTGTACCCTTTCACGCCAATTGTCACGAATTTTCATTTAAACCCTTTCCGCTCCAAATGGTCAAAAATCTCGACTGTATTCTTCCGCTGCCGGTTAAAAAAAACAAAAAGAAACCTTTTGCAAGCATTCATTTCTCCGGTTTCCTGTCGGAGGGGACACTTCATCCGATTTGGACGGCAAAGCTAGCCTCATGCCATGCTGTAATTTTGGACTGCAAACCTGAGGTAAGTTGTGCTAAAATGAAAACATGAATGGTCTTAATGTGTACCTGTGCCGATGACAAGTATCTTTCAATACATTTCACGGATTCGGTTAGATGCTAATTCACTGTGGTCAACCGCAATGTATTTTCGGCAGCAAGCACTAACATGTATTTTCTTTCGAAACTGTCGCTCTAGCTAGTATCTGTCATTATTACAACATTCGCATGTTCAGATATAAACGTAATTTCTGTTGTTTGCAGAACTAAATATGAAGGCAGGGCTCCTTCAATACAAAGCAAGCAGGTGGACCTCAGACCAGGTGAAAATAATTGTCAAGTTTCAGCTTGTTTGACATTTATGGATGGAACTGTGTACAAGTTGATTCCATCTTGTCTAAACTGATTTCTTTTTTTTTTTTTTTGTCTTAGTCCAATTGGAAAGGGACAGGCTGCCCAAATGTGCGAACTTCATCGATGCCTCAACAGAAACTGTTTTGTGAGCCGAAGTGATATGTTCACGGTCTACACTGAAAGGTTGCTCCAGCTGAGCGGGAGGAAAAGCTTTTTTTTTTTTTTTTTTCTCTTCAAACAAATGTAAGCGTCAAGGAGCTAATGTGCAGTGTGGTGGTTTTAGGGAGCACTCAGTCATAGTGATCAACACTAAAACCTTTATCTTTTTTGTACGTTTACTGTGAACATGCAAGTTGAGTTTGTTCTCAAACCTGTGATTGTTGTACTGTACCCTGCGTTTTTTTGTGGCTTATGTTGCAAGGTGACGTTGGAGTGGGATGAGCGAGAGGCACCAAGATCCACCAGACGAGGGTGAGAAAACCAACAAAGACACAAATGACATGCGTGCGAAATTCAAAATATATATTTCGATTGCAGTGTGAAGACCAGCAATGCACAAAAGCAGCTTTATAGGGCCGACGAATGGAAAAGCTGGGCAAAGGTAACAAAGCACATGGCAATTTTGAAAAGCACAACTAGAATGTTTTTTTTGTGACTGTCCAGCTAGGTCGCTGCTAAGCCCAAGTCGCCACCTACAACTGCTGCAGCGCCTCCGTCTGCGCCGCCCTCGCCCGATCGGCAGTCAGCCGACTCGAACCTTCAGCAGATCTTCGGCTGTGCGAGTCATTTCTTTGCTTCATATTTTCCCCTTTCAGTCATGTTTACCCCCCACACCTCCTTGTTGATGACTTGCAGGGCAGCAGTGGAGTGGGACGGCCCGAGAGGCAGCAAGAATGGCCGGACGAGGGAAATCATGCGCACACAATGAAGTGAGCAGCACGCAACTAATAGCAGGTTATGCATTTGGCAGGCTGGGCGATGAGCCGGATGGGACAAAAGGACGCGCGAGTGAGGGGAACAGGCTAAGTTGACGCTCCAATCAAATAAGCAAGTGACATACAACTCGGCTAATCTGTTTTATTTCTGATAGTTTGCTGTGTGGATTCTGCAGCCGTAATCGGGACAAAATCTGAGGTGGACCACTTCCCCGAGAGGCGTCGCCCTAGACTCTTGTGCGTCGACAGACCCAGCCAGCCAACCAACCACCCACCCACCGAGCGAGCGAGCGAGCGAGCCAGCGAGCCTTGTCCTGAGGAAAAACGGCTTCCCTGAAAGCGTCTGACTGTCGTGTTGAATTCTTGTGAAATGCTGTTTGAGTTGACATTGTGTGAACTGTTGCCGCCTGCTCATCCGGGAAGGGCTTCCATCCTCCGTCTGTGCTCACTACACGAGGTGGTGGTGGTGTCACGAACCTTGGTCCACTGTGGGTTTGCTTGAAGGGCTCCACGAATGCACTTGACATGTCGTTGCAGGATGAAGAAGCTCGGGATGGAGCCCACCACGTCCGGTGGATGCACATAAAAGTGCAAATGTGTGGCAATATCATGGCAATGAGCAAAAGTGTCATGTTGTGCGTTGGTGCTTCTGGAAGAGGAGCTGGGAACGAAAAGCCCGGCCAAAGGGGTACTTGAGAGGTCTTGCTAGTCTGTGTTGTAGGGCTGATTCGTCAAGAAGTGACTGGCACAAAACAAATCTGTTTTTTTTGTTTTGTGCGGCAGATGAGTCTCATGGGACACGAGGCCAGTGAACAAGTACGTACACCCCTAAAATTGGGAATTGTGGCCCAAAAGTCATGGGTCCCACCTGTCCTGCTCATCCAACCTCATTCCCCTCTTTGTTCACTTCCTGCACGTTGTGGGATGGGCAGAGAGGCCGGTACCAGGCAGCATCCGACAGAAGAGGGCAAGCCACAAAGGAGACGTTGCAATCAAAGACGCAACTGGCGCTCCCAGTTTGGTTCCGCTGCTTTTGCCGTGTGGATTCTGCAGCGAGTGTCTGGGACAAGAGCCGAGCAGAAGAGTTTCCTCTCAGGAAATGGAGTCTCGTCTCGTTTTGTATTGAGGTAACATCGTAGAAGACCACATTGTGTGAAATGCTGCCCACTTGGCAGCCTGGCCGTCCTGTAAGGGGATTGGTCCCTCACTACAAATGCGCTGGACTTGTTGCAGGGTGGAGAAGGAGCCAGATGGGTCAAAGGTCAGCTTGATGTGTCCGCCTCGCATTAGCCAGTGGTGAGCCTGCAGTTGACATGAACCTTCATAAGAATTCTGCCATGATTTGTTGTATGATTCATATCCCCCCCCCCCCCCCATCTGTTTTAGACAGTTACGCAGCAGCAGTGTGGTGGGATGGTGTAAAGGACCACCACTCAAGCAGCCAATAAGGTGACAAACACACACCTGCTTGTACTGACTGTTTTGCAGGATGAACAATGAGCCCGATGGGGCTAACCCGCAATGAAATGAGCTTGTGACGTCTAACTACAGTATATCCTCTGTTGCTGTTGCAGCAGCAGGGTCCAGAAGCCGCTAGGTACGAGAGTCACCTGGGAGAACCACAACAGGGTCAGAAGTATGTCAAAATCAAAGTGACAGTTACAAAAGCAAAACTGATTATGTGCTTCTTTAGCAACTTTGGAAGAGGAGCTGAATGCAAGGCTGGACCGAGGTAACAAAATGCATGGCAAATATAGAACCAAGTGGCACTCAATGTCCCCCTCCCCCTCTCTTCGCAGGGCTCAGAAGGCCATCGGTGTGATGAAAAAGAGGAACGAAGGCTTCAAGAAGAACTGCTCGGCTTTTGAGGTGAGTATCAAAGTCGTACTCGTTAACATGGATGTCAAGGCCTGTTGCGTTCTTTCTTCTAGGTAGCGTTCCCCAACGAGAGGTGCAGATGCTACGGTGCTTGGAGGGAAAAGCGTCAAGAATAGGGAGAGTATGTTTTTCTTCTTCTTCCACTTGGTGTGTTTGTCTCCTCTCTGTCACTAACTCACTGGGTGTGCACTGACTAACACTAACAGCAATTTGTACTGAGCCGTGTGTCAAGGCAGCAATTTGTTGGAGTAACTTGTTCTCTAAAATATTGTTTAAACATGTTTGTATTTTCTTTTGTCCGAAGCGACATGTAAAGCTTCCTTTTTGTATGTGTTGAAAGTGCTTTTGTACTTGAATTAAAATTGTGAATTGGATAAACCTCTTGGAATGAGCCATCTCATTTTAAAGGGGTCTAAAAATGTTGTCAATTGCTCTTTTTGTGTGTCTGTCATTTATCAATGCAGCCTGCTTTAGGCTTAGTCAGATATTTGAGCATTTCATAGCACCGCTAACATTACAAAGTGACATGGTCAGACCCGAATACTAGCCGCTAGGTACGAGAGTCACCTGGGAGAACCGCAACAGGGTCAGAAGTATGTGTCAAAATCAAAGTAAAACTGTTTATGTGCTTGTTTAGCAATGGTGGAAGAGGAGCTGGAATCAAGGCTGGACCAAGGTAACAAAACGCATGGCAAATATAGAAGCAAGTGGCACTCAACGCCGACCCCCCCATCCCGCTCTTCACAGGGCTCAGAAGGCCATCGGTGTGATGAAAAAGAGGAACAGATCAGCTTTTGAGGTGAGTATCAAAGTGGTACACGTTAACATGGATGTCAAGGCCTGTTACGTTCTTTCTTGGTAGCGTTCCCCAACGAGAGGTGCAGACGCTACGGTGCTTGGAGGGAAAAGCGTCAACAATAGGCAGAGTATGTTTTTCTTCTTCCACTTGGTGTGTTTGTCTCCTGTCACTAACTCACTGGGTGTGCACTGACTAACACTAACAGCATTTTGTACTGAGCCGTGTGTCAAGGCAACAATGATTTGTTGGAGTAACTTGTTCTCTAAAATGTTTTGACATGTTTGTATTTTCTTTTGTCTGAAGCGACATGTAAAGCTTCCTTTTTGTATGTTCTGAAAGTGCTATTGTACTTGAATTAAAATTGTGAATTGGATAAACCATCTCGATTTAGAGGGGTCTAACAATGTCGTGTCAATTGATCTTTTTGTGTCTGTTGTCTGTCATCCTTTTATCAATGCAGTCTGGTGACTGCGTTTCCACTGAGCTTCAACCCTGTTTGCCAATTGAGCTAAAGTCAGTAAATGAGTTTGGAGCGTTGAAATGTAAAATCTGGGATGGTAATTATTGCATGTTTCGTTCAACGTAGTGACACCTGTGACCTTTGTTAGCTCTCGTTACGTATGTGACATGTTGATATTTGAGCGTTTCATAGCACCGCTAACATTCCAAAGTGACACGGTCAGACCCGAATCTTATTTGCTAGTTAGCAGTCACAGCATACGTTTGCAATGGTCAAATAAAAGAGCATTAACTGTGTGTGTAAAAACAATTCATAGAAAACACATTGGCAAGCATCTGCCTCCCAATCTTTTCACCCCAACCACAGGTCCACAACCCCCCGTGTATAGATTGAAAAAAAACCGACCATGTAAAGTAAGGTGTTTGGGGTGGGGGAGAGACCATGTGGAGTAAGGTGTTTTTTTGGGGGGAAAAAAGACCATGTATAGTAAGGCAATTTTTTTCGAAAAACAGGGTAAGGTGATAGTAAAGCGTTTTTATTTCGAAAAACGGAGTAAGGGTATAGTAACTTGTGTTTTTATTCGAAAAAAGATGACCATGTACACACCAAAAAGTAAACACTCATGTGAGTGTATACGCAAATGCATTTGACTTCCATCTGTGGTTCTGTTTACTTGCATGCAATGCACAGACCTATGTGAGTCTTGAACCCACAACCTCTGATTCACAATCCATGTCACTCTCCTCTGAGCCGGCTGGGACCTGAAGGTTATTGTGTCTCCTCGTCAATATATCTTCAACAATCTGCCTTCTGGACCGTAAGTACCAAAGGATTTTCTGCTGCAGTCATGCAGTGGTTGAAGAGTGTGGCAGAATGTAGATCCTGACGACTTTTTAAAATATGACCAGACATTAGTGTATATGCAAAGAGCTTAAAAATTAGAACAAATTCATATACTATAGAACTCTAATACTGCTAACATTACAAACACATACTGCACAGTGGAGAGAATGACACTGTTAGGGTAGGTTGTGTATGTTGCACAGTTATTTGGTTAGGGTTAGTTGCATATATTGCACAGTTACTTGGTGAAGACTAGCTGCATACATGACATGGAAACGCATTACATGAAATTGTGGGGTTTGAACCCTGGATCTCAGGTGGACAAACCCAAGGGCTTCCCGCTCAGCCAGCGGGCACCTGGGAGTGAAAGCCTTTCGTTGTCCATATATCTTTACCAATGGGGCACGTGTCTGCATGGAAAAGACAAAAGCTCACGTCGCGCAGTTGCCTTTGCTCCTCCTGTGGCCTGGTGGTCAGTGATGCAAAATGGAGACCTAACGTACCTGGGTTCGGATCCAGACACATCCCCTACAAAAGGGAACTCAGGCTGCGCAGACTCAGATGGGTAGGCCGGCCCAGCACAGGACAGGGGCGCGTAGCTGTTTTCAGCTAGGAAAAGTGAATGGCACAACCAAGCTTTGAACCAGAGAACTCAGGTGTACAAAGCTGTGAGTCTAACCTCTCAGCCAGCTGAGAATTCTAAAGCCAGGCTGCTCCTTGTCAATGCATCTTTAACGGGAGGTTTGTGAGCTTGGAAAAGACAAAAGGGCAGGTGGCGCTGTCACCTTCACTCCTCCCGTGGCCTGGTGGTCAGTAATGCGGATTGGAGACCTAACGTACCTGGGTTCGAATCCAGACACATACCTTGCAGAAGCTAGCTCAGGCTAGGCAGACTCGGATGGGTAGGCCGGACCAGCGCAGGACAGTGTGAGCAGGAGAGGGGCGAGTAGCTGTTTTCAGCCAGGAAAAATGAATGGCACAACCAAGCTTTGAACCGGAGTACTCAGGTGTACGAAGCCGTGAGTCTAACCTCTCAGCCAGCTGAGAATCCTAAAGCCAGGCTGCTCCTTGTCAATGCATCTTTAACGGGACGTTTGTGAGCTTGGAAAAGACAAAAGGGCAAGTGGCGCTGTCACCTTCACTCCTCCCGTGGCCTGGTGGTCAGTAATGCGGATTGGAGACCTAACGTACCTGGGTTCGAATCCAGACATATACCTTACAGAAGCTAGCTCAGGCTAGGCAGACTCAAATGGGTAGGCTGGACAAATGGGTAGGGGGTAGGGGTGTGGCAGGCAGGACAGAGCAAGAAGGCAGGATAGGGGGGAGGGGTGTGGCAGGCAGGACGGAGTGAGAAGGCAGGATAGGGGGGAGGAGTGTGGCAGGCCGGACAGAGCGAGAAGGCAGGACAAAGTGGAGGAGTGTGGCAGGCAGGATAGAGGGGAGCAGCGTGGCAGGCAGGACAGATCGAGCAGGCAGGATAGAAGGGCGGAGCCGGGCAGTCAGGAGAGAGAGAAAGAAAGCATGGAGGCAGTGCCCGGCAGGCAGGACAGATCGAGCAGGCAGGCAGGATAGAAGGGCGGAGCCGGGCAGTCAGGAGAGAGAGAGAAGGAAGCATGGAGGCAGTGCCCGGCAGGCAGGACAGATCGAGAAGGCAGGCAGGATACAAGGGAGGAGCTGGGCAGTCAGGAGAGAGAGAGCAGGATGAGGAGGAGTGTGGCAGGCAGGACTGGTCAGGTTAATAAGAATAAACAGCAGTGATACCTGCCTCCACCAGTGGTAGTTGCTGTTTTTTTATTTATTAGGTTGTAAAGGGGACACTGTCTAGCATCACCTGTCCAGCTCTGCCCCCCCCCTATCCTGCCTGCCTGTCTGCCTCCTCCCCTATCCATCCTACCCTATCCATCCTGCCTGCCTGCCTCCTACCTTTCCTCCCTGCCGGGCTCTATCTGCATGCCTTCTTCCTGACTGCCCGGCTCCACCCTTCTATCCTGCCTGCCTGCCTGCCTGCCTGCCTGCCTCCTACCTTTGCTCCCTGCCGGGCTCTATCTGCATGCCTTCTTCCTTTGTCCTGACTGCCCGGCTCCGCCCTTCTATCCTGCCTGCCTGCCTCCTACCTTTCCTCCCTGCCGGGCTCTATCTGCATGCCTTCTTCCTTTGTCCTGACTGCCCGGCTCCGCCCTTCTATCCTGCCTGCCTTCTTGCTCTGTCCTGCCTGCCGCCCTTCTATCCTGCTGTCCTGCCTGCCACACTCCTCCCCCTTATCCTGCCTTCTCGCTCGGTCCTGCCTGCCACACTCCTCCCCCTTATCCTGCCTGCCACACTCCTCCCCCTTATCCTGCCTGCCACACTCCTCCCCCCTGTACTGCCTGCCACACTCCTCCCCCCTGTACTGCCTGCCACACTCCTCCCCCCTATCCTTCCTGGTCACACTGTCCTGTCCAGCCTACCCATCTGAGCCTGCCTAGCCTGAGCTAGCTTTTGTAAGGTATGTGTCTGGATTCGAACCCAGGTACGTTAGGTCTCCAATCCGTATTTCTGACCACCAGGCCACGGGAGGAGTGAAGGTGACAGCGCCACCTGCGCTTTTGTCTTTTTCAAGCCGACAAACATCCCATTAAAGATGCATTGACAAGGAGCAGCTAAGCTTAAGGATTCTCAGCTGGCTGAGAGGTTAGACTCATGGCTTTGTACACCTGACGACCCTGGTTCAACTCTCAGTTGTGCCACTCACTTTTTCTAGCTGAAAACATCTGCACGCTCATGTCCTGTCCCACTCACTCTGTCCTGTGCTGGTCCGGCCTAGCCATCCGAGTCTGCCCAACCTGAGCTAGCTTTTGTAAGGTATGTGTCTGGATTCGAACCCAGGTACGTTAGGTCTCCAATCCGTATTACTGACCACCAGGCCACGGGAGGAGTGAAGGTGACAGCGCCACCTGCGCTTTTGTCTTTTTCAAGCCGACAAACGTCCCATTAAAGATGCATTGACAAGGAGCAGCTGAGCTTAAGGATTCTCTGCTGGCTGAGAGGTTAGACTCATGGCTTTGTACACCTGAGGACCCTGGTTCAACTCTCAGTTGTGCCACTCACTTTTTCTAGCTGAAAACATCTGCACGCTCATGTCCTGTCCCACTCACTCTGTCCTGTGCTGTGCTGTGCTGGTCCGGCCTAGCCATCCGAGTCTGCCCGACTAGCTTTTGAAAGGGATGTGTCTGGATTTGAACCCAGGTGCGTGAGGGCTCCAATCCCATTTACCGACCACCAGGCCACAGGAGAAGCAAAAGCAACTGCGCGACGTGAGCTTTTTTCCATGCAGGCCCCTTTGGTGAAGATATATGGACAACGAAAGGCTTTCACTCTCAGGTACCCGCTGGCTGAGAGGGAATACTTTGGGTTTGTCCACCTGAGCTCCAGGGTTCAAACCCTGCAATTTCATGTAATGTGTTTCCATGTGATGTATGCAACTAACCCTAACCAAATAACTGTGCCATGTACACAACTCACCTGAACGGTGTCATTCTCTCCACTGTGCAGTATGTGTTTGTAATGTTAGCAGGATTAGGGTTCTATAGTATCTGAGTTTGTTCTAATTTTTCAGCTCTTTGCATCTACACCAATGTATGATCATGTTTTTAAGTCATCAGTATCCACATTCTGCCACACTCTTCCTTTAACCATTGCATGACTGCAGCAGAAAATCCTTTGGTAGTCCAGAAGGCAGATTGTTGAAGATATACTGACGAGGAGACACAACAACCTTCAGGTCCCAGCCGGCTCAGAGGAGAGTGACATGGATGATGAATCAGTGGTTGTGGGTTCAAGCCCCACATAGGTCTGGCATAAAAAGATTGGGAGGCAGATGCTTGCCAGTGTGTTTTCTATGAATTGCTTTTACACACACAGTTAATGCTGTTTTATTTGACCATTCCAAACGTATGCTGTGATTGCTAACTAGCAAAGAAGATTTAGGTCTGACAGTGTCACTTTGTAATATTAGCGGCGCGATGAAATGCTCATATATCAACATGTCACATACGTAACGAGCGCTAACAAAGGCGGTGTCACAACGTTCAACGAATCATGCAATAATTACCACCCGATTTTACATTTCATCGCTCTAAACTCATTTACTGACTTTAGCTCAATTGGCAAACAGGGTTGAGGGTCACTCGAAACTGAGTCACCTGACTGAGCCAAAACCAGACTGCATTGATAAAAGGATGACACACAAAAAGATCGATCGACACGACATTGTGAGACGCCTTTAAAATGAGATGGCTCATTCCAAGGGGTTTATCCAATTCACAATTTTAATTCAAGTACAAAAGCACTTTCAGAACATACAAAAAGGAAGCTTTACATGTCGCTTCAGACAAAAGAAAATACAAACATGTCAAAACAATACTTTAGAGAACAAGTTACTCCAACAAATCATTGTTGCCTTGGCACAAAGCTCAGTACAAATTGCTGTTAGTGTTAGTAAGTGCACACCCAGTGAGTTAGTGACAGAAAGACACACCAAGGGGAAGAAGAAAAACATACTCTCCCTATTGTTGACGCTTTGCCCTCCGAGCACCGTAGCGTCTGCACCTCTCGTTGGGGAACGCTACCAAGAAGAAAGAACGTGACAGGCCTTGACATCCATGTTAACGTGTACAACTTTGATGTTCACCTCAAGATCCGAGCTGTTCATCTTGAAGCCTTCGTTCCTCTTTTTCATCACACCGATGGCCTTCTGAGCCCTGCACATTGAGTACCACTTGCTTCTATATTTGCCATGCGTTTTGTTACCTTGGTCCAGCCTTAATTCCAGCTCCTCTTCCACCATTGCTAAACAAGCACATAAACAGTTTTACTTTGATTTTGACACATACTTCTGACCCTGTTGCGGTTCTCCCAGGTGACTCTCGTACCTAGCGGCTAGCATTCGGGTCTGACCATGTCACTTTGTAATGTTAGCGGTGCTATGAAATGCTCAAATATCTGACTAAGCCTAAAGCAGACTGCATTGATAAAAGAATGACAGACACACAAAAAGATCAATTGACACAACATTATTAGACCCCTTTAAAATGAGATAGCTCATTCCAAGAGGTTTATCCAATTCACAACTTTAATTCAAGTACAAAAGCACTTTCAGAACATACAAAAAGGACGCTTTACATTTCGCTTCCGACAAAAGAAAAGACAAACATTATATATAACATATGCAAAAACAATATTTTACAGAACAAGTTACTCCAACAAATTGTTGCCTTGACACACGGCTCAGTACAAATTGCTGTTAGTGTTAGTCAGTGCACACCCAGTGAGTTAGTGACAGAGAGGAGACAAACACACCAAGTGGAAGAAGAAAAACATACTCCGCCTATTGTTGACGCTTTGCCCTCCGAGCACCGTAGCATCTGCACCTCTCGTTGGGGAACGCTACCAAGAAGAAAGAACGCAACAGGCCTTGACATCCATGTTAACGTGTACGACTTTGATGCTCACCTCAAAAGCTGAGCAGTTCTTCGTGAAGCCTTCGTTCCTCTTTTTCATCACACCGATGGCCTTCTGAGCGCTGCGAAGAGAGGGGGAGGGGGACATTGAGTGCCACTTGCTTCTATATTTGCCATGCGTTTTGTTACCTTGGTCCAGCCTTGAATCCGGCTCCTCTTCCACCGTTGCTAAACAAGCACATAAATGAACAGTTTTACTTTTGGTACAGTCACTTTGATTTTGACATACTTCTGACCCTGTTGCGGTTCTTCCAGGTGTCTCTCATACCGAGCGGCTTCTGCACCCTGCTGCTGCAACAGCGACAGAGGATATACGGTAGTTGTACATCACAAGCTCATTTCATTGCGGGTTAGCCCCACCTGGCTCATTGTTCATCCTGCAAAACAGTCAGTAAAAGCAGGTGTGCGTTTGTCACCTGATTGGCTGCTTGAGTGGCGAGTACTCCCAACTGGTGGTTCTTTGCACCATCCCACTCCGCTGCTGAGTAACAGTCTTGAGTAGAAGGGGGGGAGGGGGGGGGGGGGGGTTATGAATCGCACGACAAATCATGGCCAAAATTCTTATGAAGGTTCATTTATGTGCGTCAAGTGCATTGGTGGAGGGAGCCCTTCAAGTAAACCCACAGTGGACCAAGGTTCGTGACACCACCACCTCGTGAAGTGAGCACAGACTGAGGACGGAGGACGGAAGCCATTCCCGGATGAGCAGGTGGCAACAGTTCACACAATGTCAACTCAAACAGCATTTCACAAGAATTCAACATGACAGTCAGACGCCTTCAGGGAAGCCGTTTTCCCCAGGACATGGCTCGCTCGCTCGCTCGCTGGGTCTGTCGACGCAGAAGAGTCCAGAGCGATGCCTCTCGGGGAAGTGGTCCACCTCAGATTTTGTCCCGATTACGGCTGCAGAATCCACACAGCAAAAGCGTCAGAAATAAAACAGATTGGCCTAGTTGTATGTCACTTATTTATTTGATTGGAGCGTCTACTTAGCCTGTTCCCCTCACTCGCGCGTCCTTTTGTCCCATCCGGCTCATCGCCCAGCCTGCCAAATGCATAACCTGTTATTAGTTGCGTGCTGCTCACTTCATTGCGTGCGCATGATTTCCCTCGTCCGGTCATTCTTGCTGCCTCTCGGGCCGTCCCACTCCACTGCTGCCCTGCAAGTCATCAACAGGGGGCGGGCGGGGGGATGGGTTGAAGGAAACATGACTGAAAGGGGAAAAATGACTGAAAGGGGAAAATATGAAGCAAAGACATGACTCGCACAGCCGAAGATCCGCTGAAGGTTCCAGTCGGCTGACGGCCGATCGGGCGAGGGCGGCGCAGACGGAGGCGCTCCAGCAGTGGTAGGTGGCGACTGGGGCTTAGCCGCGACTCAGCTGGACAATCACAAAAACGGGCATGTTTGGGCCACATTGCTAAGCCCGACACTTGTCTGACTGAATGGCATTTGTAGACTTTCCTTACCTGACTTTTGAACCATCCGACTCGTCTGCCAAAAGGAAGAAACTGCAAACCCTCATTTGGGCCGGCTTTTGCAGAAGAAACCTAGAGAAGGGACCAGAGATTGAAGGACCGGTCGCCTTCCAGGATGGCCAGGCTGCGACAGAGGCCGAGTGGGGAACATTTCAGACAATGCGGTGTTGTACAGTGTTAATCAAAACAACGCGAGACTCCATTTCATGGCGGAAGCGCTGCAGGCGGACTCCAGAGAAACGCTTCTTCCTCTCGGCCGGCTCCTGTCAATCAACGCAGAATCCTAAACGGCGACGCCCCCGAGGAAGCGGTTCACCTTAGATCTTGTGCCAGCTGCCAGGTGCAAAATCCACAGAGCAAAAGCATCGCGTCAAGTGGAGTGTCATTAATTGGACTGGAGCGTCTACTTTGGCTTGCCTTGCCCGTCCACCCTGCAAAACGTGCAATTGTTGCTCACTTGATTGTGAGCATGTGTAACACTAAGCCTCGTCCGGTGGGACGGGGTGCGATTCGGACCATCACACTCCATCACAACCCTGAAACACAAGGGGAGGGGGGAGGGGGGGGGAGGGAGGGGAGGGGGGAGGGGGGGGGCAGGTGTCAAAGAAGTTTTTGTGTTGATCACTCTTGACGCGTTTGTGTTGATCACTCTTGACGCTTACATTTGTTTGAAGAAAAAAAAAAAAAAAAGCTTTTCCTCCCACTCAGTTGGAGCAACCTTTCAGTGTAGACAGTGAACATGTCACTTCGGCTCACAAAACAGTTTCTGTTGAGGGATCGATGAAGTTCGCACATTTGGGCAGCCTGTCCCTTTCCAATTGGACTAAGACAAAAAAAAAAAATCAGTTTAGACAAGATGGAATCAACTTGTACACAGTTCCATCCATAAATGTCAAACAAGCTAAAACTTTACACAATTATTTTTACCTGGTCTGAGGTCCACCTGCTTGCTTTGTATTGAAGGAGCCCTGCCTTCATATTTAGATCTGCAAACAATCAACAGAAATTACGTTTATATCTGAACATGCGAATGTTGTAATAATGACAGATACTAGCTACAGTAGAGTACAGTTTCGAAAGAAAATACATGTTTGCTGCCGAAAATACATTGCGCTTGACCACAGTGAATTAGCATCTAACCGAATCCGTGAAATGTATTGAAAGATACTCGTCATCGGCACAGGTACACATTAAGACCATTCATGTTTTCATTTTAGCACAACTTACCTCAGGTTTGCAGTCCAAAATTACAGCATGGCATGAGGCTAGCTTTGCCGTCCAAATCGGATGAAGTGTCCCCTCCGACAGGAAACCGGAGAAATGAATGCTTGCAAAAGGTTTCTTTTGTTTTTTTAACCGACAGCGGAAGAATAAAGTCAGGATTTTCGACCATTTGGAGCGGAAAGGGTTTAAATGAAAATTCGTGACAGTTGGCGTGAAAGGGTACACAAAACCACAATCAAAGTTTGCAAAACATTCATACCACCTGAAAGAAAATGCACCATATTCAATAAAACCCCCAAACAATGAGTTAAACAAGAACCATTACAGTTCAATTGCAGACTACGAAAGCATTGTCATTGACAACAGTGGGAAAAAAATAATTAAAAAAAAAAAAAAGAAAAAAAAAAAAAGCTGGCCAGCATTAAAACAAACCAAAATAATTTCAAATCATAGCAAAACAAACAAAGAGGACAATGTGCTAAATCAAGTGAATTGAGATTGCTGTGCTCAAATGCTGTTGCGTGCCTCAAGTGTGCAAATCCTTCAACAAACAAAATGTCATTGGCCAAACGGCCAAAAAACGACAAACATTTGCTCATATGCTCACTTACCTGAGAAAACGCCAAGCGGTCGGTCGCCATCTTGCCGCACCCGTGCACTTCACTCGACGATTCCCCTTCTGCACACCTGTTCCAAATCACCAGCAGGCCTCACGTCACGTGCACCAATCCATGCCAATCTTTTATTTCTGCTTGTTCAAACGAAGTTGCGTCCCTCAAGCGTGCAAATCCTGCAACAAACAAAATGGCCTTGTAAGAAACGGCCAAAAAACGACAAACATTTGCTCGTGTGCTCACTTACCCGAGAAAACGCCAAGCGGGCGGGCGGCTGCCATCTTGCCGCACCTGTGGCCTGCACTCGACGAATGCCGTTCTGCACACCTGTTTCAAATCACCGGCAGGCCTCACGTCACGTGCACCAATGGAAGCCAAACTTCTTCGTCTGTTTGTTGATCGGCACTTTGCACACTAGCGCCACCTGGTGACGCGTTGTGAAGACTGCTTTGCTTATTGTGGAATGGAAATCGTTGCTTCTGGTCAGTACGAGAAATGCTGTCGGGACAACTTCCGGGAATCAAAAAAATAAATAAATAAAAATACACCAGCCGTTTTTCCATTGGTGTCCCGTGCTGTAGTCCATTTTCTGTCGTAGAAATAAAATAAATCAGTAAAAACGGGTGCGTGTCTCTTTTGATCATTGGATATTATAAAGTCAAAAACATTTTTAATTTTCAATTTTTAATTCTTAAACGAAAATATGTACATGCATGCGTGCGTAGGTGCGTGCGTGCATGCATGTGTGCATGCGAGTATCCATATATACATATGTATTTATGTATTATCATGTGTTTATTTATGTTGGTAGTGAAGCATAAGTGGCCAAAATGTACGTTCCATTACCTGACATTTTCGGCTCTTTTCCGGTGTCAATTGTATATAGTGTTTTATTTTAATTTATTGATCAACACTTGTGTATTATGGCCTTTTACAACAATACAATTTTATTTATATAGCGCATTTCATAGAGCTGCGACAAAGCACTTTACAAACAATACAATAAATTAAAAAACAATTTGAAGTCTGGGCGAGATGGTTGTTATGGTGGAGACTCATTGCAGGCGCCAACCCTGCGCGCCCTCTTGTGGCTCAAAGGAGTTACTGTTTTGACGTTGTAAAATAAACGATTGCAAGCCCTTCAATTCGGAGCTGTCTCAGTCTCGTCTATTTAGTGGCGTCCGCACTTACAGCTACCAACACATAGTGTCTGAATGTGTCACGTGCGAAAGAGAGACTACAACACAGAGAAACACTGCTGCCCACGGAATTCCCAACACGTCCCTGGGAGCTAGTTAGTGTGGATCTGTTTGCTCGGAACCATCCCAGCACACCCGCTTCCCCCCAGCACCACATGTTCTTAACAGAGCAATTCCAAAAGTTCTCCTCTGAATGGTTCTTCCTTCACACCACCTCAAGTCCAAGATTTACATTCTACATTATACATTTCGAATTACAGTAATTCTTAATGTACTCAGAAAGGGGGATGTTATGGGAGAGACTCTTGCACGCGCTAACCCGAAGCGCCCTCTTGTGGCCCAGGGGAGTTACTGTTTTGACGTTGTAAAATAAACGATTGCAACCATTCTCCTTCCTTTCTCGCTCTTACAGCGAAGCTAGTGGCTACTACACCACTTCCTGTGCTTCCTGCAGCGCGAACCAACGGCTGCAAAGCGTAAAAATTGAACATTTAACATTGAAACTGGAAATACGGAAATTCGAGCCCTTTCCAGAAAACTCCACATAATTTGTAGTTTATTTTTAAAAGTGGCGTTAAAATGAATATGCTATTTTTGTTTCAAAAATGAAAATTGAAAATACAACCCTAAATTTATTTTTTGATTTGCCTTTCACAATTAAAAATAGAATGAACGTAAGGTACACGGACCTTTTAGCTATGTGCTAACTCAATCTTGAAATTAAGAGGCAATAAAATAACTTTCAGAAGCGTCGTACAGGTTTCTTTGTTTTTTAATTACAGCTTTTACAATCATGATCATTATTGTTGTCATATTATATTCAATTATCATCACTATTCTCCAGTAATATCAACTTAACCCATAAGACAATTTGTTTTTCCAAAATACACATACAAGTAGCATATCTTGACTGTCCATCATTTTAAAACATTTTTATTTTTGTTAAGCTAAAACGAAATTACCATCCATCTTAAAAGTATGAAATGAACATATAGTTTACACGCATACATACTGTACATACATACAATAGCAATTGTCATTTAAAAAAAAGATAAAAATAAAATACACACATTTTACAAAGTTCTTTTACCCAAGCTTCCACATCATTAGATGACTGACGTTCACTCTAAAATGGTTGATTTTGGCATGCATATGAACACAAATGCGTTATCTCTTATTGTCCGGTTAACACGGGTCATACAGCACTTAGCTTATTGTTTCATTGTCTGTCCTGTTCACATTTGTGCCTTTCGCATATATTTTATGGCTTCAAAACAGACATGTAAACCACCAAAAACCGTCCTGAACTGTGATGTTACTAAGAGTTGGTTATCATTTATTAAATTATAATCCAATTCACCTGAAAGAATCTCAGCATTGTTCTGAACAGGAGTGTACTTTCCTGCACAAAACTATCAATTCAACGTGTCAGTATTGCCATTGCACACTCAAAAACAGAAGTTGAATTCACAATAGGCGTTGGTCACTTTCTACAGAATCAAACAGCATCATGCCACAACAATGGATTGAGAGATAAAGACAGAGAGATGATTAAAAAGGCATCCGTTCATTATAATATCTTTTGACCTCATTCACTCGAGAGTCTTTGATTCTTTGAGATGTCTGACTCGAATGTCGTTTGTCACTTCCGGGGCGCTTCATTTGTGTCTTTTTCCTCAGGTCAGGATGGTGGTGGAGGTCTGCAAAGTGACAGAGAACACACCAATCGGGTCCAGTATAAGCTTAGCTTCTGTTGGTGGCCTAAAGACGACCCAAAATGTACTCTCACCTGATGTGCTTTTGTCTTAGCAGGAATACGTTCTCACTGACGCCGACTCTCCTCTTTGACCCGAGTTCACTGACGGCGAGAAGGCACTTATGTTATTTATCAACCATGGGGCAAGTCTCTTTTTACTGTACTTCAACAACTTGTTGCTCAGCGGCTCATTGGAGAAATCCAAAATGATTTGTGCACTTTGCAAAGCCAAATTCAAATGAGTTGTACGTCTTTGGTGTATCGTTCAACAATTGTATTTTACAGGAAAAGAATCATACTCAAGGATCAAAGAAAGCTATTTGAACAGTTTTTGAATCAATACTGTATATACTTTTAATTGTTTTCCATATTAATTCCAAGATTTTAGTCAAGTAAATATCGCTTCCAAGCTTTGTGAAAAATTGTAGTTGAATACAATTAATTGCGATTAATTATGGAAAATTTTGCGATTAATTAATTGTAATCGTTTGACAGCACTAGTTCATTCGCAAGATGGTGAAATTTGAAGTGGCACTCCGTCTCTTTCCTCACCTTCACTCTGGACTTTCCTCAGGGTGACAGAAGGGGTCGAGATTGCAGAGGCACGGAAGTTGGCCGGTAACGTTTCCGAAGAGTCGGAGGTCACGCCTCGGAGGTCTTTCTCCCGGAACATCTTTCTCCACGAGGGTGACCGTGTGAATGTTTTGGTACCGTCCTACGGAAGACACAATCATGCGGTAATGTCCGTCATTAACTGTAACCGCCGCCTCCGTCGCATGGGGAGGGAGGATTAAGTGGTTGTATGTCGTGACAATGCGCCACCAGTGGTTTTTACACGCTGTGATTGGGCAATTAGCAGTGATGTAAACAAGGCTGACGCACCAAAATTAAGGCCAAGAGATATTTCAACGCAAAAAGAAAGGAGGGATTGAAAACCATCATCTCGACTGATGATTCGACTGGCAGTACCTCATCTGGCCTCCTCTCTGTTCCCATGGAGATGAGAGCATTGTACTCCTTTTCCAAGAGCTGTCTTGCCTGCAGACCAAGGCGATTCGATAATGTAATCGTTTAGGCACTTGAAGAAGAACCCATTTCTCACATGAGAATGATCCATGAAGAGATGGAGGAGCTTTGAAGAGATTGAAGGCTTTGCGAATACCTGCGTGTTCTGATTGGGTATCTGAAGAAGAAGGGCCAAGTCAGTGTAGTCGAAGGTGTCATCCAGAGCCAGCAGGGCCCCGTGGACTCCACTTTCCAACAGGTTGTCCGCAAACTCTTTGAGACCGATGGACTGCACCCAACACATCACACGCTCATTGGACCACACCATCACATCTGAGGAAAGGGACACGTTGAAAGCGTTGAAATGGACGGATGTGGTGGATTTTTCCTCCGAGAAAAGTGGCCATCACCTTGGTTCTGATGCTGACTATCCTCCCTCCTCCTCTCCAGCTCCTTCCTGTCATAGTTCAAGCGCTTCAAGCACATGATACCATAATGAAGACTCACCCTACGGAAATTTGGAACGCGCCAGGTGAAGAACGGACCCAAAAAAAGAATCTGCCGATGAAAATGTCACCGATAATTCACCTGTGGAAACTGTCCACCATCTTTAGCTGGCCCCTCAACTCTTTCTTGGTGAGGTGATCGAGCATTCGGGCGTCCACCAGTGACTCCATGAAGTAGGAGCGATACTGCGGTAAACCGAGACTGGGCAACCACTCATTGCCCACCCATTCATGGTTCATATCACCGTAAGCCAGGATCTGTAGACGGGAAACGGCAATAAGTATAAAACTAATATCTGTACATAAATCATGGCGTAAAGCAAACAACCGGAGGAATGGCACCTTATAAACATTGACGTCTTAAACTCACCTGATCCCAGCTGAACTCTTTCTGCTCCTTTGCGGTTTGAGATAGGGAAATAGTAAAAGAGAAGAGAGATGGAAAGGCGCACATAGAGGGAAAATGTGTATATGTGTGTGCGTTATGGTGAAAACCCATTTGAGGGGAGGGAAGGCAGAAGAAGGAAACGTTTTTGTTAGTGAGAATTAGTTGGAAAAAAAAACACTACGTCTGCACAGATTTTAAGGGAACAGTAAGGGAAAGGCGTAGCCAAACAGGCCTAATAAAAGACAAAGAAAAAGAAAAAAAAAAAACATGTCAAGTTGATGCAACATCAAAATAATTCAAGATATTCTTTTTGAATGGTATGACTAGAGCACAGGTGCCAAACTTTAGTCCTCGGGGGCGGGGGTGGGGGGGGGGGGGGTCCCGTTTGACATGTTTCCCTCCACCAACACACCTGATTCAAATGATCAGATCATCAGCAGGCTCTGCAAGGAGCCTGCTGATGATCCCGTGGCCCTCAAGGACTGGATTTGGACACCCGTGGACTAGAGCAACCGTCAGTCTTTGGGAACTTTTTTGTCCATTTATGTAGAACATTAAAATAAAATCAGTCTTACTGGTTTAGTGGCAGCAGCGAGTGACTCCATCTCTGCATGCGTCATCCAGATATTACTGGTCGACTGCATTGAATGAAATCCAAATGAGTCTTTGCTTTTTTGATAGCTCGTTCGGTTTTGAGATGAAAGATGATGTCGGGTTTGCGGAAATCTTACGGAACGCGTGCTTGCCGGCGCGGATGGGCTGGTGAGGGAAACCATTTCCTGAATGGCCAGGCGGAGTTTGAGCCTGTGCAGCGGGTTGCTTATGCCAATCTCTCTCTGGATCTCCGTGTCCGAAAGGTTGGCCATGATGGCGCCGCTCTTCACGTTGGCGCGGCACGCCGCAACGTACCACGCCGGCATTCCTACCCACAACTGTGGAAACAGCGCAAATGGTTTGTAGATTTGATGACCAAAAAAATAAAAAAAAAATAAAAAAAACGACTGCTTGGAAGCCACACCTCAAGCCATGTAACAACCGTTGGACCATCCCACGAGGCAAAAGGCAAACCCTGACGACAAGCCTCCTCAAGCAGGTCGTGCCTGGCAGCGGAGTGGAATGTTAAAAGTGGAACATAAAAAAAAAGTTGTATGCCCCATTTTAGATGATAACGTGTTTTTTGGTGAGAGAGAGAGAGAAAAAAAAAAAGCGTACTTCTTTTTGCTTCGACGGTCTTTTTCTACTGTTCCTGTACCGAGTTTAGCCAGTCCCAATGGGTCTGCTGGGCCCAAGTCATCTGACGGCGTTGAGGCTGGATTGTTTCCAGATAAAATGTTCAGTTGCGAAGACCAAAGCAAAAGAAAATGACAGGCAAAACGTTTTCAACAAAGCCACACACCCAAAGAGGTAGACTCGCGTCCAGGTGCACCGATCCTCCCCTTTTCCTTTTTGCCAAAGAGACGCCCAATGGAGGACTTAATGCTTTTCTTTTTGCTGGCTTTGTGGAGGGAATCCTGGCTCGCGGTGATGGCCCCGTCAGCGGATAGACTACGTAGAAACACACCGGTGGAGTGAAAGGACTAACCCACCACGTTCTGATTTTTTGTGTGGCACGTCCGAGTCCACGTTTCTTACCTACGATATTCCCTGTGATCATCGAGGCCCGCTCCTGGGTGAGTGTGTGTCATTCGGTCCAGTCGCAGGGCTCGAGGGACAGCGGGAGGGTTGGAATCGATCAAGGCTAGCGCTCGGCATTCTTCACCGTCTTTGCTGTTCTGCGTTGGGGAAAAGTTCATTCGGTTCGAAACAAGCGCCTTTGCCAATGCATCGTTTTCGGCAAAAATGCGATCGAGCGAGCTTTTGTACCTGGCGGTCATTCTCCCTGGCGGGGGAATGTGGCAGGCGGGGGGTGGAGTGGCCAGAGCTCGGCGGTGAGGGAGACGCCAATGTGGAGGAGGTGATGGAGGGGGTCATGTATCCCCGGCCGACGCTGTCCCGTCCTCCGAGTGAAGAGGGCGGAATCGGGGGCGCGTCCAGGGCCACGCTGCTAACCCGACTCTCGATCTCCTCCGCCCTCAACTCCGTGCTCTCCTTCTCCTCCTGGATGAGCCTGACAGGACGATCAGAGAGCGCAAGTATGAAACGTCCCTAAATAGCACTGGCGTTTCAAATCAGTCCCATTAAAGGGGAAGTCAACCCAAACATATTTTTTTAACAATATGTTATATGCAGGCCCACTAGTTGAAACATAGCATTATGATTAATATTGTGTTTGTGGAATTTGAGTTAAGCAACAAAATCCACCTGTTTTTAGTCATCTCAGGCGGCGGCCATTTTGTTACTTTCGGTCAACTGAAGATGACATCACAGAGGCTCAGGGCTCAGATAATGACCAATCATGGCTTCAGCATCAGAAAACAAGTGAGCCGTGATTGGTTGTTTTCTGAGCCCCGAGCAACTGTGATGTCATTTTCAGTCGACCGAAAGTAACAAAATGGCCATCCCCAGAGGGCGCTAAAAACGTGGGGATTTTGCTGCTTAAATGGGAAGTCGACCCAAACATGTTTTTTTCAAGAATATGTTCTATGCAAGCCCACTAGTTGAAAAAATTCTGATAAATGCATTTGTGAAATAAGAGTTAATCCACTCGTTTTTAGCCATCTGTGGGGCGGCCATTTTGTTACTTCTGTTGACTGAAAATGACATAACAACTACTCAGGGTTTAGGTAACGACCAATCGCGGCTGACTCATTTTCTGAAGCTGAGCCGTGATTGGTCCGTACCTGAGCCCTGAGCAGCTGTGATATCATTTTCAGTCGACGGAAATGACAAAATGGCCGCCCCCTGAGATGGCTAAAAACGGGTGGATTTTGCTGCATAACTCATATTCCATAAACGCAATATTAATCAGAATGCAGTGTTTCAACTAGTGGGCCTGCATAGAACATATTCTTGATAAAATATGCTTGGGTTGACTTCCGGTTTAAGGTTGTATTAAACCTGCATACTTAATCTCCTTGTTGATGGCCTCCAATTGCTCCTGTAGCATAATAGCTAAAGTCTGTACATCTGTCTGCCCACTTGGCGATAGCAGCTCTGACCCAAACAGAGTCTCCCTATCATCTTCGTCGTCAGAGCAGACTCCTTCCACGCCCTCAAACCCTGGACCCATCATAGTGCCAGCGTCCCATTCACCATACTGGAAAGGAGAGAATAAACGGGAGATATGAAGCGAGGAGCACAAAGAACGGATGTGCCCGGATGTCATCATCTCAATATGAGATGACCACCTTGTTACAGTCGTCCCTAGCTTGCCCCCAGCGGCCGCGGTGAGTCCGCCTGACCACCACCCCACCGGAGGAGTTGCTGTAGCCAGCCGGGAGGGAGCCCCCGCCCTGGGGGTACCGCAGCTCTGAGGCGCTCCCTGGAAGAGATCTTCGAAACAAGGTGGATGGAAGTGAGCTCACGCTGCCCGCCCTACAGTGAGACCCAGAATTCTCTTGTTATTCCATCACACTCATAAATGACAATGCTTCCAGCCACTCAGGCGATACTTTATTTATCTGGTAGTGACGGAGCGAGGTATAAATCAACACTTTTTTTTTTTTTTATGGTTCATTATGGCAAACCTGGAATAAGATGAGCCAGGCCTGCCCCTCAGCTGGTCCAGCTCCAGTTGGATCCGTTCCAGCTCGGCAAGGAGCTGCTCCTGGAATACAGAGGAGACAGTTGGAAAAATGTTTAGCGTCTGGTTGGGATTAGGAAAACACCTTAAAGCGGAAGTCAACCCAAACATATTTTATTCCAAGAATATGTTCTATGCAAGCCCACTAGTTGAAACAAGGCATTCTGATAAATATTGTGTTTGTGGGATAAGAGTTAATCCACCCATCTTTAGCCATCTCCGGGGGCGGCCATTTTGTCACTTCTGTCGACTGAAAATGACATCACAACTGCTCAGGGCTCAGGTAACAACCAATCACGGCTCAGCTTCAGAAAACAGGTCAGCCGTTACCTTTTACCTGAGCCCTGAGTAGTTGTGATGTCATTTTCAGTCGACAGAAGTGACAAAATTGCCACCCCCTGAGATGGCTAAAAAGGGGCAGATTTTGCTGCTTAATTCATATTGCACAAACACAAAATTAATCAGAATGCCGTGTTTCAACTAGTGGGCCTGCTGGGAACATATTCTTGAAAAAAATATGTTTGGATTGATTTCCACTTCAAACATGACAGCTGAATACCTTATTAGCAATAAGGTCATCCTGGATTTTCTTCATATTGGCCAGTTCCTCTGAGAGGGCATTCTAGAAAGTAACGAACATACATATTTAGTTCTTCTTAATGCCACAGAAGCGTGAATTGGCCGGTGAGGTTACCTTTTCTTCCAGCGCTGCCATCCTCTCTTTAAGATGCAGTTGAAGTCTCTCGTTGGACTCAGACAGAAGTTTGTCAACGGTATCAGAGAGTCGTTTGTTGTGTTCGTCATTCATTTTCTCCCTCTGCCTCGCCTGTTTGGGCCAAGTAGAAACAGCACGTTATTGGATAGAAAATACGTTTTGATAGTCTGAAACCAAAGAAATGACATGGTATGTACTCGCTGTAGTTCTTGGTTCTTCTCTTCGAGTTGAGCTTCCATTTGCCGTAGCCGCTCCTCAAAGTTACCGTGGCGCTCTTCTGCCTAAAAGAAAAACATCCGTCAGAAAATAGTTTGTTCCCAAAGGTGAGGGGGAGGAAAATCTAGTTTCAAAAGGTGCTAAATCATCACTCTTAAGGCTATGACCCCAGTGACAAGTTGGGGTGTGGAAAAAAATCGATTTGCCAATATATCGCGATTTTGGGCCTCCAAATATAATATCGATTTTTCAGCTTCTAATATCGATTTAATGATGGCAGTGTGTAACACTCCATTTTCTTTTTTCTTTCAGAGAAAATGTGCAAGTTCATTTCTCATCTCTACATGTAATTTTGATATCAACTGGGTAGAACATCACAATATCGTAACATCGTGATAATATCGTATCATGATACGTATTGTATTGCAACATCCTTGCCAATACTCACCCCTAGTGACAAGACAGTTTGATCACATGACAAAAGGCATGACTAAATATCAAAGAGCAGTTTGAATGTAACGATTGTTCGTCCGTACCTTGTTGAGAGCAGCAACCCTTTGCGCGAGCTGCGCTTCGATCTCAGGCAGCGTCTCGGCTCTTTGCAGGGTTTGCTGCAGCTTCTGCTTGGCTTCATCCAGACGCTCCTGCAGTTGTCGGTTCTTCTCCTCACTCTGCCTATGGAGGGACTCCTTGCTGGCCAGCTCGTTTTCCAGCTTGTCCTTGATGTCATGGAGGGAAGTGGCCTCCCTTTGGGCGCTTAGGTATCTGCACACCACACCAGATACTATTGTAACAGCATTATGTGGACCAAAGTACTGGGACTCTTATCTAATTATTCAATTAGAGTAGTTTTTCCGGGATCTTAGCCCAAGACATTTTGGACAATTCTACGCTTGCAATTGTATGGAGTTGCCAATAAAACTGAATGTCAATAATGGTTACCTGCGTTCTAGTGTTGTAATCCTTTCCTCCATGTCCTCCCTTTGGCAAAGGGCCTGAAAGAGGAAGACATACATGCTTGTATGTCACATTCTAGGCTAGATGTGGACATTTGACTGTTTTACAAGTTGATTTCATTGACATCAGAGAATTCCCACGCTATTGACACCAACATGATTGGAGAAATAGTCAGATTTTATTGGTTGTTTAATTTCACATTTGATGGGTTGGGCAAAACTCCAGAGACACAAATGTGTGTATTCTAGTCAATAAAAAGTAAATTTGACACAACATAACCCTTAAAGGGCGTAAGGGTGCTGTCATTCTTGATCCTTGGGGTATTCTGATTTATTCTGACTTTTTAAGACAAATGTGGAATATGAGTTCAAATCTATCCGTTTTAGCCAGCTCAGGGGGCGGCCATTTTGTCACTTCTGTTGACTGAAAATGACAGGGCTCAGATAATGACCAATCATGGCTCAGCTTCAGAAAGCAGGTGAGCTGTGATTGGCCATTACCTGAGCCCTGGGCAACCGTGATGTCATTTTCAGCAGACAGAAGTGACAAAATGGCCGCCCTCGGAGCTAGATGGCTAAAAACGGGTGGATTAACTCTTATTCCACACACGCAATATTTTTCAGAATGCCTTGTTTCAACTAGTGAGCCTGCATAGAACATATTCTTGAAAAAATATGTTTGGGTTGACTTCCCTTTAAGGAGTGATTTGACCCTTAAAATTATGTTCTCAATGACATACTGTCTGCCCATTATGTTCATATAGACACTGGGAGGCCCGGGAGTGAAAGGAGCTCAGGGTTTTGGCCAGCAAAGGACAGAATGGCCCAACAGACCTCTTTCACTTCCCGTTGGAGCTTCTGATTGGCCTCCTCCGACTTTGTCACCTCCCTCCTGGCGGCCGCAAGCTGTTCCTCTATTTCGCCAACCTGACGAGACACCACAAATGGACACTGGATGAAAACCGAGGTGAGTCAGTATTCACTCCCACGGCAGCGAGTGTAAATAAATAGTGACAGTGATTCATTACAAATAACCAGTGACACAAGCTCAACATGCCGACTTGAGCAGGTCACCACAGAGATGTTAATTCTGAAAGTGTATCACTCGGCGAGACCTTTCACATCCACCATATGCAGATTCAAGCCTTGATGAAAACTGTGCGACTGAATGGTGTATATTATGTGAAAAAAACAGCATCCGCTCACCTGCCGGCACATGAGGGCCAGCCTCTCTCTTAGCTGGGACAGTTCGGATCTCTGACGCTCTATTTCTACCTCCCGCTGTCTTTCCAGCTCGCTGTCTTCCAGGCCAGAGGCGGGACCGTTGGGTAGTCGCTGAGGTGGCAACAAAAATGGGAGTGAGTAAGGTTACGGGAATGCAAAATTTGATAGGAAGTAGAAATCACACTCAGGATACCCATACATCTACTTTTCTACTGACTTCTGCTCGCTAACACGAATACAAAAACAAAACAAAACAACTGGAACCAACAACCATAAAACCCTCCCTTACATCTTTCCCGCCGTCCACCCCTTGTTGACGCCTTTTAATTTGGTCTCTTAAAGAGATTACCTAGAAAGAAGCACACAAAGCAGGCCAACGGAGAATAATTATCAACATTAGTTTGTCACAGGGGAGTACAATTTAGTTAGGGAAGGCAAATGAATGCGGCTTTACCTCTTGAGAAGACGCTGCTAGTTGATCCTCCAACATGGACACCCTCTCGAGGGCCACTCGTAGACGCTCTCGAACCTGCGGGAAGAGGAGAGGAATGGTGCCAACTAGGTCTTCATTTGGGTTCATTCATTTGCTTTACTCTGAATGATGTTAAATGAAAGAAGTCTGAAGACAAAATGGGGAAAAAAAAAAAAAGAGTCTGCCGGCAGTCACAAAATTTGAACCTAAGCCAAACAAGACTCTGACCTGCATTCTGCACGCAATCAAATCCTTCTCAGATTTTTATTTTTGCTTTCTTTTCAAAGAGTGAAAGCACTGTAAATATAAATATCAGGGGTTTAATTGACAAAAGAACGCAAGTGTTTTGAGCCACCTTCTCATCCAGAGCCTTGTGGTGCTCAAAGAGAGACTTGAGGGCCTTGAGGACTTCCACCTCACTGGAGACCCCCGCTGGCGACTGGGCTTGCCTCTTGACCACCGTCATCCTCAGACTGCGCTCGTGACGGGACACCAGGCATTCCAGGTGCTCCAGCAACAACTGTCAAAGTGAGTGGTGATGTGGTCAGTGTCCCACCCGCATGTCCAGCCACAGCAGGTGAGGAAGATGTAACATTGAGGCTTTCAACGTGCTTATACACACAGTAAAAAACGTTTGGTTATTTCATCAACCCAGTTTATGGGTTGCTTGTGTTGGGTCAAATTTCTCAGTTATTTTTTCTGAGAGTAACCTAATTGTTGGATAAAATGAACCACGTATCGGTTTATATGGCTAATATGGTAACCCCATCCCTGTGTTGTTTGTGTCGGGTCATACCTTTGGGGTCAAATTTGATGAGAATATTGAAATTGTCGGGTCAAATTAACCCGTTGTAGAGTTATCAGGTTACCTAATTGTTTTTTTCACACATGCGCAGTTCTGACAAAATTGCACTCTAAAAACAGTTGGGTTAAAAATAACACAATTTTAGGGCCAAAAATGGACCAATCCACAACGTGGGTCAATTTGACCCACTTACTTGCATTGTTTTGTACAAAACAGCCCATGTTTGGGGTTGTTTTACCTACAAAACAGCCCATCTTTGGGGTTGTTTTGTACAAAACAATGCAAGAAAGTGGGTCAAATTGACCCAATTTGTGTATCGGTCCATTTTTGACCCCAAATTGTGTTATTTTTAACCCAAACTGTTTTTAGAGTGTATACATTTGGCGGCCACACTCTTAAAACTGCTGGGTCATAAAGTAGCGGGTTGGTTAAATTTTTCACCCAAATTGTTAGTTGTTTAAAAGTTAAAGTTGCATGACATCCAGCAGCAGACAAGCATAGTGCATACTGCACTTTTTGGGTCATTCATTTAATCCGATCAAATGAATAACCCAATTTTTGGTTCAAATCGACCCAAGTGTCCATTTTGGACCCAGCAATTGGCTTCAAATAAACCCAAATTGGGTTATTTTTGACCCAACTGTTTTTATAGTGCAGGCAAAATGGCTGCTAAACATCTTACACGTGTGTTGTTTCTCTCCGCCTTGAGCTCAGCGATCTCCTCCTCCCTCTCCAGAAGCTGCTCCCGGCAAACGTTGAGCTCTTTCGTCAACACAGCAAACTCCTGCAGAACACAAGCGCGAGATGCGTTCGGGGGCCGACTAAACAAACCATCTAAACGGTGCGTCGTTTAGATCTTGGATGTGTGTTTTGGGGGATGAAAACAACCCAGGCCAAACATAAAAATAGATTTCAGATACGGTTAGATATACAAGGAAACATAAGCCGCGCAATGGAAACAAAGCCCAGCTGCGACCAGGAGGAAGGCTGTGATGTAAAACAACATAATAATCATGCAAATCACTGACACACTTTCCGCCACTCGCCTTGTAAACACATGGATGCATTACATCACACAGTTACACAATGGCCCTACACCGGAATGCACGAGAGACCCCCCCCCCCCCCCCCCCCAAAAAAAATATAAACCCGACAAACTCAGTGTCGATGAATGTGTCATTTTACAATGCCGCTGAGGATACATTTGCAGCTTTGAAGCAGGAACACTGTGTCTTATCACGCACAACAAACCGTAACAAACTTGTGCATCAGCAATGTATTTTATTCAGTTTGATTTATGAGTTTCTCAATAGAGTGATGTTTAAAAAAAAAAAAAAAAAAATCCAAGGCCGTATTATGTGTGATGTGTGACATTTTTAGTTAGTGTCTTTGTGCTAGTAAAGATAGACAGAAGCGCGGTGGCTCAATGAGAGAAGAGCAACGAGCCAAAGAGAGGTGGCTACAGATGGCAACACAGTGGGTCTTTGGGACTGATGGGATTGTTTCTGGTTTGGATGACGGTCAGATTCTCAGTTGGCCCTCCTTGTTCTTTTTTGTCTTTTTCCATTTCACGCTATCTTTTTCAGATGCAAACTCAAACATAATCGGGCGCTCGATTTGCGATGAATAGCAAAAATGGTGGCGGGGATGACGGCCTGCTCTCTTTTGTATACAAAGTGACGTGACAAAATACACTGCACATTGTAGAAAACACACACCTTTACATTTACTTTCAAAAAGCTTTGTGACGTTATTATTACTGCAGTTTTCATTTTACTCGGAAATTGCCCAGTGTGAACTGATCGATTGGTAATGTAAGTAAGTGATTTGGACATTCCCAGAATGATCTTTTTCACTGTCTTCATATCAATTTCGTCACAGTCGGTAGATGTTTATTCTTCACAAACATTATCACAATATCAATTACCTCTTTTTCTTCAACGGTTTTAAGACACATTGAACATGGATTTCTTTCAATTAAATCAGTATAAGTATTGTTCCCTGTCAGGATTGTTTTTTTTTGTTGTTTTTTTTTTGCCAGGTTCGGTCCAACGCTGACAAAAAATTCTGTTGAATTTATCAACAACCTCATCCATATTGTTAATGTTTATTTCATTTTCTATAAAATAAGGTGGATAGATGTCCTTTCTATGACCATTTCTAATTACGTTATTTAAAATATTCCAGATTCCTTTAATATTATATTTATTATTGCCTAATAGTTTGGTCTAATATTCTTTTTTACATCTTTTCAAAATACTGGTTAATTTATTTATATATTTCTTATATTTGTTTTCTGTTTCTTTTATATTTCACAAATTCAAAGTGTTTTTCTTTTTGCAAGCATTTATTAGCCCTTTTGTTATCCACGATTGTCATTATGCTTTGGTTTTATTTTGTATTGTTTGATTGGGCAGTTAATATCATATAATTGCTTACATATTTGAAGAAATTCATCATACGCTTTATCAATACTTTTTTCCTTTACATACCGTATTCCAATTCTCTTTCACTAAATCATTTTTTAGTGCTTCCGTGGCCTCTTCAGTCCTTATTCGCCTGTATTGTAATTTACTATCTTGGTTGTTTTTGCTATATTTACAGTCATAAATTATAAATACTGGTGAGTTGTCATTAATGTCATTTATCAGTAGTCCACTCACCATATTGTTCTCCATTAGTATAGATATTATCTATTAATGTTGCACAATGGGTCGTGGCTCTGCTGGGCCTAGTAATACTAGGATAAAGGCTGAGGCTATATACTGTAAGGATAAACTCAAACTGTCATTTTATGTTTGTTTGGATTGAGAAGATCAATATTATAGTCACCACTACAATGCTGCTCCTGCTCTGAATTTAAAGGGAAAGAGTGGAACCGCTTTCGTTGTTCCGGAAATATGCCGGCTGTGTTCACTCCCACAACGGCGCAAACACAACTTCATAGTGACCCCTGTCACAAGTCTGATTAGATTATTAACATGTGAACTTCCCTTCTTAAGCACTGAACTCAATTAGGCACTATATAAATACATTTTTAAAAATTGTGATGTCCATTTGAATTTGATCAATTGTTCAGCCCAACGCCATTAATTAGCTAAATGTACATTACTGTCACCCTTGAATAAAAATCTTTAGCTCCTAACCTGGAATCCAGAAATTCAAAAAGCTCATTTGACTAAATTCACCCCCAAATAATAGAAATATCTTCTTTTAAACTCTTTAATTAAAGACAAAGCGACTATCGTGTGCTTGAATCTCTCCACAACTCGCAGATGAAGACTCTCGATTAAGCTATCTCGTGCTCACACGTTTTCCTCTGTGGACCCTGGCAGGATTCGCAGCATTACAGCTGAGAAGACAGCAGTGTGTGTGACAGCAAAGTAAACATGCCTGTAAACTCCTCACACAGTCAGAAGTGGGGGATCGATCCCGGAGGAAAACGCCAAAGCTGTTCATCATAGCTAGAGGAGAAAATCCTCAAATAACACTCATTATTAATCAGCAAATCATCCCAGCATGCTAAGGAGGAATCCTAGACCATCAACTATTCATTCAAATTGGGCTTCCACCATTTCGCAAATATCTTGCAGCATTATTTATCACCGGCACCTGATGACACAACAAGTGGGAATCGGAGAGGGACTCTCAAACCCGCTTTAACGGTGGAGAAACATTAGCCAGGCTGCAGAAAGGAGGATTTTAGCATTCATTTAGCGTGCTGCTTGAACTGTCACTGCAAAGGCTTACTGTCTCATGAGCTCACTTCACTGCCAAGTACTCATACGCCACCAGACTGTGATAGGACATGGCAGCAACAGTTACCTCACAGGGTGCTAGCTTCCTTTCGGCAGCCACGCAAAATGAACACATCAATCTCAACAGGTACGCAATCGAACAAGAGTTTTGATAAATGAGAAATGTGGCGATGACATAACAACTAATTGTCGGCAGATTCAAATTAACGGGGGAAATTAGATGGTAGCACATTTTTTCCACAGCCCAAAGACTTCTTAGTTCCAAAATGTTGGACTTTTTCAGAAAAGAAAAGCAAAAGAAAGCAAAGATGTCATGACATTGCTGGAATGATGTCAAGCTCTCACAAAGAAAGAAATCATTTGCTATAATGTACCTACAAAAGCGCAATATCATTGCAGGGGTGCACCATAATACAACGAACCAATTCTGTTAGCTTTGCTTTTGTTATTTGTCATTTTTTTTGTCATGTCATCCTTCATAAATTGTACAAACCAGCAAATCTAGACAATACTACCGGCATGTTCTCAATTTCAAATGGTAACAAATGAAAAGAGGACAAAGTGAGAGATGCTGAAATGAACGAAGGACTAAAGCTATGGTTGAGCCCCAAAAAAATCTGACCAATCAAGTGACTATCACTGAATTAGATTGTAAAGTAGGGCTGGACGACGACAAAAATCATCTCCCCCCCCCTTTCGATATTGCGATTGGTAGATAATATGCGCTTATTTTTTTTTTGTCTTCTTCCCAGGTTTTTTTCAATAAACACAAGCAATAAATTAATGTGTATTGCAGTAAACTATATCAGATTTATTATACACACGGTAATTATTTTGGTCTTGTACTTTTTTAGTCTTGTGCTAAAAATAAAGTCCAATAAACTATGAATTAATATGAAAGACCATTCCCCCCCACCCATCTACTTCAATTAGAGCTGTTAACTTACTAACCACTTTGACTTGCAGTCTTTTAACTCACTACAACTTCACAAAATTCGACTACACAAGCGTGGCATTCATTTCAAAATTGCCACCTTTGCGCTTTGAAAATTGAATTTGATTTGAATTCGATGAATCGCTCCGCCGTATTTTAAAGTGTACCTAATGTTGCGACCGCACACGCAATCTGACGCACCTGTGGCAGGGCGATGGAGAGTTGCCTCTGAAGCGACTCCTTCTCATGGCTGAGCTCCCGTAGGCGTAGCTGCGCCGTTCCCAGACTCTCCTGCGTCTCCCTCAGGTTCTCCAGCAGCCTCTCCCTCTCCGTCAGCATGTTGACCATCAGAGACTCCAGGTTGCCCGTGCTGCCTCCTTCGTCTCCCCCTCCTCCTCGGATATCCCTCCCGCCAAAGCCCCCCCCTCCTCCTCCCGCTCCCACCGCACCGCCTGGTCCCCCCACCCCGGTCCCGGCAGGAGAGGAGGAGCCCCCGGACGTGCCGCTTCGCCCATCCTCAGAAATGGTGGGCATCACCTCGCACATCATCATGAGGCCGGCGAGTGTGTGTCAACTACAGGAGGCTTGCAAAATAAAATTTAAAAAAAAAAAAAAAAGTCTTGGCTATTACGAGATTGTACGTACAATTATAATAGGATGCTCAAAATGTAAAACTTTACATTTCTGGAGGAATATAATCCCTTTGGTGAGCATATTTTCCTGTTTTTATTGGTGGGCGGCGGGCGGGGATGGGGAGAGTCTGTGCGGAAAAATTGGGCTTGAGGAGGGGACGTGCTCCTTGACTGTGTCCACAAGGTAGCACTTCTCACTGCATCGCGCAATAGCTGCAACAGAAGCAAATGCATGATGTCAGACATTTCGGACATGCTGCAATGACAATATGCAAACTTTGAGCGATATTTGTTCCAGGTTCAGGTACAATGAGAAGTTAGGGTTAGGGAACCCTAACCCTAGCTAGGTTTACTATATTCCCTTCTGATAGTCCACTTGTGTGGCCGTTTTAGAGCGCCTCATTGTCAGCCATGAGTGCATACAGAGAAAGACAAAATAGTGAGAAGGGGTGATTTTTTTTTTATTTTTTTTTTTTTAAGTGCCGCACCGGTGTGGCAACACTCTTTTCAATGGTGAGTCTTTATAGGAAGTTTCTACATATAACATTGCTCGTTTTTAGTCATTTAATCTTAACTGTTTATTAGTGCGCTTGTAGTTTTCGTTGGTGTACTGTACTTGACTGAGAGATGTTCCAGATATTTTGCCCATTTCATGTAGCTCTCTATTATGCACTGAAGCTCTGCTTACTGCAAACGACAACTTAATATCTAAAAAAAAAAATATATATATTTAAATGATTTTTATTTTTGTAATATTTTCTCCCAACTCTTGGATTGGATCCTCGTTAGATTGCGTTAGATCTCCAACTGTCAGAGGCGGACAGCACTTCCCCTCTGCCTCGTTGTGCTAAGCTAAGCTAACTTGCAGCCTCATACTGTATATTCGCCGTGGCGAGACATTAGAATGGTATTGATCTTCCCATTTTCCTCTTGACAAGAAATGAAAAATCTGACGTAAGGGCTTTGAAAATGAGATCTCACTCCACTTATCTTCATTTAATCAGCGTTGCTGTTGTGACTAACAGTATTGCATATTGCGCCGATCTTGAGTTTCCTCTCTCGCTGATTACGGCCTCTGTGTCACTGGGCGAACCCGCCGCCAAAAACGCAATGGATTGCACATTAATAGAGTGCGCCGTGTTATTCTTGCCTCTCTTATTCTTCACTGTCTCATCCACAAGACCGTTATACTTATTCAGCGTCCCGTGCCAGTCAGTGAGCCTGGGCACCGCAATAAAGCATTTCTCTGTTCGCATGAACTTTTGGGGACAGCCATCCAACCAATTTCTATATGACTTACCCCGACAAAGGTAAACTGGATTTATTCCTACTGACTTTGGGTGAAAGGCAGGGTCCACCCTAGACTGGTCTCCAGGGACCAAAAGTGTTCTTTGGTCACGGCTGATACATCTTTGAATTAGCTTCTCATGCAGGCGAGCTGGCTAACAGCACTTGGCATCTTCGCTGCGTGTCACAGTAAATAAAGTCCACTGACGGACGGCCACTGATGCAAAACAGAGCTTGCGATAGCTGCATTTACTTAAATTGCACTTTATTCTTGCCTGGAAGGTGGACGCGAGACATTTGAGTTGGTAGCTGTTGCAAAACAAATATTGTAGAACAACAGATGGACCTAATCAGAGATGCTACACAGACAAAAAGCTTTGCGACACACCTCTAAATCAAGCATTGAATCAATCAAATGTTGGTCTCTAGACCTCCTAAGACTGCCATCTGATTCTTTATTTTAACCCAGACCATCCATTCATCCATCAAACTGGAAAAGTTGTCCAAAAACAGAGGAGGCGATTTGAGGCATCGCCTATTTTGTGTGTTTAGCAATATCCTGACATCCATCCAACTTTAACATTATCTCATTCCCGTGAAAGAGTGTCCTCAACAAGTTTTTTTTTTTTGCCAGCAGGCAAGTGAACACCTGATTGGTATGCATGACAGTCTCTCAGCAGCCATGCTGGGAAACACCTCAAATTTTGAACTGAACAAGCCTTTTGGATTAGAGGTGAAACGTCTTAACAAACAACAAAAGTCCAGGTGTCTTGAGTCGACCTTTGCAGATGACCTTGAACAGGATGACTGAGGCTATACACGGATGGAAGCTAGGCTACCAGTTTTACCAAGACATTTTGGACAACTCTCTGCTTCCAACTTTCTGGGAACAGTTTTTCTGTACCTGCATAACCAGACCAACAATGTACAAACTACGTTTGGTGTGGTAATATCCCAGTACTTCAAAATAGTCCTAAAAAGTGTGTTTCAACAAATACTGTATATGTTATTGTGTCTTATTTGGTCATATTGGTTGATTCTTTTCTTTTGTGAGCATACCTGTAGCTTTTTGACCCTGGAAGGGTGAAAGCCTTTGGTAGCCACTAACTAACCATTTTTTAAAAAGGTATTTCTGTTTTCCAGCCTTAATTGATTATATAATACTTTTCAAACCAATTAAGTGTTAATTGAATTATTTCCTACCCTTATTGTATATATAACTGTACTTTTTGGGCATAAGAAAAATAGCTAGCAAACAAAGCCAATTCTGTCTCTACCTATTTGTATTCATTTTTTTTTTCCAATTCAATTTCAAGTTATAGTATTATTAACCTGTGAGCTTGCATCACCCACAAGTGTACACAGTACAATACAGTACACAGTAGACTATTATAATCACGGACTATAAGAAAATTGCCAATAAATGGGCTGTATATTGAAATGTTTGTTTGTCAAAATTAAACAATACAGAATAGGTGGGGGTGCTGAGTAAACAATGGGGTGGGGGGAACGGGTTGGGTGAAGTGGGGGCGGAGGGTGGGGGTGGGGGTAGTAGGCGCAATTTCCCAAACCTACAAGATGACCAGTAAATGACACCTGCAACTCGACTAAAGTAAAAGCCCAAAAACTAGTGATGAACCCCCTTTGGACCACTTCTAATGCCATTAAACGGCTCCCCCCGCTCCACCCCCGACCCCCATCCTCCCCCCCACCCATGGGTGAAGAAACGCATCATTGGAATCGATAAGTGACTGTCGGCAGCTCCTTTGCGGGGATGAAAACACCCGGAACCGAACCAAACACGCCTTTTTTTCTTTTTCTGATTATTATTTTTTTATTTTTACATTGCCACTAGAATCCACGGACCATGCACATGAACTAATGGAAAGAATGACGAGATGACAGGTCGACGATGATCGCCGGCTAGATAGATGGAGGAAACAGCCCTCGAATGCATTCTTCTAGTAAAACATCCAATGTGTGTGTGTGTGTGTGGGGGGGGGGGGGGGGGTGTTGTTAAACGAACCTTTTATGGCAAACATCACGATAAAACCAGGCATGCATACATGGCGTGCATCCTGCGGAGCCCACGTCACGAGGTGGACCACAAAAATGCCTAAAACACATTTTCAATGCATTTCATTTGATTTGACCAAAGGCCCCGATCTATATTGCGAATTTTAAACAGTACATTCAAGCCTCTAAGGCAGCTTCCAACTATGCAGGGTCCACAATTGCTCTATATTAGGTGGTTGTCATTTAAGTAGCTTTGACTGGCTGTAGCCTACACACGGTAAATAAAACGTGTACACAGCACACCTGTCAGTGGTTTGGTGACAGCACACACACACACGGTATAGTCTTCCTGCCTTTGCAATTTTTTTAGTGTGCACGCATCCATTGTTTTGTCTCGCTGCAAAGTTGCATTCTTACCATTGCCGTCGTGGATATGCTTGGCGTTAAATAGTCCTCGGGTCCATTTTTGCGTGGGTCGGCGCCCCTCATCCGGATCCGAGAAAAGCCCCACTCTTCCTAATACGTGTGTGTATGTGTGTGTGTATTCCCCCCCCCTCTTTTTTTTTTTCCACATGTAAACGACGACGAGGAAGAGGAGCGGGGAGGGAGAGTGACGTTACGCCTCCTTAGCACAGAGTACAGACCCCCCCCCTCTCGGTGGGATTGGAAGGTAATGGGTCTTAAAGAAACATTCTCTCAGCGTTCTCCGCATCTCTGTGATTTATGCGCGTGCACGCCGATGCTGATGCGGTGTGCGCGTGGGGCGGTCGCAAAGTGAGTGACAGACATTTTATTTGCAAACAGACTTTAATGCATTGCAGTGCGGCGCCCTGTGCACAACCCCATTAAAACACTATGACGGTGGGTGTGTGTGTGTGTGTATGGCGGGGGTGGGGGGCGTGTTAAGGTGCACAAACTGCTGCAGGTGCAATCCCATAGAAAACCATAATATTAATTTAACGTCAATAGAAATTTGAATAGTGTCAACAAAATCCCCTTGCATATTAATTCAATAGAGGATTTTTTTTTCTCCAATTCTCAAACTGCAGCGGGTCGTTGGCCAAAAAAAGAAATCCCGGCGCATGCATACAATCTAATAATAACCCTGCTCTCAATATGCTGATGTTGTTATCATTTTCGTGTGACTTGCTGTGTGCGGCTGGGTAAACATAAGGTGGTGCTGTCTTTAAGAGAGCAAGCCTGGGAAGGGATGATGTAATGTGCTCGCAGACAATGATGTCATCGACTAAGACTCGGCAAGGATTTAAAGTGACAAAGGCATTTTTCTTTTTTGTGGGGCTCCGTCTAAATTCTGCGTCAGGTCTTTTCAGGGAGCAGCAGCTGCACTCTGGGACGTTCTTTGTAGGAGAAAAAAAAAAGAAAAAAAAAAAGAAGATATAGAATGTGCAAATGAATTAGGAGCTGGAGGGGCTTTCCATGTAGAGCACGGCATCTTTATTAATGAGGATGTTTCCGATACAAAACAAGAACATTTAGCCAACTATGATATCCGTCCGTTTAATTTAACTGATGTTAGAAGTGTTATGCTCAGGGTGACAAGAACAATTTGCATGTGTGCATCTTATTAATGAGTTAGAGTACAAACTGAAGTCAGCTGAGTGTAGCACTGCTGAAACAAATTATGGTGGCCCAAGAATTTTGCACTTAAAAACTTCTGGTCCAACATATATTTGTGACGTGAAGCTTATCTTCCATTTCACTTTGACAAGTAAGGTTATTCATCTTACAAACTGGTCCTGAAAACGGTTACTTTTGCCTTTTGGAAAGAGGCAGTCCGACTGACACCCTTTTGATTGTGGATGGAGCCGGATGAAGACTTTGTGTTATCCTGGTCCTCTTTGTCTTGGCCCAAACTTCTTTCCTCAGATTCTTTGGTCCCGCCATTCTCATCTCTGCCACATTCCAAGGCCTGATCGTAAGCTGTGTCTTGAGCCGGATCCCCGTGTTTTGTTTCTTGGATGTACAACCTGAGCGCGTCCACGGTGTTAGCTACCAGCTGGTCCGCGTTTGGATCTTTGCCCTCCTGATCGGACGAGCTCCTAACCACACATTCGGTGATGACAAGCTCCTCTCGGGAATTGCCGTCGTTCTTGGGTATGTCCGTGTCTGAGATGCTGATATCGCAGGCGATCTTATAGAACAGCGAGTGGTTTTCTTTCATTTTCTCCAAGCTCTGACTGACTGCCAAAGACATCACGCCGGAGTCGCTGCCATCGTCCGAGCAAGTGGGGTGCTCGTCCTTGCGTGTGATCTCCTCAGTGCTGACGTCGACATCATGGATGCGCAGTGGTAGGAATTCAAGACGGTGGTTGGTGGAGAGGAACCACTTGGATCTCAAATCGGAAGACGGGTTATTGCCCTCGTCGTCTTCGTTAGCGTGAGCCTCGTGAAGGTCCTGCTTGTCTGACTCCTCGCCGCCATCTTTCTGATAGACCGTCATAGACGTGACGGGATGCGGCGACGACGGCCGTTTGATTTTAGTGGCGACGCCTGCCCTGCGACCGGAACTTTTGTGCTGGGTTCTGCTTCCGAACTTGATGGGACTCTTTGAGTTGTCAACATGTTGCTTTTGTTTGTTTTCAACTTGTGATATTGCACCAGGGACCGGGGAATCTGGAGGAACGTAACTCTGCTAAAAATTTGCACTCACAATCACACCAATGGGCATTTAAAGGGGAAGTCAACCCCAAATAATTACTTTCAATAATATGTTCTATGCGCCTTCACTAGTCTAAACAAGGCATTCTGATAAATATTGCATTTGTGGAATATGAGTGGCAAAATCCACCCATTTTTCTCCACCTTAGGGGCGGCCATTTTGTCACTTCCATCGACTGAAAATGCGATCACAGTTGCTCAGGGCTCAGGTAACGACCAATTACGGCTTGCCCGTTTCCTGAAGCTGAGCCATGATTGGTCGTTATATGAGCAATGAGCAACTGTGATGTCATTTTCAGTCGACAGAAGTGACAAAATGGCCGCCCCCAGAGATGGCTAAAAACAAATGCAATATTTATCGGAATGCCTTGTTTCAATTAGTGGGCTTGCATAGAAAATATTCTTGTAAAGAAAATTATTGAGTTGACTTCTGCTTTAAGCGTCTTGAGTTAATGGAACATGTATGTTGTTGGTAACGTTATGGTCAAGACCACACCAACCGAGACCAAGACATTATCGAGAACATGCAAAGTCCACACAGAAAGATCCAAAACCAAACCTTTATGCTAACCACATGCTAGACTACACCGCCCTTAATCAAACTGGAACGAAATATCAATTCATCTCCAACAAAATAGCAAAAAGACAAAATACAGTGAGTAGCCTACCTGATGTTGCTTTTTGCTTTCCGGATGTGTCATGGAGACGCCCATCCCGCTTGACTGGCATAATGGCACTAAAAGATATAGATTGAGAGGTTATTATTATCTTACAGTACTGTACTGTTCTAACAGTAGCAGCCCACGCTGTACTATTTGGTATTGTACCTTTGTATGACTCGCTGCCGTATACGTTCCACACGCCTGAGTTTGGCCTCGCGCTGCTCAGGGGTCATACAGAGGTCAGAGTCCATGTCGGCGGTCAAGAGGGAAGAGGGCCGTTCGACAGCCTGCTCAAGCATTTCCAATGAAAATCAAATCAGTGAGAGTCATGACATTAATGCTTTTTCAACCAATGTGCTGGGAATAACCAAGCATTGACTTGGTACCTTTTGGTCCCGGAGCTGGGTTATCCATTTGACCCAATTTGGGTTACTTATGACTCAGCAGTTTTAAGAGTGTATGCTAGACTACTGTATTTTAATTTAGTGATCGAATCAAATAACCTTAATTTCAGCGCAGCGTCCATCTCTGGGACCTTCCAATGGCTCACATGAATGTTTCTGTGAAATCTCCGCAGAAGCAGCTCTGCTCACATCCGCGAGTCGGCCTGCCTTGGTTACAAAATGCTCCTGGGGCTTCTCTGCCGAGACTTGTGCCGGCCTGGATTTTTTGCCCGGCTCCTGCAGTCGTCGCTTCGCCTCCGACGAGACCTGCTCCGGCAACGGGGCTTCGAGCTCGGGCGGTGGATCCTCCACGGAAACCCGCCGGGCCACCAGGGAAGACGGCAGCACAGCGGTAACCACCCGCGTCACCCTTAAAGGAAAGGGGGCCTGAGGAAGAGCGTTAATGCAGTGGACAGAAAATATTAACCAGTTCGCAAAAACACGCTGTAAATAACCGTAATCAGATTTTTCGACAACATTAGTTAATAGTTTTATGTTGAAATTTGCTTTGAAAATGGTGACTTCCTGTGTAGTGTTTATCGTTTAGCGCAGTGCATAAATTAGCATGTTGATTGCATTAACTAGGTTCATGCTTGTCAAAAGCGACACAGACTTACGGAGACACAGTAAACGGTCTCACGTTACACTAGCAACCCCTCCAAAGAGGCAAAAGGTGTGTAATCTGATGCATTTAATTATTCGTGTTTGTAAATATTGAGTGTTGAATGTGAAAGGTGTTTGCTAATGTTTTGCACGTGTTTTGAAAATGTGTTTCAGCTCTTACGGTTGTTTAGGCTACGGACATGGTGATTACGTCATGAATAAATGTTGCTCAACTAATAAAAGCCCAAAAAATCATCAGTAAAGTTTTAACCCTACAAACGCGCTTTCATAAGTAGCAGTAGCCTACAAACCTCTTCTTGCGTTTCTGAACTTTGACTTTGGGCCTTGGCAGCTGGAGACGGTATGGGAGGTTTCTTCCTATTAGTCATCCTCTCCTGGTTCCTCTTCATCCTCTCCATCTGCTCCTCCTCGCTCATCTTCGTCTTCTAAAGGCGATAATGGCTACTTTACGTCATACTTGTTTGTGCCGATATTCACGTGTGAGCATGCGTGCATATGTGAAGGTACCCATGTGTGCATGTATGCGGTATGTGAGCAAAGTGTGATAGGGGCCGGGAGGGGGGGGGGGGTCTCCGCCGAGGTCCCCTGTCGGCCAACACGAGTAACGCAACATGCCCTAATTGCAGGGAAGATGTCAGAATCAAAGAATTTCCATTTGGCTGCGGTAGCAAAGGGGTAAAATCACTTTTGGAGTGTTTCTATATTTGGATGCGTGTTTGGGAGCACATTAGCCAAGGTAAACGAGCACAGTGGAAAATATGAAGAGTCGAACCTTGGTTGAGTGGGATGTTGTATCTGCTGTGATCCCCTTAGTGCTTGACTGAGATGCTACAGACATTAAAAAAAAAAAAAAAAAAAAAGATAAATAGTGAAACAAGAGTAATAAAAGTGAATAGAATTCTTTTAATTGTTGTTTGTATGAATCATAGCAAACCAGATGCGTCCTTGTGTGCTTTCACAGGAAGGAGGTCGGCTGGGTTGTTGCCTCTCCTGTGAATGTGATCGGCGTCGTACATCCCCTGAAAGATGACAACAGATCCATAAAAAGTGTGAAATTTGTTTCTTCAATGCTTTGTCCTCACCTCATATCGGGACTCTGTCCAGCCGACGTCCTGGCTCCTGCTCTGAATGCTTTCCAGTAGCTCCCGGGGTAAAGGAGGGCGGACTGGCGGCGGCTCTTGATCCAAATTCGGCTGGGATTGAGACATTGAGGCTGTCAAATGTCCTTTGAGGTTTGCACACTGGATGGACACAAGTATTGAGACCAGGAGGGTTGTGCAGAGGGTGGGGGCATTGATTTCGGGGGAAATCAGAATCAGACTGTTGCCCCGGGAAACCACTGTGCTATGGATAGAGTTTCAAAGTAGGATTTTCAATTAGAGTTAGGGTTTCAATGTAGGGTTTTAAACTAGGGATAGGGTTTGCTTTTTCAAGTAGGGACACATTTTTTTAACAATTGTTACAAATTTGTAAAGTGTAAGTAAAAAAAATTAGGTGTCAGAATGTGCAACCTCAGGTTTTAAAGTGCTTACGGTTTCAAATTAGGGTTAGGGTTTCAAATAGGGTTTTAAACTAGAGTCAGGGATTCAAAGAATGGTTTTAAAATCAATGTTAGGGTTTCAAAGAAGGGTTAGGGTTTTGAGGTAGGATTTTAAACTAGGGTGAGGGTTTGTGTTTCCAAGTAGGGTCACAACTGTTACAAATTTGAAGTTAAAAAAAAAAAAAAAAATCAGGTATCAGAATGTGTGACCTGTATGAAGTACTTGGGGTTTTAAGCTATGGTTCGAGTTTCAAAGTAGGGTTTTTAACTTGGGTTAGGGTTTCAAAGTATGGTTTTAAACTATGGTTAATGATTCAAAGTAGGGTTTTAAACAAAGTTTGGGATTTGAAATGATGGTTTTGAGATACCCCCCTTAATATGACGATGAATAGATTGGGGGTTTAATTTGAGCACTTAATTCCCCTTGAATCTTAATTCAATGTTGAAAAGAAATTGTCAGCCAGGCCAGTTTTTCCATTTGTGGACAAACTGCCCCCCCAAAAGAAAAAAAAACAAAACTCAGTGAGCAGTTATATCTGACAATAATCCATATTTTCACTTGTAAAGGACAGTTGACAGAAACACAAAGGCCCTACTAGTGGCACATGAGGCATCTCTGTTGCAGAACCAGGAGATCCAGGATGCGAGCCTGACGACTCAAACACTAAACGTAAGACAGGGGTTTGGTTAATTCAGTTAAACTGAGCAACATGACAAATCTAAACCGTAGATAACATGTCAGAGAGGGACCGATACTAACTGTGGCGTTTGTGAAAACCCAGCAGGAAGCGGAAGTGGTCCCTGTTCACCTTTAACCCTGCGAGAATGTCCTCCATCATCCAGAGCTCTCGCTGGGCCTGAGATTGCTCCTGGAAGCAGGCAAGGAAAGACAGAAGGAACAGCATTCTCAAAACAGAAACATATTTCATGTGTTTCCTAATGAGGAATGGATGTATTTATTTATTTATTTATTATGCAACTTGGCCACCTGGGGGCAGTATAATCCAGCCATACTGATGTACAATACATGAGGCGGGTCAAAACTCCTCAGTAAACTGCGGTATTGTCAGTCATTCTACGCAGAGGATAAAGAATATACACCACTGATGCTATTCATCAGCCCGTCAATGAAGTTTTACATTGTTTGTTAGCATTAAGCTAAACAACTCGTAATTCTCTTTTGTCTGATGGTTAACTTCAACTCGGGCAAACATACCTCCGGCATCCCAAAGTTGCAAACGTGCTGCAGGTGTGAGCGAAATACACAAAGTTCACTTTCCATTCTCTCATACTGACTCCACACAACCTCCATTTCCTGAAGGACAAGTACAGAGGCAAATATAAACGTGAGATGAAATTACGATTTTTGCTTCCTGGTTGCCTTCAACTATATTTGCACACCAATGACACGTCACACATTCTGGCCCGGATTGTGACCAGTTCTTCCTGCAGCAAAGCCTTTTGGGTCAGGGCTTCCTCCTGGGCCCGGGGTCCCTGGCTGCTCCAGTCCTCCAGCTGCAGCCTCAACACCTCTAACGCACACTGGACACTATCCTGTTAAGAGAAAACTCACGCTAAAAAAAAAAAAAACAACAAAAAAAAAAATCCAAATATTTATCAAAGAAGGTTATTTTTTTTTTTTGTTTCCGTTGGCAACTATCGCACTAGCGACCTTGTCCATTTGTAGTTGCGAGAGTTCAACGGACAAAGACTGCAGAAGCTTGTCGCAGCCACACAACCTTGTCAACACAGCCTGCAAAAGAAGAAAAACGATGATGAGAGCTCAGAAGAACACACGTTAGAGATGCTCTTATTGTCGCTACTCACATCAGCATCACTTTCCAGAGGTCTGATTGAGGTTGGATCAGACTTTGGAGGCTGTAAGAGCAGCAATACTTGAGATTATATTAAAAAAAATACAAAAAAAATAAAAATTGTGGCGCACTACCAAACAGAAAATGTCACAAAAAGTAGACAGGAAAAAAAAAAAAAAAAGATCTTGTCTCAATTTCGCCAACAAATTTACTTTAATTTTTTCTTAGAACGGGTTTGTTATTTACATTAGTTTTTATTTTTTCAAAAAATGCTTTGTTTTGGTTTAGATTTTATTTGTAATTATTTGTTTCGTGTAGGATTAAAATAAAATGGTCACAAAAAGTATTGTGTAATGAAATTAAGTATTTTTTATTCTGTAATACCGAAATAAAAGCATTTAAAATAAACCTCCAAGGCTCACGTATGAAATTAACCAATATGAAAATGTGATTTTTTTTCAGAACTCTCATATCTTATTCAATTATAATGTTTGTTCAATTCTAGTTGTAGTTATTTCATTAGTTTTCATTAACTATAATTAACTATGACACAAAGCTATTATAGTGCATGACTTTCCACTAGATACAGTTTAATTGTACCTACTGCCATCTAGCGGATGAGCACTTAATTGTTCTGCTATAGGTATAGGTGACACAGACACTCCAAATCACGGATTTGAAATCAGTGATTCTCAGTTGCCAAGGCAACGACAGAGAGGTTACACTTTGCATCGCACAACAACACATTTAAACTACAATATAGGAATATAGAGTTAACACACATACACTCACAACATTTTAGTGGACATGACCCAAAGACGACATGGAAACACAATATTGTTGGGATACTGACAGATAAATGGCTGCGGTGAGCGGGGTGGTGCGCAGGTGCAACCCTGGTTGAGGGCGGCAAAGGAGGCAGCAGGTCTGCGTGGGCCCCTGCGGAGTAGCTCTAAAGAAAGAGGCAACAGTCAATAAATCATTTAATTAACACATTAAAGATAAATTGGCGACATAAATAATAAGACATACAGTATACGCAAAAAGACAACAGGCGGTTTGTATACATTTCACCTTTCCTAAAGGTCTTCGCCCAGTGGGGGCATGATGCACGGATCCATATACAGGTGAAGGCTACAAAGAAAGATGTGAAATATGCCATAGACTGCTTGTAAAATTCAAATGAACATATACACTTTACGTACTAGCCTAAAACTACTATTAAGTATTTGCACAAAGGGTGAGCTAGTTCTATTTTCACGTGTTGAGGCAGCACTTCCTCGCCACTTACTAGACTCGTCAATCGGTGAAGCGGATTCAGGGATGTGCACAAATACTCCCTCAATAGGTCGACAATTTCAGTCAACGTTCAAGCGTGTGCTGCTTATCAGAAGATAATCTGTGCATCCAACAACATTGCAGCTCTGCTTCTTAACAATATGAGGTGGAACTGAAAAATTGTACATTTTACCCACAGAAAATTATTGTCGTACATTTGGTATGGTTGCTGTTGGGCAGAAACCACACATGACCAAATATGGTCAATGTCCATTTTTTATTCTTTTCACAAATTGATCCTTTAATTGATTGAAGTCTGTCCCCACGTCGTCTGTTACTTTTATGCGCTAATACCCAGTAGAGGCTATTAAAAAAACATGAATTTATCCAATTGTTTACATGAAAATATTATGGATCCTAACCTTCCTGACGTTCTGCCATCTCTCTGTGACCGGAGTGGTGGGAGTGGATCTGAACTCCATCTTGGGTGAGGCGGGCGTGTAGTACAGCGTGTCCGGCACCGTGAGCGAGTCATCGTGCGGTCGAATGTCAACCCTTCCCACCGGCGTGTGAGAACGAGACCCCAGCGGAGTCCTGGAGGTCAAAGAACCCGCGCCGATTACTTCTGCATGTGTCGGCGATGTGATGAAAGGGAGAGAATCCCCCTCCAGGTTTGGACCCCAATGGCTTGGAGTTCGGGCTGAAGGGCTGCGCAAAGGCAAAACAAGTGAAACTACTGCACTGTTTGAAAAAAAAAAAAAAAAAAGAACTCAAAGTTTTAAATTGGGCAATTTGATGACATTTTTTAAATTGTGGTTTGGTGGATTAGAAGCAGGATTGAGTCTTCGGACTCAAACGCAGGCGGCAACCTTGAGTTCCTCTGACGAGCACTCCTCCTGCCTCTCAGCTCCGGCTTTGACGTCACGATCCTTCCCCCGCTCAGATGACTGGGTTCACTGAGAGCTCTGCTGACCTGTCTCGGTTTTGGACAAGTCTCCTCATCCGAGGGAGACTTTGGGAAGTCCACCGACTCACTGCTGCCGCCTATCTGAGTGAAATCTTGGTAGCTTGAACAGCGTCTGCAAAGATTCAAGAAGTCAAGAAAGTCTCAATGGGCTTCACATTCCCACAGTTGACAAATATCAACGACATCCCCTGATCGTCACCAGCCAGTTAAACGACTGTTTAGTTGGAAATTGGACACAGATTATGGAAGAAGCAGCATTTAATTGTTCCGCCTGTCACAAAATGTCACTGGCATAGCTAGATGAACAAAGATACATTAGTTGCAGGAAATAAATCATTTTGGGACCCATCAAGCGAAATTGTAAAATTTCTCCCGTAGTGTCAAAATATCTCTGTTTTGTGAGAGCGACGCATACCTGTGCATAAAACCGTCCATCTCCATGGAAGCAGACTGACTGAGAGCTCGGACCCAACCCAGCATGTCTTCCTGAGTGTCAGCGCTGAAGTAATAGGAGCGCATTCCCTGGTGCACCACCTAGTTTTGTTTTTTTATGCATAACATCGAAAAGTGTTAAGGTCGCATGTAAGTGAGTTATGCGTCCCAGTTCCACTAATTTTGACAAAAGTGTCTTTTGTGGATAGTGAGGAGATTTTGAGACTGATGTTAGCATTGATGCTACACTGTAGGCGATCTGGTGTTGCCATGGCAGCAACAGCCAGTGTTCAATTGAGAATATTATCAGGTCAAATAATGACATGCAATGGGTATAAAAAGTCTACACACGACTGTGTAAGTGCAATTTTTTTTTGTGTAAAAAAAAAAAAAAAAAGGAGCTCAAGGTAAAACCTTTTCCATCGTTAATAATCTGTGCCACTCAATTAAAAAAAGATATATATCTTTTTGAGACTCTTTTGAAGTTATTTTTACTTACACCCTAGATTTTTTACAGATAAGTTATATTGATAGTGGAAAAGGTTTCATTTAGCTTGCTCTTATTTTTTTATGTCACAAAAAAACAATGGCCTTTCAACAGGGGTGTGTAGACTTTTTATATCCACTGCATATTTCTTTAATACAGGAACTACCAGTAGAACAGATTAGGATTTGTACATTTACAATGTCTTAAAAATAATACAAAGACATTTCATGCTCATACATAACTTGATAAGGTCTTACATTTTATTTTTTCAATTTTTTTTTATCATACACAAAAGCGCAATAAAAAAGGTACCTTGAAGGTGAACTTCCTGTTCTTGCATTCTCTCGGCGTGCAGAATAAGATTTTGTAGCTGGGAAGCGGGATGCTACCCAGCACCGGTTCTTCTCTGCTGTCTGTTTGGGGCGCAAAACAAGTAAACAAAGTGAGTGCAATTCATTGTTGCGCAACCACGCGACAAATGAGCAAGTCTCCTGCTGATAACAAATTTAAACCTTTATAGTAGAACAAACAGTAGTTGGAGAGGACGAACCATCTTCTCTTCCATAATTTCAAACCAGTGCTGTCCTATAAAAGGAAAGAGAGTTTTGGTAATAGTATTGATTCATATTATTTTGTCTGCAATTAAATGAAACACAAACTTTTTTGTTGAGCCATCCTCTGATGACCACGGGGCAGTTGGGGTCTCTTTTGACTGCCTGACATCTTTTGCCGAATGTTTGCAACTTGCCATCGCTTTCCTGGACAGTTTGATGATGAAGTCACATGTTTAAGCTGAAAATACAAACACAATATCCAACCGTAATAAGATCAAACCAACCCTTCTGACGGGAAAGTATGAGATGGTGGCCACGCTGGATGCTTGGCTCAATCTGTCCTGGTCATCCATCCTGCAGAGGACATTTAAAGGCAAATACATGTTTACATTCATAAACTCAACTATAGCCTCAATCTTTCAATTTTACATTACAAGGCATTAAAATGAATGAAAAATAGTCAAATCAAGTGTGCATTGTGCGCTTGCCGGCCGAAGCATGAGTACTTACCACAACCTTGTTGTGTCGAATCATTCCCACGCTAAACACCCCGAAGCCTCCGAACACACAAGCCGCATTCCCTTCTGACTTGTCCTTTCTCCCATGTCAACTCGCTGTCGTCCTCAACCCACTTGCAGCTACTCTATTCTGGGCCACCCAGTATCTCTACTATATGACTACAGAAGTGACAGGTGACAGCTGCAAGGCCCTAGTGGCTCGGAGTGTTTGAGGAAAAAAAAAAAAAAAAAAAAATTTGGCAGCGACTTGGGAATGGCCGAGCGGAATGGGACGACGAGGGATATATGTCCCAAACGAAAGGAATGCGGCCGGGGAGTGCTGAGGATTACCAACAAAAGATGGAGGCAACAAATGTGTGACCACGTTTATTTCTGTTGCCACGTGCTTCTTCATTTCCCATAATCCCCCTTGAGTTACCTTGAATTTATTATAACTGCACTGTGCACATATTTGTAATCGATTCAATGACGAAAAAAACAAACATAACGAATACTCCATCATGACTAGTAATACTTGTTGTAGAATACTATTCTTATTGTAACTTCAATATCAGAAGATTATTTTTCCTCTGAGGGACACATACAGGAAAACAGAAGGAAGCAAGGGCTACTTGGAAATTCTGTGACTTTAATAATGTATCCAATACATCAAGTGACCATACTGTACATTTTTGTAGTTACTTGAGAAACAATGGTGTGATCTGTTCACAAATTTTTGTATGCACTGTGCTTAGTTTTTCTTGTTAATTTTGAGCAACATGAGCATCAATGTGACGCAGAATGCCGCGCATGTGCAAAAAAATGAATCCAAATACTTTCTTGAATATATTCATCATCATTATTAAGAATATTTCAATATATTTAAAGGGGGAGTGTGCGAACCCCCCCCCCCCCCCCCAAAAATCCCTATTTGTCAAAATTTTTTTTAGTCCTCTCTGTCCCAATCTTGACGAATGACCATCACCTTATCAGTCACATCCCTGTCTCTGATTGGTTGTTTTTCCTTGGGCGCTGTTGTTTAGGGTCGTTTTAACCAACATGACAAAACGGTTTTTTTATTTATTGCCAATTTTACCTTTAATCTATCAAGACAATATTCAAAATGTGTCGCTATCATTATTATTCATTTGGCAATTTCAAAGTGTCTTTCTTACAATTGTTCAAAGGCTTTGATACATTCCACACTGCTCTCTTCCTTCACTGATGATCAGTATACATTTATTCCTGAACTGTTGACCCTGTTTAAACAGCAGATGAAAAAGATAAGACTGTAGGGAAAAAAAAAAAAAAACCGGTGCGTTAACCCACCCCCGACCACCCGCCCCCATCAGCTGACCGCCAACCGCAATCTCCTTTCAAGTCAGTCACGGACAAAATGATTCCCAACAATCCCGTCTTTGTCAAGTCAAAGAGATGAGAGTCATCTAGATTCCCCCCACTTCTGGGGGTGTTATTGTTAGACTTTTGCAACATCTTGATAATGAGGGGGGGGGGGGGATGCTGGTTAGGGAGAGAAGACTTGAAATGCAAAATGATGATGGCGATGATGGAAGAGAGGACAAACGCTGAGTGTGTGCGCCACACAGAGTGAGCTTTGTGGACTTGGAAACATTTGCATGTCTTCTACACGCTGCCGACATTTACAATCAAGAGAAGCATCGCATCTCATTTGACCTTGATGGCCAAACTACTGATAACCGTGAAAACAATGTGGAATATGCTTTGTGTTTGCAATGAACGTGGAGTAAAACTACACTATAGTTACACATAAAAACATGTTAAGGTGAATTCAAATGTGGTCGAACTCAAACACTGTGTAAAAGGGAATTTTTGGTCCAAAAATGATTAATTAGGATCTCTGTGTCTCATTAAACACTTCTTGAAACGGTGTATTCCACAAACAAAAATATCATATTAGTTGAAAATGATAGTAAAAATGCCGTATTGTCATACCTGACTAATTGTGCTACTTGGCAGGCGTCCTCACAGCATCTCACTTTGAGCTGGTCCACTTCCCGGTTGTCTGTGTAAGCTGTCTTTATGTACAATCTCCCTGGCTGCGTGTTCTACCTGCACAGCGTCTGTTCATCTCTCCATGCTCTTGACACACTGTCAGTGATTTCCTCCTTTACCCTCCCCACTACCCTTTCTCGGTCTTCCTCATCCCTCCCGGCATGCCCGGCCACAGCCTCTCTTGTCTTTTGCTGAGCGTGGGCTTGTGACTGAGGAATTTATGGGCGAAAAAAAACAAAAAAAAACAGCTGGTCAGTCATCTATCAGGGCCTGTTGCTTTGTTGAAATGTCATCTTGGAGCTTCCATCATGGAGAAGTCAGCACATGCTCACAGATAAATTTAACTCATTTAAGAAGGAAAATAGTGAACAATTCGTCAAAAAAGAGGCTTTAAGCTGTTATTGCCACTCCTAGTTCAAGTTTACTGTCGCTAAACAAAACAAAGAGAATTACACTTTATACAAAACAACCACATAGCTTTGCCTTTCAGACCGCTAGCTTAACGCTAATTAGCAGCTAAAACAATAGTTGAAACAAAGTGCTGTACATTAAACAAACAAAAAAAAAGAACACTAAACATAAGACAACTATCAAAACAAACAAGACACAAATATAAGGGCTCGAGTCTCATGCTGGAATAAAACTGGAGGTCATTACATAGCTTGGTAGCAGAATCTTAAAATTAACTCTCAAATGCACAGATGGAGGCCAGAATGGTTATGATGTGCTCTATCTCATGTGATCCAGTTAAGAAGCAAGCGGCAGCATTGTAAACAAACTGAGAACGTTAGAGGGATGCTGGAGAATTAAACTGAAAGTTGATTCTTGTGGTGTGCTGTCATATCCCAAGAGAGCCGGCATCAATGTTGTACATGAGGAAGTTATCAAAGGCATTTTAAGTGCTGAGATAAAATGAAGCCAATACTACATTTTGGCACAAGGGTGCACCGTATTCCTGTTAAGAAGCTCCAAACATAGTTACCATGCCATCTCATAATTAGTTCACATGTCCAGGCCATTTGGTTTGGAGCAGAAAGGTTGCGACCTCAGAGGGCCGAGATGTCCCGTTCTCACCGGGGACTGCTCTTGAAATATTTATGACCTGCCTCTGCCTTGTTAACATGCACTACAATCAGCTCGTTGACTGACAGCTGCCTCCTTTTGCGCAGCAAAATGTGTGTGACGCTCTCAAGCAGGAAACAGTATAAGAGAGTCCATGGTGCCCATGGGTAATGTAGTTCTAATATTTAGCCACATCATGGATGGGGAGGGGGAGAAAAGAAACGCATGTTAGTACGTTGAAGTGCAGCTGTACACGACTGACATCTGAACACCATAATAATAAACACATTAAATGATTTATGTCTCATTTTTACTTGTTGACGAAGCTTTTTCTTCACTGCAAAAAATACAATCCAACCAAGCTCAATGTCTCAATTTAAGGCAAAAACAGACAAATAAGTGAATAAAACTAAATAATATTAATGATTGTTCGTTTGTTCTTTGTCCCAACGACATTTCATTACTGCATGTGAGGAAATGTGTTTTAGAATAAGAAATATTTGTAACATATAGGTGTAAAGCAGGGATGGGCAACTTAGATACAATACGACTTTATAACAGTGGGTCGAACCTCTGTCCTCCACAGTGATTTTGCTCACATCCAGAGCAAGTAAGATACAAAAGATCATCTATAAAGCTTGTAGCTATCTTGAAAAAAAAAGAAAAGAAATTCACATAGTTATTGTATTGGGTAGCTTAAAATTGTGTTTTATGCCATTCATTGAATAAAATGGGCAGGGGGATACAGGATACACCAAAATTCCAGTTTTGATACTATATTTGCTATAAATGTTTTGATGTACTTAAGAGACAAATAAAGACTATATTGTCGCTACAATTGTGATCTTTTATTTGATAAAAATTGAAGTATTATTTAACCACATTTGCATTGACACTGCTGTGCAGTAAGAACAAACTTCCAGCAGGGGGAGCCCTTTATCAACTGTGCAAACCAAAGTGGTTCACATTTGACTCACATTATGATTGTCAGCAGAAGGCTCTGGCTAATAAGACGAATGTATGGCTTATTATCAAAATAAAAACTAACTTTTGAGGCTGTAGTGAGGCATTATTTTATTGCATAAAACATTATTAATATTGAAAGTGACAAGCACAGATTCACAAAAACGTGGAATAAATGATTAAAAATGTTCAAAAGCACCGGAGCAATTAAATTGGATGCAAATACTCAAAAAAGTCAGAACAATGATTAACCATGCATATTCCTCACAGTAAACCAAAGGTGTCAGGATAAATGAGGCTGCCAATCAGGGCTGTTGTTGGCCAAGTTAGGAATAATAATAACACAGGAGCGCATAGCGGAAAGATGTCATTTCAAAACCAGACACTGAATCCAAATCATCAAGCTTGTGTTGGCATGAAACATGATCACGTGCTCAAGTGTGAACACTGATATGTAAATCAATAGTTTACACACTTGATATATCAACTTTATTCATATATTTCTCCAAATGTCTCTGTTTTAAGCACTTCAAATGCTTCTAATTTATATAACAATGAGAATAATTATTCTGTACTGTAAGTAAAGTAGGCCACCCCCTCCCTCCATACTGTACCTACGTGTCACGTTATTTGTGTCATATAGGATGACTCTAATTCCAGATGACATCCGCGTAGAATTTGTTAGCTGGCACGCTTGGAATAAACTCACGTCACATGTACAAAACATGTAGATCAGTGGCACGCCAATCTTTGCGGGGGGGGGGGGGGGTTCTGGGGGGGGGGGGGGGGGGTTCTGGGGGGGGGCGCTCATTTTATGGGTTGGTTGGTTTTTTTTTCTCTTAATCTGTGTATTGCAAATTTTATTGGGCCAAGGCACATATTTTACATTAGAAAATTCTCACGGCACCCCACCAAATAAAAACGTCACACAAAAGTATATATACTGAAATAATGATGAACTCATCTCAAGTTCCTCACAAATATCCAGTGTCAAGTCAGAATGCATGTAATCCAACACAATGCTATGCTAATGCAGTAGCAAAACCATAACTACAGAAATTATTTGTATAAGAAACGCCAGGGGACTGAGTAGCAAGTCTTGTGGAACGCCACCAGTGTGTGACTAAAATGGCAAAAGGTGGGTAATACATCTTAATTGTGCCTTCTACTGGAAAAGCATTTCATTGTTCTGCTCATCAATATTAATGACAGTCGTCGGTAGATGAATAATTTGTTGATAAATAATTTTACATCGAATCAGTGTTTTAAAGAATGAATCCATCTTTTGTGCAGTAGTCATGTTCTGCAGTCACATTTTCACAATGAGTGCAAATTGAGTAGGTAGTATGGATCAGACAAACAGCTGCTGTTGGGTGTAAATCAACAAGCAGCATGCAGTATGAATATAACCTATATGCCATTTCCCACGAGGTCATCCAAACATGTGTCGCACAAATAATGCACAGGACATACTGCCGTGACTAATGCGCATCTTGAGTCTCAATGTCTGGCCTGTTAAATGAGGTTGTGTGATGCGCTGGGGATTGCGCCCCAGGAGGGGGCATGTTTAGCGTGCATTGCCCCAATTTTAGGTCCCGCAAAGCTGATGCTCGAGGTGCGAAGGCGGAAAGCTGAGGTTCCATCTTTCAATGTGGGAAAGCAATCCGCGTGAAGAGTCCTCCCTCGTCCATGGCAAAGTGAGGCCTCCTTCTTTTCCATGCAGCCGCATAGTAACATCCAAACGCTTTCATCATTTTTGAGCTGCGGCCACAACAGCAAAGGGTTAAAGTTGACCATTGCATCTTAAAGTACGGAATTTGAGTAATAAATGTCTAAATAGGAATTGGTGTCAAGGAAGTTTGTTTAAGTGATACATCTCAAGCGAGAGACAAGCTTTGTATGTCAGGGAGGTGCCAAGTTTTGCCTGGGTTGTTAGTGGAAATGACTCAGTCTAGTCAGCTAGGCTCCACCAGTGACTCCACACAGGATAAGCGGTATAGAAAACAGATGGGACAAAATTCATTATTTCAAAAATCATTTTATTGTATAATGTAGAACAATATACACAAGTCACAGTGAAACAGTGATGGACATATAATACATTGAACAATGCACAAAAATCATATAAAATAAAAAGGAGTACAAGGTGTCACAGCCAACCAAAAAAACCCACAAAAAAATAAGCAAATAAGAAAAATAGCAACGTATAATATTTGAATTTATAAAAACATGTAGTAATACATAAAAATATAATTAAATACTAAGAATTAAACAGTTTAATTAATTGTGGCTTTATAACTCCACCATAAATGCTATTTGTTAGCCCATCTGTGGTGTTTTGCATATTCTATTAGCAGTAGGCTAATCGGACATGATTAAGGTAATACACGACAAGTGTATTACACTAAACTCTGTTTAGTTTGCCAGTAATTGTCAACTGGGAGTGACATGAAAGCAAATTTGAACCAGTATTGCTTTCATTCTGCTTTTTTCAGTAACGTGCATGCAGACTGAATTCCCATCCAGAAGCCGGGTAGAATCTTTTTGTCGAGGTTGGTTTTGACCCTGTGCAGCAACTTGACCTCCCTTTCCGCACCCTCGCCATTGACCATGTAGAAGCTGATGATGCCCGCCGGCTGGTCGATGTACATTCCGATGGTGGAGCAAAAGGGCACGTCGTTGATGTCTTTGTTTATGCCGTTGAACCAGATCTGGTAGCGCGTTCCCGCCCAGCACAAGCCCCAGGACTGCTCGTTCTCACCAAGGCCGCTCGGCCCGGAGTTGGCCCTGCGGCCCGCTCCCTCGAAGGTGGCCCCGACGACCACCCAGCCGAAACACTCCACTTCCCAGTACGCCCTCATGTTCCAGATGCTCTCTTTGGTCAGAACCTTCACAGGTAGAAGAGCGATAATTCACAATTTTATTCCATCACATGTATGGTAATCCTCAATTACTCAATTAACTGGTCCTTCAAAAACTTACCTGAGGCGAATACTCATATCTCTCCGGTCGGTCTAAGACGGGACAAACCTCCTCGACCCTGCGACACACCCTGGAGCCGTTGTCCGAAATCCATAACATCTTGTTGGCAGTCTTGTCATCCAAAGACAAATTCATCCAGTCTAGACAGGAGAGAAATCAGGAATTCACATTTTTAGACAGTAGAGGGTCAGCAAAGGTCAAGATGTGGTGCAATCTGGATTTGTATCAAAATGTTCAGGAAAATAAAGGCCCAAAAAGTCAAATTTAAACCAACAGTGGGTTCTGCTTTTTCGTTTTTGATTAGTTTTCTTTATAGTCCTTGTAATCATTAAGGGTAAATGTGGGCTTCGCAGTTAATACATGTTTGAGTGTGGCAACATTATTAATTTCACTTTTGCGTTGTGAAATTAATAATGTTGCCACATCATATAAAATGTTTATATTTGCAGGTAAACTTTTATATTTGCAAAGGCAAAGTTTATATTTTCAGGTAAACTTGTTTATATTTTTAATGAACCCTTTCATGCACAATGGTCACTACAGTGGACACCTATTTAAAAGTTGCCTTCGCCTCTATTAATTAAGCTAAAAAATATATTTATAGTTTAAATAATTACATCAAATCATAATTAATGCATGAAAGGGTTAAACTATTTTTTAGAATTTAGATGAATGGAGCAATTGACTTTTGAGGATCCACTGTATTCTTTTCATAATATGAAAAGTGTGCTTCATACACTTGAGTAGCTCTGCTCTTTTTGAAGGCTCTTGGATGTTGGGCACATAGATGGAGATCTTTTCTGCAAAAAAACAAAAAAAAATTATAATAAGTAGTAGGAATAGAGAAGTCTTTGTATAAAAGGATAGCACGAGGATTTCCAGTATCAGTACCCTTAATTTTGTCATTCTTGTTGGACTTGATTTTCTTTCCTGTAAAAAGAAAGAGCATTAAAAACATGTCCAAAAAATGCTCAAATTACATTTCCACACCAGTTACTTTTTTTGTTCTTGATAAAATACCACAAAATTGGTGAGACATGCTTTTCTTACTTATAACCATAAATATGCAGCGCAATCATATAATGTAGTGGACATCATACAAAACTAGTGTCCTATACCTGCTTTGTTGTTCTCTTGCAGGATGATGGCAGAATTGGGCCTGCTTGGCATCTTGAGGAACATATCCGTGTTGAGCAGCTGAAGAATGTTGTGATGCACGCAAGTGGAAGTTGCACACTCTCACTGTTGGACTTTTATACCTCTGCGGGGACGAGACGGGGGTGGCGCCGAGTGTGTGTGTGGGGGGGAGGTTGATCTCAGAACCAGATTCTGAGGTCAGTGGAGCGCCTTCTCCACAGGGGGTCAAGGGCCACCGGAGCCACTTGACTTTGACATACATACAGTGGAGCTATAAGGGAAGACATCTGACACGGACGCAACTTTCCATGAAGCGTGCGCAGAAAAGTGTTGTCAGCTCAAGCACACACTATTGCAATGAGCCACTAAATTAAGACCTGCGATATAAGATCTCTAAATTGAGAACCTGAGCGCAGCCGGTGGGAATTTTGATGAGAGGCATAAGAAAAAAAATAATTTTTGTTTGTTTGTTTCCGTCTCCATGTTAAGAAGCCGAATTAATAAAATTGTTGTCAACAACTGAACAGTGGACTGTTTTGATAAGCATCATAGTCAGATGTGATACACACAGTCGGATCAATTCTGCCTTTTATTACTTTCTAAACTATCATTTACATGTTTACATCCAGTACATCTCAAACAGCATTCAACAATAATAAGGAAAGAATACATACAAATTACGGTAACGCACAGCAAGAATTTAGTAAGATGTCGTACCAAAAGTAATGTACTCTAATTAGTACAATCATCACATATTTTTTTCGTCTCACATGAATTAAATCACTGAATGAAAATAATAGGCTGTATTGCTGACATAAAATATAGAGCTTTCACGTGAATTTTTTTAAGCTTAGCATGTCCGCCATGTTTGTGGAATGTGTCGCGGCCTTTTCGGAGTGCGTCGCTGCAAGTCACTGGGTAATATATTATCTTGTTTCACTTTTCGTACGATTTCCTGCTAAATTGTTGCCAGATAGAGTGGAACACACAAGGTCCAACTTTTGCATCCAATATTTTTTCTGGAAAAAATAAGACCGGTATCGGCCCGATACCGATAACTGGTATCGGTACTTGCCCATTCCTAATCTAAAGAATGACATCCATGAATGTGTTCAAAAGTTTTTGGGGCTTTTTTATGGGGCTTCTGTCGGATAAGTTGCTCATTTATTTTAGTTTGACTTCATGTTATAGGAAAGTAAAATTGTACTTTACCTGTACAAGATTGAACATTGTTTTAGTACAAGTCACCAAGTGAGGGTTGCACATGAACTTTTTCAAAATACGCTGAGGTTTGTACTACACAGCTGCTTACCATCTGAAACATACGACATTTGCACGTATAGTGACGTGATAATTAGGTTAGTTGATTCATGCAACAATGTAAACTACTCACTAAGATATAAGGATGTTGGGATTTTAAGAAATTGAAATTTTAGGATGAACTGAAAATGCACTATAATGGTGATAAGTGAATTAATTTGACCTTCTCCAAACTTTAGAACTGCTCAATGTTTCAACCTTTTTTGCACCACTTGCTGTTTTGAAACCTCACAACGGCGGGTTACTATAGACCAATTGTTAGGTGTCGTCTTGGTCTCACGGTGTCAAAATGTGAACAGCATGACAACGAGGACTGTTCAAATGCCAATTCTAATGGAACCAGGAACTGTATTGGTCCATTCATGGTTCAAAAACCTGTTGTGGATGTTGCCATTCTACTCCTTGTTAGATAATATTTAGTGCCCTTTATTGTTTATTTATTTATTTTTATCTTGTACTTAACAAATACTCCATATTTCAAGAAAAACTAAAACTAACACAAAAACCAAACTAAAACAAAGCATTAAAACTATTGAAAAGTCATTAAAAGCAATTGAATTGAGTCAAATTGAAACAAAAACGAACTATAAATGTAAAATCCAAAACTATTATAACCCTGATCTCTTCAAGGTTTCTTCCTTTTCTTCCCCAGATGGGTTTTCCTTGCCCATATGGTGCGTTTAGTACACCTGATGTAAAATGTTTGAGAGCCACATTTATAGTGCATTTTTGGTTTATCGTGAAATTTCACCTAAAAGCCGACTATCGCTAAGTTTTAGTGAGTAGAGTAAGATGACAACAGTAAAGTCAGTTGCAACGTTGGATCACGCAGTCTGAATGCATACCCAACCAGACCCCTGGCATCATTTTCTCATAAAACTGACTCTTAATCTGCTGCAGGAGGGTTACCGCCTGCCCTACAGCTCCATTGTCACCCTGCTCCACGGCGTAGAAATTGAGAATACCAGCGGGGTGATCAATGTACACGCCTAATACGGAAGACTTGGGAACGTCTCGGATTTCGGATATATGACCGTCGTGCCAGGCGTGATAACTGGAACCGCTCCAGCCCAGACACCAGGAGTCCTCGTTGTCCCCGAGGCCACAGGAGCCATCTTTGTTCCTCCTGCCGGCACGTTCGCTGGCCACGCCGGCCACCACCCAGCCGGAACACAGCACCTCGTAGTAGGCCCGGACACCCAGGATGCCCTCTTTGCAGAGCACCTTTTGTAACGGAGTTGACAGTAAATTTAGGAGCACTCGCCAGTAGATTTAATACAGATTTACTTTAAATAAACATAAGTGTTTTAGAATCATCTTAAATCTCATCTACTTAGTAACTATGATGACACGTTCATGGCACTCTAATCCAGTTTTAGCAACAAATTACAGGTCTTTCATTTCAGCTGGTGACATTTGAGCTGTTTTCGCCTTTACAGCCAAGTACCTGGGGCATGTATTCAAATCTCTCCGGTCCATCCAAGACCGGACAAGTGACGTCATCAGTCATGCGAGACACCTTAGCACCCCCCTGCGTTACCCACAGAGCCTTGTTGGCTGTCCGTGCATCGAAGGAAAGGTTAATCCAGTCTGACATGTACAGAAAAAAAACATTGTTGTCAAGTAAAAAACAAACAATTTTTGGAATTAAAAAAAATGTTGTCTTTACATTTGATGAGATCCGCTCTGGTCTTTGGCTCAGGCATTTCGGCTTCGTAGCCCGGGGTCTTTTCTGAGAGGGGATGTACAGAGAAGACATGCTTATTTTGATTCACATACAGTCACGTCTAAGCAAAAATCAAGCTAGTCAAGTCATTACTTGGGTTGCCACTTTACACTTGGTATCTGTACTTGTGATAACTAACTGTACTAATGCATTCACATTTTTAAAAAATGTTTCCAAAACCAGTCTCTGTATCGCCTTTATTGCTTTCTCCACAAAACAAAAAAACTAATGAAAAAAAAATCAAACGAAAAACTAACCGACATGAAACTCAGTTCAAGTTTGACCAGCTATCTGTTAGCTAAACTGCACTAATTGCGTTAGCTAGCCGTACTAATACGTTCACAATCACATATTAACGTTTACAAAACCAGTCTCTGTATTGTCTTAGTCTTCAAAATAAAACAAAGCCTAACCAACTAACTGACATGAATCGTTTGACCTGCTACAGTATCGGTTCGCTAAACTGTGAAGTTAACATAGCTAACCAGTCTGTTAGTTTTATAGTGACGAATGAAGTAAATGGCATAGTTGTTGTTTCTTTATCTTTGAGTTACAAACTTTGCATCCTGCCATTCTCTTTTTCCCAATTTGATCAAAAACATAATTTCTGAATGGATCTCGAGGACTATTAAGGCATAAAAGAAATGGGACAGCGCAGCAGCGTTAACAACAGCAAACGTTTTGAAGAAGGAAGGAGGCTGGGAACTTATCTAACAGAATTGTTTGATGATGTCAGTCGCAAGAATGATTTGTGGCAAATGTGTTACGTCTTGTGCTATCTGAAAAGAACTAGAGTCATACTACAAGTTTGGTGCATACTTTTAATTTCTATCATTAGTTAATTTAGCATTTTTGGTTAGTCAGTTCACAATGGTAGTAAAGCTATGGAAACATGTTATTTTGATAGCATAAAAGGGACCAGCATCCCCCCCACCCACGCACACACACACACACACACACACACACACACACACACAAACACGTTTGTGTACTTCTGTTTAAGTATGGAGTGTGAGTATGTTTGCCACCTCTTCCACCAATATTTAAGAACACTAAAATAGCTTTTGTGTGGTTGTCATGGTAACAACAGTGTACATCCAAAGGTTTCCCAGGCCCCACCAGGTTATTTGAAGATACGACTTTCCCTGAGAGTTGCGTTAAGGTCAATGTGCTTGGCTCGAACATTGATCTGGTGTAAAATCTCAACAGATGGCGGAAGGTGAGCCAATGTTTGCTGACAAAACGCCATCTGCCTCTGTCACATCATCACATCCACGACAACATTATAAGAAGAGCTGATTTTTGATGGCTGCCAGCAATTATTTTATTACACGTCGCTTGACTGTTTCGCGTTTGTTGATGAGGGAAATGAGCCAAATGTTTTTCTATCGATGTAAATGGGATTTTTCATCTGCGAACAAAAAAAAAACCCTGTAAAATATTCCAAGGACTCTGCAAGTGTTAATCCCATAATTTAATATCAAATTGGATTATATTATGCTTGATGACATTCCCGATAAGAATGATACAATGTTATATAAGGGGCTCAGTGCTAATAAGAGTTTTGTAATGAAGTACTTTTGCAGGCCAAGTTAAGGGTGGAGATCAAGAAGTGGAGACATGTAATCCTGACAGTATTAAGATGTCAACATCGCCAATATATTTTATTTATACCAGCTTGCGCCACAGCATCCAATATAAAGTGTCTCCCAACATTCACACCAGCTCACAGCAGTGATTCCAGGAAAAATAAATATGAGTCATGATGATAAAGACGAGAGTCACAGAGTCTGAGCCAGAGTGAATAACCTTCTCATCATTTTCTGTCTTTTTTTTTTTCCTTTCCGTAAAGCATGTGCGAGCTGATATTTATCTCGCAAGACACCTGTTTGCTGAAAATAACTTGAGGTTGTCCTCACATGAACCGCACACTGCAAGCACCTTCTAATCACTGACTAAAAAACAATCAAACTTGATCGATAGGCCAACAGACCACATTCAAAATCTAATAAGGAAAGGAAATCAATACAATAAAACATATTCTGCCTCATTTGTTAGGTATTAATTCAACAATATGTTTAGACTGTGATTGTAGTTAGCCACAAATGACATTACAGCATAGTGAGAGCCACTTTGAACGTATTTTACCTGTTACATTTAAATGCAAAATTTCAAATATTGTACCCGTCTCGCAGTAGAATGCAGTGCAGTTTTACACTGCAGTAATAAACCTTACGCCACACTGATACTTAATAAATAAAAAGGCCTTGTATTAAACTCAATGGAAATGTATAAAATATTAAATTTAACAACTCGTCCATTTTTAATTTGAATAATTTGTGTTTACATTTCATCTCATAAACATTGTTTGTAAAGCGTCCTCAGATACCAATGGACACTTTATTCGTCCTTTGAGGGAAATTAAATATGCTATGATTACTAATCCTTCCTGACAAATATACAAACAGCAAATAAATAATATATAATATAAGATAATAATAATAATATATAACACGTTGCAGTTGTCTTCTATTCTCCATTTTGTGCTAAGAGCATACAAATACATTTACAGATTTTCTTCAAGCCTCAACGAGATCTTACCAAAGGTTTCCACACTCATTATGTCGCTATGAGAAATTTCCCTGAAAGTTATGTTTCGTTTTTTTGTGCAAAATCCTTTTAACATATATGTGTGAAATCCTGTGAAAATCAGCCAAATATGTTACATTGTATGTTTTTCAAATATGTTACATTGTATGTTTTTCCTCCCCCTTTTTTTTTTTTTTTTTTTTTTTGCTAAATCCTTTCATCGTATGCGTGACATGACATAGACAGTAAAGGAAAGCATTCGGGCATCACTACAATGACAAGCATGAAATCAGCCGCTGAAAAATAGCCTTTAAATCAAGCTGTGCGAAAAGACGGAAATCCAGCTCACCATTATCTGACCTCCAGGTGTCTGACATGATTGTGTCAGTGGTAGGCATCCTGATAGTGGCTTTGGTCTACGCTGACTGACAGGTCTTATATACCTTTAATGCGCCACAGAGGCAACAGTCACGGTTGGTGGTGCGGACTTATAATGTGAGATCAGAATTGTCAATAACACCGAGAGGCGTGTAACCAGATCGGTGTTTTAATGTGGTTTTCTTAAAACGGAAACACGGACGCTTGAATGTGAGGGCAATCCCGGCCAAAATACCCAACGCAGCCAGCGCTTTGCTGCATCACCGACCTTTAAAACGTGGCACACGGTCAGCACTGATGCAAGGGGATGACTTTGGTATGCATGATTGCACCCAACCACACAAACAAAACAAACACACAACCGAATAGGTAACATAGAGTAAGCTGTGTTTGCTTATTCGGTTATTTAGTCACAGGAAAGCACATTTTCCTTGTTATTTTTCCTAAGTGGCCCTGCAATTGGCCGACAACCAGTCCATGGGGTACTCCGCCTCTTCCCCCAAAGTCAGCTGGGATGGACTTGAGCTCAGCCGTGAGGGCGGTGACAGTAAAAGAACTGGGAGACTGTAGGGTTACGGGGAAAAAGGAATACAGCAATGTAAACAGATATCCTGGATAAAAAAGGCGACCTACGGGCCACTTGACCTCAGACTGGGGTGACAGTTGGTCTTTCAGCAGAACAACGAAAGCCAAGGGAGGTGGCCTCAGGACAAGAGAATGTCCTTGAGTAGCCCAGTCAGAGCCTATAAATTCCATTGAACATCACACTTGAATTCCATTGAACATCAATGGCGAGATTGGAAAATGACTCACCCATTTTATTTTATTTTTTTTACTGTGTGTAACAGGACAGTTTTTAAAAAATAATAACCATTTTATTCTATACAATTTATTAATGTGATTTTTTTGAACAGTGTAACAAGACAGTTTAAAAAAAAAGTGCATTTTCTGAAACCAGAGTACTCAGGGAAAACGCACACTGGTAGTGACTTTTTTTAAACAATGTAACAAGACAGTTTAAAAAAAAAATCACTAGCAGTGTGCATTTTCTCTGAGTACTCTGATTTCCTGACTCATTCATTGGACTGAATCTTAGTAAGTTAGTTAAATCAACCATAATAGTTTACCCAACTCAAGTACATTAAGATAACAATGAGCAAAGGCAATTGTTATAAAAAAAATGAACACAGGCATTCTATTAAATAAAAAATAAAAAATAAAAATAAAAAAATCAGGGGAGTGCACTTTAGGGCTCGGCCCCTATCCCCCGCTTGAGAGCCATGGTTTTACTGTACAGTATATCTGGCACCATCCATGTGTATGTATGGAACAGTGGGGTACGTATAAATATATATAACCTAAATACTGAAGTCAGTGTAAGTCACACGACAAAGTGACGAGATCTCGACCTACAGGATCACGTCAGCCGTTTATGGTGCCATCGCTTTCAAGTCCCCCAAGCGCACGGGTCCAGTTAGCCGAGAAACACGCCACCGGTCGTAAACACTCCTCTTTAGGTTGCACCGGCCGGCTCTTTACAGCTTTGGCACGTGGACAGTCAAGGCCGCCTGCCCCCACTGAGGCTGACCCGGACTTGGGATGCGCACATGAGAGCAGCATGCTAAACATGACATACAAAGCCGAGCCGGCTCGCAGGAATGTTTTCACAGCAGCAAAGCATGCTTACGTCTATGTGGGTTTATTCCTTTTATAGGCTGGTCAAAAAAACTAGGCGCACCTTTTGAAGCACCGCTGACAGATGACGTGATCCGGGATCAAACGCTCTGACCTGCTTTCTTGCTGCTCGGGACAGTGAAGGTCAGGACTTTGGAACCTATAGGCTATCATCACATAAAATAAATGGCTTTAAATGAGTCAAAGATTGACTAATGCAATCTGTTTTGCTAATGCTTACCTTGTTGTCGTCCATTTGCAGGTCCTTTGCTATTTGGCGTTTTGGTGCTTAAAGTGGAAATCAACACAAACATATTTTTTTCAAGAATATGTTCCCAGCAGGCCCACTAGTTGAAACACTGCATTCTGATTAATAGTGCTTTTGTGCAATATGAGTTAAGCAGCAAAATCCACCCCTTTTTAGTCATCTCAGGGGGCGGCCATTTTGTCATTTCTGTTGAGGGAACGATCAATCACAGCTCGCCTGTTTTCTAAAGCTGAGCCGTGATTGGTCGTTACCTGAACCCTGGGTAGTTGTGATGTTATTTTCAGTCGACAGAAGTGACAAAATGGCCGTCCCCAGAGATGGCTAAAAACGAGTGGATTAACTCTTATTCCACAGACGCAATATTTATCAGAATGCCTTGTTTCAACTAGTGGGCTCGCAGAACATATTTTGGGTTGACTTCCTCTTTAAGCCAAATCTACTTTATGTCTCATGCAAAAATATTGCTTTATTTTGACCTAAAATATGATTGTTTGGTGCTAAATTTTTTTATGCGGAATTGAGGCGAAGATGTTTTTCTAGTCAGGCCATAGCTTAGTCAAATAGCAAAAAAGTCCTTTGTCGCCATCTTGTGGCATATATTGACAAACCTTATCTCATCTCACTGCACCCACATGTAGATTTTGTGTGAAATCTGCGAATGTTAGTTGAACACCAAGTTAGCATAATTTTGTATGAATTGGACTGGAGACATGTTAGTTGTACCTTCTGTCATCTAGTGGAAGAACGTATAACTGTTCTGCCTGGCACTATATGTTGCCGCTAAATATACTGTAGATAAAAATATATGTCATTTTTCATAATTAAATACATTGTTTGGTCGTGATATTTTTCAAATGTAAAATATGTGCCTTGTTTCAATAACAGTTGGGAAACAAATAAGCAGCAAAGGGGTGACATCAGTATACACAATGTGCCATCATTATATTTCTGTCCACGAAACTCTTATCATGCAAGTCTTGGGACACTGTCGATGCAAATCAGTAGGAGTTGCTGTTTTGGTTAGCAACTGGGTTAAAACTATACAGTGGTATTGTGTAACTAAATATGTCATCCTTCGCTATCTATGTGAAGCCTCCGAGTGTGTTTGCACCCACTTGGTATGCATTACACACTCTTTCCCTGTTTCCAAGATTCAAAGAGATGCGTGTGACAGTCTAATCAGACAAATATGGGTCATCAGGCCAGGCAGCGGCATGGACGTGATGACCCCGCTTTGGGAGTCTGTGTGACACGCCCATTAGTGAGCTCATTATCTGGACATACCTTACCAAAATGTCAGCCTGGATACCCCAGGGAGCCCACCAAAAGTCTCTTTCCGGGGAGGGTGTGTTGTACTGTATGTACAGTATATAAGATAGCACATTGCATGATCCAGGCAGAGCGCCGTTGATGGACGTAAAGAGTGTTACCACATCATCAAGATGCCAACCAGCACGCCCTGTACGAGAATCCTGCATGCAGCCTGCAGACCTGGTAAATGGATCATGCTCAAAATCACTCATAATTCCGTTGGGATAATAAACTGCACTGTATGTATTTTTTGTTAGAGAAAATAGGGAAGAAGCCCAAAAATTTGTCTGTTCTTCAAGGTGAGTTTGCAATAAATTATTTTTTTTTCCAGATTTCCTCTTCACCTTATTATAACCGTCAGGTTTTTTATCTTTCAGACAAAATTCCTGACTACGACCCAAACATCCCGGAACCAACATGCCGAGCCGAGCTGCTTAAATGTAAGCATGATCCTCTCAGCAAGTACTTTTAAAAATCTCCTTTTAATTTGGGTCTGTGTATTCCCACATTTGACAGACTGGATCAAACTTTCTCTAGATGATAAGACAGCCAATAAGATGTTGTGGATAACAGATGGAGACTCCAAAGTGTTCCGAATGACTGATGATGTCACTTGTCCGGTACTCGACAGGCCAGAGCGATATGAACATACACCGCAGGTTGGTTTTACCCTTTGATAATATGGCCCAAAAAATTTAAATATAGCGTTTTACATTTTCTCTACAACAAAAATCAATAATTATTCAAATATGCTAGCAGAAATGATAGATGTGTGCGCTAGATGGTGGCAACTCAACTTGCCACTAATAGTTGGGGTTTACTGTCAAACTAAACATAAAACAAAGAGAATTATATTTGTTAGCTTAAAGAGAGAAGTCAACGCAAACATTTCTTTTTCAAGAATATGTTCTACGCAAGCCCACTTGTTGAAACAAGGCATTTTGATAAATAGTGCGTTTGTGGAATAAGTGTTAATACACTCGTTTTTAGCTATCTCTACCAATCATGGCTCGGATTTAGAAAACAGGTCAGCCGTGATTGGTCGTTGTGAACAGTTGTAATGTCATTTTCAGTCGACAGAAGACAAAACGGCCGACCCCGGAGATAGCTAAAAACAAGTGTATTTTTCATCTTAACTTATATTCCACAAATGTAAAATTAATCAGAATGCCGAGTTTCAACTAGTGTGCCTGCTGGGAATATATTCTTGAAAAAAATACGTTTGGGTTGACTTCCGCTTTAATGCTATGCCACAATTGACATAAAATCATTGTTTTTACAATCTAAGGTTCTTTGCAAAGAAGGAATCTTGGGCTTCCGAGCGTACTGGGAGATCAAGTATTCCGGTTGGGTGGTGGCCGGGGTCACCTACGAAGGGGCCGGGCGGAGGGGACGCGACGGACCCTGCGGCCTGGGAGAGAACGAGCAGTCCTGGGGTCTTGGCTGGGGAGGATCCCACTACCAGGTGTGGTTCAACGGCATCTACAACGGAATCTGGGACATCCCCCAGTACAGCACCATCGGCGTGTACCTGGACCAACCGGCGGGGGTCATCAACTTCTATGCCGTTGCGGAGGCAGAGGGCAGGCGGGAGGTGAGACTCCTGCGGCACATTAAAAGCTCCTTCAAGGGGAGGATGATGCCTGGGTTCTGGGTTGGACAAAAGTCCTCATGCACTCTCACTTTGAAGGAATGAATCTTTCACCGGGCCACATTTTTAGACATTCATTATGAAGCTGCTGTTTGTCTAAGCACATTAAATGGTCTTTTTTACATATATATAAAAGACCACATATATAAAAGACCACATATATAAAAGACCACATATATATAAGATATATATATAAGATATATATATATATATATATATATATATATATATATAAGAATACATATATTTCCATTTGATACAAATAACAAAATGATTCCAGAAAAATGTATATCCTTTCAAAGTGTTGTACATACAAATGCATGTTTATCAATAAGCTATGTGTGTTGCATTTGAAGTTTAGAAACAAGCAAGCATCTGCCATTTGTCTTTGTATAAACATTTAATATTGCTTTTTGGAACTGTATTTTAATTTATAGCAACATGTAATCTCACACTGTTTATTTTATGTGACAATAAAATCATTTACAATCTACTTAATGGTTTATCAAAGTTTATCAAAACAAAAGATTAGTAGTTTGTTTCTGAGTGAGTTTCACACGAACCATGCACATTCAAAGATCATTTGCAACGCTGCATTTGTGTAACGCCGAGGTGATAAGTGCATGGTGTTTGTGGCAAGCGATCCATCAGTGTCATACGAGGCATTTTGAATCCATCAAAGTCTACCTCCAGCTTCTCTCCACCTTTTAATCTTCACTTCCTCCTGTTGAAGCTTCACATGGGCGGTCAGTGGGTGCCGCAGGCTTAGGCTGCTGACAGCAAACCTCAGCCTGCAAAACAATAAGCAAACCAGTGAGCAATGATGGGTTAAAAATGCGGGGAAAATACTGCATGCCATGCAAATTATATTGTGTATTTGTCAAGTTTGTTGGTCGAGATTTGAAACAAATACAAAATTTAATTGAGCCATTGCATTGTTTTTCTAAGGCCATTTTCCCAGTACAAGCTCAGATGCTATTAGCTTAGCAGATAGTTTAGGTAAAGCTACAGTACGTATATACAAAGAAATCTAGAAACACAGCTTATGTTGACCCTCAAATGTTTATTACAATGCAAAAAAAACACTATTTAATGGAAAACAGTTATTTCAAGCTTTTTGGTATTTTTCCACTGCAAGCTTGGAAGCTGTTAGCTTAGCAAAAGTTATATTTTGACAATGTAAAAAAAATTCAGGCCATTATTTTTCGAGGGTGACAAAATACATTTAAACAAAAACAATTTCGCCCTGTACTATGTATCAAATTGATACTATCAAGTGACTGTTCAATGTGGTATGGTCTTCGTCTCCCCCTGTTGTCTATCTTTAGAATAACACGCATGCGTTGTACTGTACTGTAAATCCAGTACGTATTGCAGATTTATATGATTATGACACAGTTTAGGATTGCATGGGTTTATAATTCCTCATAATTCCTGTGAGAAAAAAATCAAAAGTTAATTTATCAAACTGGACTGAATTTTGTATTTTTTGGTCCCTCAGCTGCAATACTATACAGTACTGGACTGTTATCGGTTTTACGAGGCCATTGCGAGATGACGAACGGCGATCACGTGGCACGAGAGCGCACATTTACAACTGTATTAAACTGATTTAATTGGATTGTTTTATATTTCTGGCCATGATGTGATTTTCACATGAATATTTACTCTTATTATGACTTTAGTACTTACTTTAGCATAAGTACAGTGATTATTTGGGTTAAGTCCCCAACCCAGGAACGGACCTATAAACCATAAACCGAGGACCCCTGTAATGCAAAGTCATGTAATAAGAACATGCTACCACAAGAGAGCAGCATCATGTCAGACATTAAATTCATGGATGTGGAGAATTACTTTCTTCCCCCACCTTTTTTTAAAGTAACATGTATAGAGTACCAAATAAATACATATGCAAACAATTAAATAATGATTATGATGTTTACATATGAATGAGAGACTGAGTGAAGGACTGGCGAGTGAGTTACTTTTGGCACTTTCCATCCTCCATAAAACTGAAGGATAATAATGAAAGAAGTTAAGAAATGTATTTTTTTCCCCACTATACACACACACTCCCCCCCACCCCCCCACACACACTCTATAAATAATCAAGAAGCATTCCAGAAGGTGAGATTAAAAAAAAAAAATCTACTTCAATGCTTGAATTAAATCCTAGAAATGAATAAAGATCCTCATTGCTTAGGTCACAGCTCAGAGAATCCAGAGTACAAAATACTGTCAGTCTACTAACACCTGTATATTAAAGTTAAATTCCCCCAACCTTATTCAGCGCCGAAACAAAGCCAAGATGGTCCCAACTCCCAAAGCTCTAAAAAACCACACGCACCATCTCATAATAAATGGCAATAAAACCTGTGAAAACAAGGTCAAAAATGTAGACTACATTATTATTACTGTGGGCAAAACAAAATGCTGCACTTGGCTACAAATTATCTCTGTTTGCCTCTTACATTTGCTATCTGTAAAAGTCCCTGGATATTTATAGTTGTCCTCCAATTCAACATCCTTATCAGATGATGGCACGGATTTGTAAGCAGGCTGTAAAGCACGGCAATTTATTGCACCGTGTCAATAAGGCAACACCTTGCTTGGTCAAGTCTCCTGGTGGAAAACACTGAAATCCTGCGAGTGCGATCAATTGTATCTTTACTGTTGACTATGGAACAATAAAATCTTGGTAGGAATCCTGTACACATATTTTGGTGGCATATTTTACGCATGATATACTCGTCCCCTTTCACGGGTTCACTCTCTGACCTCTGACCCCTTCGGTGTCAGGCTGCTTGTCTCCACTTGGGCAGCTGACACGGGCACATTTGTGACAAGTAACAAGCGGACGGTAGCAGGTAATGAAGACAGGCAGCAGGTGAGGGCTGACATGGAGGTTTCACATTTTATACTGTACATATAGTTCACATAATAAGTGCATGGTGAAAGTTCAATTGAAAGAGCTTGAATTGAATGAAACCCACTTTAGGTAAAAAAAAAATTGGACCGACCCACTGCTTGGGTCAAATTGACCCAACTTTCTGGGTTGTCTTGTACAAAACAACCCCAAAAGCTGGGTCACATTGACCCAAGTAGCCGGTCGGTTCAATTTTTTTTTTTTTTTTCCTAACCAAAATTGGGTTATTTTTGACAAGCATTTTTAGGTGTGGTACGGTTGGTTACATGAGATGCCCTTCTACATTGACACAACATTTTCAACACTCTTAAAACTGCTCGGTCAAAAAAAAAAAATCCCCAATTTGTGTTAATAAAGGTGTAGACCCGCTACTTGGATCATTTTGACCCAACTTTCTGGGTTGTTTTGTACAAACCAACTTTTTTTTTTTTTGTAGAACCCCAACCACCACCCAACCTCCTATAAAAACAAAACAAACAGTTTGTACAAAACAACCCCCCAGAAAAGTTTTTTTTTTTTTAACAACCCAGAAAGTTTTAAAAGTGAAACTATGGGTCAAAAATACCCCAATTTGGGTTAAAACTATACAAAAACCCCAAACAACCCACCAAAAAGTGTGTTGTTTAATACAAAGCAACACATAAAGTTGGATCAAATTGACCCAAATAGTGGCTCATTCCATTTTTGACGCAACAGTTTTAAGAGTATAAAAGAACATTAAATTACTTGAACTTCAGTACACAAAACTGTCAAAAATAGCAACCAGATTCAACTCTTCAAGCCATCCCAAATCCAATGTTCAAACCAATCTGCTGGGTCAGACTAATTAACCCAAACTTTGGGAAATGTAACTCAATCCGCCTAAAATCCGCTGCTACCCAAGGAGTGGTTCAGCAAAGCAATCCAACATTTTTTGGGGTGTAATTATTAAAATCCAGAACCTCTAAACAGATTGAAGGACTTTGCTAGAGGACCACCTCAGCCTTCCCTCGGCAACCCCCCCCCCCCATTTTTAGCACACCTTTCCTTGTGCTCTCAGTCTGAGTGCGTCTTCACTTGAAAGTGCTTTAGGGTAACGCCAGCCTCCTTGCTCCTCGCTTCTCACTTACAGCGTGGGGCGTGGGTGACTCGAGTGCCACGAGAGCTTTGAATAACAGCGTGCGGGGGGACAAATAAAAAGGAATAAGCTACCCGCCCGCGACCAGTCTTCCGGCAGCAAAGAGAAGACACAGGAATAAACCATGCCTAAGCCGGTCCCTGCAGGTACGCCGATGTGCAAAATATTTGCTTACATTTTGGGTGTCTGAGATGCTTTTTGGGAAGTTGCTCATTTCAAATATTGCTGGATGTTGCTGTAAACTTTGTTGGGAAGTCAGCATAATCATTACCTTAACTTCTAAAAGTATGTTTAAGTGGTTGACTAGCAAAAGATATACTGCTGTCATAGAATGAATTCGAGTTTCCCAAACTTGGGCGTGGGGCCCAAAATGGGTCGATTTTTATTGCTGACTGTCAGAATAAGCACGAGTGACGAATGAATGATGTTTTGTTGTAGTGAAGTCACGCCTGTTGTGTTAGTTCAGATTTACGTTATGGGAATACATGTCGTCTTTTCGTTGAGTTCGGAAGGAAGCACATTTCTAATTTGATGAAAAGGTTTCTGAAATCCTGGCATGAATTGTAAAAAAAAAAAAAAATCAGGAAGAGAAATTGCATGACTCAAGTGTATATTACAAACATGAATTAACATTCTAACAAAATTACTGCAAATTTAATTGTTGTGGGGTTTTTTTTGCCTTTATTTTATGCTTACCCTAATCATTATAGATGATCAAAATAGTACATGTTTATCTATACAGTATGCAAAATTAATGATCTGAGAGTTATACCAGCCTTGTTTCATTCTACACTGAAACACGTTTTTGTTGAAGATACTCATCTGTATCCAGATGACTTTATTTTGTGCAACCACTTGACAAAATAAAATTGAGTAAATTCAACAAAAACTTTTTTCAGTGTGTCTGATTCTGCCTAATACTACGGCGGCCATAAATAATCCCGTCACTATAACATCACTGGGGCGACTTCATGCCATCTCCTAAAGATGATGGAGAATAAAAACTGGAAGTAGAAGTGTGATTTTTCTTTTTTCTTTTTTAATTTACAATGTTGTTATATTATAGTTAAGCATATAAAGGACACATTCTCCAAAGCAACAAGGCTTCCTATGGGACAAGTGCTACTTTCTCAAAGTGTCATCTGTTGTCCTTCACCTTATAGTGGCCAGCGGCACTTTGACCCAAAGAGGCTCTAAATCATCCAACATGAGAAATTGTCATGTGGGATGACGCCAGTTTTACAGGCCAAGGTTGCGTTAACACTGTTGAGTCCCTCCACTGACCGCCATTCCACATCTAATCCTTCCACATCCGCTCTGCTATGATTGGGAACATAATGGTCTTTACACATTATTTCCCACTGGACTTTTCTGTAATCTCGATACATTTAGTTTTATAATTATCTCCGAAATATAACCACATGCTTCCTAACCATATACAGCCAAGTGAGTTTTGAATTTAGCTGATTGGACATCTGCGCCGCCCACCGCGCTGCAAGTGAGCCAAATTCAACTTGCCAAGCTCGTCAAGGATCATCAGCACAATGTTTGATTCCAACATGACACCACTGGATGTTTCACATATGCGCTAAATGTGACATCGAACCAAAAGATTAGTTCATTAGCATGAGAATGGTATCACGTTTCATTCAGTTTTTTCTTTTTTAACCATCCATCACGCTTCCTTCCTTTTGCAGCCAGCTCCGACCCTCGAGGCGCAGCCGAAAATAATCCCCAGTAACCCGTGACCTTTTTGTCTTACCGTCCGCACCCCCACACCCCCATCCCTCGCCACCCTTTTAAGTTGATAGAGTTTCACACACACTTGCGTATTAGCTACTGTAACACTTGCGCACTCACGGCTGAGATAAATCAGGATGTAAAATATCGGCTCGGAAGGTTCCCATCAAGCTCAACAGGCCTTTGATTCATCCCTCTTTAAATAAGTAGTTCACTTTCGGGTCATAAATGCATACATTTGAAATGCGCACTACATAAAACCACACAAAATGCTGTTCTACTTAACCAAGTAGAACATATATGAAAATTGAAACACTTTCCTGCTGGCCTCACTAAACCCAGAGTTGGACTTAAATCTATATTTAGATGATTAAGAAGATCATTTTAAGTGAAATTCATTTTCTCACATTAAGCCCCACAATGTCAAATTGCATTAGCGCCTTCATTTGTTTAGTCCACAAAGCGTCGCCCGCAGCTGAGCCTTAAATTGGCCGTACTTCAAAATGAGGCATAAATAGAAAGGCAATTAACTCCTATTTAATAATTTCCGTCAACTATCAGCAGGTCCCATTACGCTCAACACACTGCGATACGCTGCAACTAAAGTCAGTCCATCCAATGAACCCAAAAGATTCAAATACACATTTACAGTATTTGTATTTTTGCCCATTTTTTGAAGATGTCATTTTTCAATAGCAGAATTATGTATTTCAATTTTCAGGTTTTAATTTTAGTGTATACAAAGCTTTATAGAAGTTGGGCAAAAAGTATGACACTAAAAAAACGCCGCACTGTTTTTGGTATTTTGAACATTTTTCATTATCTGGAAATAAATTCTCTAAATGACAACAAACCGGCACCATTAAGATTCAATCTGCAAAATGGTAGTGAAGTGTCCAGATTGGCCCAACATTGTCACCGTGGCAACAACAGAAATGCCACGTGAGCCAGGTGACATTTATATCTAATGTTCATATGCGTTAAAAAAAAAAAAAAAAAATCAAAAACATTCACAAAGTGAAATAAACCTAAATCCTTTGTTTACAATTCTCACTAAATAAAGACAAAACATGTCGCTGAGTTATAAAAGAGACCTTCAGGGCCCCGAATGACAAAAATTTGTCTTGAATGGCTACTAGAACATTTACATATAATTCAGAAAGGGCACATTAAAATAAAAGTTGGACTCTATGCATCATAACAAGATCGAGGTTTAATATCTTTTGGAAGCACATTCACATCCTGACAGACTAGCCAAAATATTATATAGGATAATAATTGTTTGTGGGCAACTTTGTGGCGGCAGCGGTTTTATTAAGTGAGCTTCCCTTCAGAGAACATAAAGCAATGCCGCAATATACTGTACATAATGTACAACTCCAAATATTGTAATAGAGCCACTGTGGTTGTTAATGCTGTTGTGTTCGCTTAGGCATAAAACATTTTCTAAAGAAATGTTGGAAAATATATGCATACACTTTAATTGAAACAACAACGACAGAAAACTGGACGTGCCGACATGAAGTTGGCAGCTAGCTCATTTAAATGTAGCATGTTAACTCATTCATTTGAGAGGCGAACGTGGTATGTGCCAGTGAACTTACCTCACTTCACAACAAGCAGCCAGATAGCGGACACGTTTGCAAAATAGGAGGCTTCAAGATCAAATACACTGTCAAGCCAAACATAAGAGAACGAGGATTAGAGATTAGAGAAAACAACCACATACAGTACTAGTTAGCTTCAGCTAACAAATCATTTTGTCTTAATGCTAGCACACAATGAAACAAAAAAGACAGTGGAGCAACACATGTAGTGAAGTTTTACACTAGTCGAGTAGTCTTATAATATAACATTACACATCTGCATACATTCTTTATCCTCTGCCAAGATTGACTAAATAATACTGCGGATTACTGAAGAGTGACAATCACCATGCTCAGACAATCTCATCGGAAGGATGGACAATATCCACAAGCAAAAAAAGAAATTCATTTGTTTACAGCGCATTTATTTTTTTGCGATACAAACTCATCTGTGGCCGGCCTTAGCAGACACTTAATTATTGTTGCTAATTCTTACATCAAGGCCACAGCAACAGGTCATGCCCCGATGGAGAACATTCTTTACATGAGCGTGACAAGCAGCTGCTTCATCTTAAACGAGGTGATCGGAATAGCTGGAATTGACTTACTGGTATGTCAATTTGCAATGGCAAAGGCTTAAATTTACGCATGAGCGAGGTTAAATTTGTGTGACTATTTCAGGAAACGGTCCCAAAAATATGTGCGGCTTGTCTTTAGGGAAGTCATGAGACACCGTCGCTGGCCTTTACGGGCTCCTGCACTGACCCCTCAGAGGGGAGTTTGGTATTTAATATGTTTCCATTTCCAGCTTACTTAAGTCTCGCACCGCGTTGAAATGGACTGTCATGCTTTTAATGCGTTAAAAGAATAGCGCCCAAATCCTCAAGTCACGGCACTCCAGTTCACGATGAGCCGTTGTATAGATTCGTGTCACAGGTTAAGACACTATAAAAAGGTGAACATTTTATGGAATGTCCGCTGGATTTACGAGCGTATAGCATGTCAGCGTTCACTTGAGCATCGCATGTAATTCAAGACAAGATATGAACATGTGCCACCTTGTGAAATCGACGGATCCTTTCTAGGATCGTATTAGTTCGTCTGGATAGAGAGGAACAAAACGTAAATCAGATCTGTGTTAGCATAACCAATTACAAGCCGGTTGGATAATATTTGACATTTCAACAAGTGTGTTTCCTCTGCGGTTGCTTTGAGTTTCAGCAAACGTGATTTAGATAACACTCAGTTTGCTTATGTACAGTCTTCCCGATCTGTTGTTTTGTTTTTCTGTCGCTATGTATATATATTCTGAGATTATTTTTATTTGATTTTCTTTACAGGCCCCCACCCCCCACCCCCCGAATTGCTCTGCACTTGTGATATGCAGATATCCACAATGACAATAAATTCAATTCGATTCATTTCCAACCATTACTTACAGACTTTGTGTGAATGTAAACTAAAATGTAATTCTTGTTGCTAGCATTAGCTGTTTAAATTGCATTAAAAAAGGAGACAATTAACAGTCAAAGTTGAAACAAATACACATACTGTAAACAGTGAACCACCAAATAGTCGCTGTTCGGCATTTAATAATAATTTATTCGCTCACCTATTATACAATATAATACTGCTTTGCCGCCATCTTGGAACCAAGAAAATGAGGACAGGAGCTTTTATTTAGTCATGCTGTAGCCTTGTCTAATATATATATATATATATATATATATATATATATATATATATATATAAAATAAAATAATAATAATTTGGGGAAGGAGACAATTACAGACGTTCGTTATTTGCGAGCGAGCTTGGTCCCTATCCAAATGGCATTGTTTCACTGTGTATGAAAGCTCATAAAAATGATTTGCAGAGCTGTCTTGTGGTAATTTTATCGTATTAGCAAGCATAAACACTGCATTCTAATCATGTGTCGCCTGTGCTTCTCCTCCTGCAGCGAAAGCGGAGGTGGAGGGTAAGTCAGCTGCACGCTTCCATTTACCTTCTGACCTTTTGTGTGCCTTTCATTATCACATCGTCACTCGATTATAGCTCGCACATTTTCACTTTTGCACTTTTGTCGCCTTGGTCGCGGTCGGGACACGAGCCGCCGCTGGTGGCCTCTGACCGCATTAATTGACTGCCGCAAATGTTGTTTATTTGCCAGCTTGTCGTTTTATTCTTTCTATTCAGTGAATCCGTCAGACTTTAAATACATAATAAGAAAAATCAGGCGGGAGTAGAACACAGAAGGCCCGGTGACACAAATGTTGCTAAGCCTCGTGTGATACTTGGCAAGATGTACTATTTATATATTTTTTTTGTGTGCGTTCCTACTTGAACTCTATTTGTTCAGCTGTTGAAGCCTCTTAACTTGTGTTTTCCACATTGCACTTTGCTTTGCCTTTGCTTTGCAGTGGTCACTAAAAATAAAAAAAAATTCTGCTAATTTTAGCCCCACAGGAGCCAGCCGAAGAGGGTGAGGGACTGTTTTTTTTTTTTTTTTTTTCCCGAGTGAGAAGTACTCATATTTGAGATGCATTGAGTGTTCCGCAAAGCATTTGTACTAATCAGTCGCGGTAATTATTTGAATAATACCGATGATATGTTGAGTAGATTACAGAGTGAAGAGGATAAGGCAAAGGTCAAACACTTCCTTTGCCAACGAGGGGGATAATACAGTGGCAGCGCCACTTTGGTTGCATGTTTGCATTTCTTAGCGCGCCAACTGCTTGCACGATTTCAGTTATTATCCCATTGTGTTGTATTACCTTCACTTTGCATCGTTTACTCATTTTTTTTTTTTAGCATGTTTGCATTGCAGAAGAATGAAGCGGAGACAACTATAATAACATCTCTCTCAAACATTATTTGTTCATTCATAAACACATTTTTTTTTGTGGAGCAGGTCTCACCATATTGTTTTTATTTAACCATACCTTTATTTACACAGCCGCCCCAAAACAGGAAGCAGATGGTAGGCACTTTCCAGGAAAAAAAAAAAATATTGACATACTTTCTTGCAGATTTTTAAAAATTCAGGCCACATACAGTACAAGATTGCACAATAAGGGTTGGCTAATTCTCGTTCGTTTTCTATAGACGAGCCCCCCGCAGATGGAGGTATGTACAGTACATTAGCATTGCGTATGCCCATCCTCATAATCCAGTTAATGTATTCACATCGAAGTGCATACATGCGCCTCTCCGTGTGGAAATGACATGATTCTCTCGGCATGAAGTGTGTCCGTGATCACTTATTTGCAGGTGTGTCGCAGGTGATTCTCTAAAGGCCGCCAATGAATACGTCTCCTGGATATTTGGACTCGTTTGCCACTTGCACTTTGATTTGACAGTGAACTCTACAGTACATATCATTACGTACACCGCCTTAGTTGATATCGAGCCAGCTCAGTGGATGCTCAATTTTGGTCTGTCGCGTTCAGATATTCACGATTTCTCAATATCACTCAAAATTAAGCACGATTGTTTCTCTAAAGCTCATATTTCATTGTAATGTGCGGGTGTGCCTAATGAAGTGTCCATAATGTTGTGCCTATTGCCATTTGGCAACTTTTGTCACATCAGTTCTTTTTAAATAATGAAAGCAAGTTGTGTATTTTCATCCGCAATTGTTTGTTAGTCGTGATGAAAAGGCATGAAAAGGAGCTTGCGTGCGTGTCGACTGTTGTGCAGCAATTCGTGCTTTTGCTTCCTTGTGGCTTTTTGTTCAGTTCACTTCTGCTTCTCGCTTTGTCTGCAGCAGATTCGGACTCCAACTGGGATGGTAAGAAAAAGAACGCGGTTCGATGATGTTACCGAGATGATTGTTACTCTTTCTCCTTTAGTAGTCAGAGCCGGCCCACTCCTCCATGGGGCCCCAAGCAAAATGGGATTTGAGGGCCCTTCTATTATTTTACAAACGATAAAGCACTAAGTGAGATACTGAGTATCACCTTGGCCTATTAAAAGTAACAAAAATAAAGCAGAAGTGTAATCTGGTTCGTTATCTTAAAAAAAGAATTAAAATGTGTAAAAACAGAGTACAGCAAAACAAGTGAAAGAAGCAAATGTGATGTTGAATACTTTTCCGTTTTGAAACTATATAAACATACGAAAGCTTTCGAAAAATTTCGCAGTTTAGGCATAGTTAGCTAGCATACTGCATGTCGCAATCACTAACCACTGATGCAAACAAAGGCTTATATAATGCTTAGGTATCTCATGCCAAGCTACAAAATGCATCACGCGGCGCCATTTTAGCCATTTGCTCCCAAAAATGGAAAACTGAAATGGTGAAAACTAATTTAACATGGAGGGTTAGACCCAATGCTATTAATTTTGCAGATGAGCGCAAGGCGGCAAACCTGTGAGAGGCAAGCCTGCGCCGCTGTGAGAATGCTCACAGCCGACTTCAATCATGGCCAATCAAATCAACTCCTTTCATTCCCTTGAAGAGATCCTTGACTTATTTTGTTACTCTGTTCTAACTCAACACTGGAGAATCTTTTGATTTTCATTTGACTCTTGGAGGGCCCTCTAGTGGTTGCGGGGCCCTATAGTGGCGCTTCATTCACTTACACTTTGGCCCGGCTCTGGTCTACAATTTAGATATTAGATAGTCTGACTTTTGGGTATTTAATTATTTGAAAAATCTTAATACTTCTATTAGGACTGTAATTAAAGCAGCTGTGCTACAACATGCACTCCAGCCAAACTATACAACATAATGTTTACGAAGAACAACTTTTTGGGGTTGATGAGACTTTTCGGCTCCATTGAGTTGTTCTGTGAGGAGATTCTGCCGCTTTGGCAATTTAAACAATAAGTGTGGAAGCGCAGCCGAGATTCGGTTGCTGAACAATAACAGCTGCTAGCAGGCACGGCGTCATTTGATATCCCAACTTTCCTCTCAATTGAACATTAAGGCCTATTAATAAACTCCTCAGGAAGACGAGTCCTCCTGAGAATCACTCTAAGCACATCAGACGCGTTGTTTGTCATGTGGCGTGTCCTTCTGAATGAGGCCCAAAGGCCACGAAGACGATACATAAAGTCGACTTGTTACTGTGAGTTGCAGGCAAGCTGCGAGAAGTCAGATATCTCAAACATGTCCAGTTCAGGTTTTATAAGCGAAACCCAAGAGCTGGCATCCGTCGCTTAAAGGGGTCTTTGGTCGGCCGCCCAATCTTGTGCTGCTTCGGGAAATAGAGCGTTTCTGGAAATGCTCTCAGAGTGTTTTTGTTAGCCTCTAAAGTCATATGGAAGCCCATTTCGGTTTGGTGCCATGTTTAGATATCTGCGGTCAAGTTGCTCTGAGACACAGGTGTCAAACTCAAGGCCCGGGGGCCAGATCTGGCCCGCCACATCATTTCATGTGGCCCACCAAAGCAAATGATGTGCATTGACTTGATGTTACTAAAATATCAAAATTGCAAATTTCCTTCACTTTAAAAAAAGTTGAGATATTGCAAGCATGCTTGTTACCAATTCTCCTTTTAAAATAAATGTAATAATATTTTAAAAAAGCTGTTTTTATTGGCCTCTGATTTCAAAACTAGCTATTCGTCAATTTGTTGTGTATATGTAATTTGAGGCGACTATACATTTATTTTAGGTCACAGTCATTACAGCCCTCTGAAGGAAACCATAACTATGATGTGGCCCGTGACAAGAACAAGGTTGACACCCCTGCTCTAAGACTTTGAAAGCTAGTTCTTCACTAGGACACAAACGTCGCAAATAAATCTACAGTGGTTTTTACATTTTGGCAAACAATAGTGGAATCATCCATCCAGAGATTGTCAGAATTATTATTTTTCTTTGCATGAATGGCAAAAGGTGGAAAAACATGATTTTAAGAACATTTAATAATTCTGCCTGTCACCATGTGTCGCCAGCATAGATGCGTTATTTGTGATAAATAAATAATGATTTCAAGTGGTTGCGAATCACCGGCGTTGAATGTCGAATCACAGTTTAAAGCGGACCACTTGAAGGACAGCAGCAATTGGAACGAGTCGGCTTTGACTGCCGGGTGTGCAAAAAGTGTGACAACAACCGTAGACTTCAACTTTTTGCGGCGCTTCAAAAAGATTTGATAAATGCCGCTTGGTGTCATGGAGATGGTCTTGCGTCACACTTAACTCTCCACGTAGGAGGATTTCCCCTTTTTGTGCTATGTTTGTTTGATCTCCACTGTAGTAATTGCACCAGCCGTCAGTGCGTCTGTCCCTTAGGGGAGACAGTTGCAAGTTCTTACATACCAAGGTTGTTTAAAGCCTTTCCCGCGGGGCTAAAGTGTAAGTATGTGGGTTGAGGGGTTATATTCTTAACCACACTTTGGTTAATGAAGCAGGAACCAACTAGCAGCTTCTTTTAAGCTTGAATTAAAACATACAGTGTGTTGTATAACTGATTTGCTACGCAAACAAACCACTGAGTGCTTGCTAGTAATGCTACAGGGGTTTATAGCAAACATTTCAAGTCCTACAGAAGTATTCAAGGTCATTTCAAATACATGTTTGTTTGTTTGTTTTTTTCATCCCAAATGTGATGATTAGAAAGCGGATTGAATGAACCTGCTTGATTCCTTTGCCTTCTGACTCGTAACAGCCATGATTACCCACACCTCTTTTTTGGGTGGCAAGGTGGATTGCCTGTCACTGTGTGGCGCATTCACTCATAAAATTTCACACTTGCTCTTAGCGCTGATATAACTGCAAATTGTTTCTCTCCCAGCTAACGTGAAGGCTGTAGGGGAGGGTAAGCTTGGATTGTGTTAAGTTGTCAGTGCATGCACTTTTTTTTGTTGTTGTTTTGAAGCGTCTGCATCCAATGTTTTATGTTGCACAGGTAGCGTCTACACGTGAAATGTAATTTTTTTTGTTGTTGTTTTTTTTACATTCAGCTAGTGTTGTCAGAAAAATAAAGATGACGCGTGCATTCATGAGATGTGTAACACTTGTTGTGTTGTTGTTTCACAAGTTTCATTGCTAAGATTTAATCCGGTCTGCTACCAAGCAAAATGTTCTCTTGTGTCCATGTTTGTAAGGGACTTTCATCTTTTCTTTTACATCACTAATTAAGTCTAAGGAACCTGTTACAGCTGAAATAGCAACACCATGTTTAATCGCTCTTGTTATCGAACCTTTTACGTCAAGTACCACATAATTTTTTTTTTTAATATTCTCCCATCCTGATCAACATTACATACAGTAACCTAGTAGGCCTAACTGTTCATCAAAAACTAGACAAAGCTTTTATTTCTAAAACATGTATAATATTATTGTAAGCCATGGTAGCATTAGGCTGAACATTGGAAACTAGGAAAATGTAAACAATTGTACTAAAAAATGTATTCAATTTAAATTAAAGATTCAATTTAACTTAGAAGTAAAATAAAAATAAGTTATGAGTAAAATGAAAAATTGTACCTGAATAAAAGTTTTAATACAAACAGTTCTGAAAGATTGAATATGAATATATTCTACTAAAAAGTTACGTTAGTGGCGATTCATTTGCATATTATTGGCAGGAGACTGCGTACCACTCTCGTACCAGTCGCACACTTTGGGAATCACATATAGCTTTTCATCATAGTGAAGTGAAAGAACAATATATGAATTGAAATGTACTACAGTATGATTTCCTGTCATTATATGTCCTCTTTCTGTCTTACGGTGCATTGTATCAAATGTTGAGTTTTAACATTGTGGTTATACTTTTTTTTCTAATATTCATTTTAAAATGTATTTTGATGCACTTTGGATTGTTGCACACTTAGTGGTCATCGTCCTTGTTAGTGTTGTCTTCTCAGGGGTGGTGTTTCCATAATTTATATACAGCACATACGTGATCCTATCAAATAATCAAATACCTGTGCTTTTATTTTATTTCAGAGGCAACAGAGCTCACTGGGCTCTTCCTGGAGAAGCCTCCAGATCAAGTGACAGCTGTAAAAGGTTAGACCGGCAAACAGATGGATAGAACCCACTGCAATGCATGTTATCATGTATTGACTCTACTGACGGGTGTTTGTTGATGACAGGAACGGATTTGATCCTCATTGCAAAGGTTGACTCGAGCACCCTGGTAAAGAAACCTACCATGAAATGGCTGAAGGGAAAGTGGCTGGACTTGAGCAGCAAGGCTGGGAAACACATGCAATTCAAAGAAACCTACGACAGGAATACAAAGGTGTGTTAGGGTTCCGCACAAAAAATTGAAATGGGAATCAATTTCGTTGTATCTGCACCATACAATGACGATTAAGCGTTTCCATCTTCTATATATTTACCCCTAAAAGATCTACACTTATGAGATGATGGTCAACAAAGTGGTCCCTGGAGACGCTGGCGCCTACAGGTGCGAGGTGACGTCCAAAGACAAGTGTGACAGCTCCAGCTTCCAGATCTCTGTGGAGGGTGAGTGAAAGCCGAGCTGGGCTACTCTGAGGCTGCTGCGCATTCCGCATACACTGATGTTCTGGTTTGACCCGGCCCTAATGTGTCATCTCGGCAACCTCTCTCATTTCAGCCTCGCAGCAAGACGAGCATGTGGACATTTTGTCTACCTTCAAGAGAGCGTAAGTGCATTTCATACCTGCTCTCTCTAAAAGATGTGATAAGTGAAGGCCCAAAACGATAAACAATATGTGAAGACGAGTACTTGAGATTCGTGTCTGTGCCAGAGTTGTGAGCATATCAGAAGGCTCATTTCTTACCCTTCAAATTTTGCTGTGGCAAAATTGAAGCCAGTCAAACGGAGTCCCCACTACGCATGATTCTGACAATAAGGTAACCATTTGCAAAAATGTTGTGCTTTCGCTTTTCAGCCCTAAAATATTTTATTTTGAAAAATGATTAGCTTCTTCTCTGCTCTTCTCCGCTTTATGAAGTAACAGCAGCGCGGAACACACTCGTGTTAGCCATGCTAGTTAGCTAATTATCGGCCTTGGTGGTGAGTTTATGGTATTTATTTCATCAGTTGTAGACACTGAAAGACACTAACAGTTAAAGCTGGTTGCAAATGTTTGTTTCAAGACAGCATTGTAGTAGGTTCAAGCAGCTCCAGTTATTACTTGGAATATGCAAGTCATAAAACAAGTCATACAGTCTTGGTCACAAACAGTATCTGTACTTTAGTTAGGGGTTAATGTATTCAGTCTTACATTTTTTTACAACCATGAGCCAGTCTCTGCATTTTCCATTTCTTTATTGTCTTCATGGTTGAATGCATAATTGAGCTGAATTAATGTTCTACTTGCTACCGGTTAGCTAAACTGTGAAGTTAACGCACTATAGCTATCTTTGTGGGTTTTATAGTGACAGGTGAAGTAAGTTGTTGTGTCTCTTATTTTTGTGCTACAAACCTTAAACTGCCATTTATTTTTACTGATTTTATCAAAAAAAGATCATCCTTGAATCCTAAAATGTGAACAGCCAAGACTTGTCAAGTGATTTAATTCTTGTCTAAGTCAAGTCAAGTCATGAATACAAAGTCAATTTGAGGTTTAGCCAAGCAATTTCTAAGTCCCAAAACTGGCGACTCAATTGAGCCAAGTCCCTTGTTTTTTGAGAGTGTTTTCCTTCCACACAGGGATGCCGGCGAGGATGAGGGTGACCTGGATTTCAGCGCTCTTCTCAAAGCTGCCAAGAAGTGAGAACATCTTTGCTTACAATAGCAAGCACACCCTCACACTCTGTATAATTGTTTCATTAAAATACCTTTTTTTTCTATAACTGACAGGAAGAAACCTGAAAAGGTGGAGGAGGAGGTTGACGTATGGGAATTGCTTAAGAACGCCCACCCGAGCGAATATGAGAAAATCGCTTTCAAGTACGGCATTACCGACCTGAGGGGCATGCTGAAACGTCTGAAAAAGATGAAGGTGGAACCCAAGCACAGCGAGGGTGAGTCAGGTGCAGGGTGAATAGGCATGACAAGAGCATCTGAAGTAGGCGCAATAAGACGAAGGACAGCCAGAGGAGAAACAAGACAATTGAAATCCCATTTTCTGATTCTTCCCTGACTTGCAGCTTTCCTGACAAAGATGGAATCCTGCTACACGGTGGACAAAGGCAAGAGAATCGTTCTTAAGTGTGAGGTGATGGATCCCAACGCCCAGGTCAAATGGTTGAAGAATGGCCAAGAGATCAAACCTTCTGCCAAGTACATACATAAAAGCACTATCACACTCAATCATGTTGCATGCCTTTTTATTCGTACCATTTTTTTTAGACTGTGCCTATTCAACTTCCAGCAAGAAATATACTCTAAGAGACAGACAGCAAAATTAGGTTGTAAATTAGCCACTGAGCTCGGATGATGGGCAGTGTTTGAAAAATGCGCAGCTAAAATTATCGACTACGCAAAGTCAAACTTTGGACCGTTGCTGCCATCCACACATTTTATTTTTAGGTCGTCGTAAGAAGCCTCCCAGAGGGCTCAGTAAGTCACACTGCCAAGACATTTATGCCTTCTGTAGGCTAATGCTGATAAAATAAGACCTGTAATTCAACATTTAGCCCAGGACGCGTGAAGAAATGCACGCCATAAGAAATATTCTAGTCAACATTGTTGAGGTTGGCGATCAGTGGCTTCCAATACAATTCTACACTTTAATTTATAGCTGTGAATTAAGTTTGCATGACATCTGTTTCATTTTTAAATCTCCCATTGAATTGTAAATTGGCATTAATACAGTTAGCTCCAATGCTAGCGCTATAGCACAAGGCAAGGTGGTTATGATTTTTTTAGATTAGATGAATAATTTGTAGAACCCAAATGTTTATGGTGTTTCAAGATGTCACAAAACACAACACGTTCATTGCAATTCATTCTTGGAAACAAACAATTTTCTAGTATTAGCACATTAGTTATTTTGCTACTATGAATCTGTTACGTAAAATACAGATTTCTCTTTTCGAACGTAGGGAATAAACATATAAAGTGGTCATATAAAGAAATACTCAAATCAAAGACACATACCTGAGACATCTGCTTAAAGTACAATCTCAAAGTATTTTGCACTTTGTTACTTCCTACCATTGCATAGAAAACAATGACCGGCTTCTAACGTGTTATTTTCAAGGTATGTGATGGAGACAAACGGGAACATCAGAACGCTCACCATCAACAAAACCACTCTGGCTGATGACGCTGCTTACGAGTGTGTTGTTGGTGAAGACAAGTCTTTCACTGAGGTCTTCGTTAAAGGTACATCAACTTTGCCTTTTCGGTTGCATAGCGACACCATTTAAAAAAAAGCCAATCCTTTGCTGACCCTGAATATCCATGGTAGGATTCTAAAGTTCCTCCTATCTTGTTTACACCCAGAACCCCCCGTGACCATCACCAAGCTTATGGATGATTACCATGTGGTGGTAGGGGAGAGAGTGGAGTTTGAGATTGAAGTGTCGGAGGAGGGCGCCCACGTGATGTGGTCAGTATTGCTCCGGTCTCAGTCAAATTTGATAAGAGTTGGAATGTGAATAACATCAGTTTACTGGTGCCAACACTTCAAGTTTCCTGTCAAACTAAACATAAAACAAAGAGAATTACACTTTGTGTATTTCAAGCAAACACAGCTTTGCCTGAAAGTCCTCTTAGCTTAATGCTACTAAATGATGCAAAAAGCCACAAATGGGATAAGGAATAGCATCAATTTCAGTCTGATTGTATTTTTAAACACAAACTGTGGTGCAACACATGTAGACAAATCAATACTCACAGACATATATTCTTCATCATCTGAGAAGAATCACTAATATTACTGCAGCTTACTGGGGAGCTGCGGCCATTTTCGTGTACTGTATATGAATTTATTTTATTCTGCCCCAAGGTGTTCAAGGTGCACACACCAGAAGGCGCAGCACAATGCCCATTGAATTGAAGCAAAAAAAAAGGCAAAAGTGTTTAATTTTTATGTCCAAAATACTGTAAACCATACATATTATTCCTTTGACGAATAACTGCTAAATGTCAGTGAATTTTCTATTTTTATTTAATATTTTCACACAAAGCTACTCATCGAAATACTACTAGTACAGCTTTTTTTTCCATTAAGTTTTTAATTACCAATTATTGGCTTGGCAATTGACAAACAAAATATTTAGAAAGGTCGAAAATCAAATTGTATTCCTGTTTGTGTTATTTTCATCCAGGTTCTATGAGGATCAGGAAATTCTAAAAGACACCGCGTCCACAAAATATCGCTTCAAGAAAGATGGGAAGAAGCACACGCTCATTATCCAGGAAGCGACACTCGATGACATCGGAATGTACCATGCTTGGACAAACGGAGGCCATACCAAGGGAGAGCTGGAGGTAGAAGGTACGATTTTCACATTTTCACTTCATTTCCTTTTGAGTCCTTGCCATCTACACACTGCCGTAGGAATAATGGTTGAACTGGACTCATATGTCTAGGATAAACCTTTTCCTTTCCACTGCGTCCAGAAAAACAACTGCAGGTTTTGCAGGACATCGCTGATCTGACAGTAAAGGCAACTGAGCAGGCTGTGTTCAAGTGTGAAGTGTCTGATGACAAGGTCACAGGCAAGTGGTACAAGGACGGAGTGGAAGTGATGCCTAGCGAACGCATAAAAATGACACACGTTGGAAGGTAAAGAGGAGAGTAGTAAAGATGTAGGGGGAAAAAAAGCACACCTTAATGATGGTCCTTCCAACAGCGCGTCTCTCTGTCCTGTTTCAGGTTTCATCGTCTGATCATTAACGATGTGAAGCCGGGGGATGCCGGAGACTACACTTTCATTCCTGATGGATATGCTCTGTCGCTTTCGGCCAAACTCAACTTCCTGGGTGAGGGAAATAGAAACATTACTGAGGTGATGTGGGTACATTCATCATCAGCAGGCAGCATTAAACCTTCTCTTTTTCTCTCTTGATACAGAAATCAAGATCGACTATGTGCCCAGACAGGGTAAATAAACTTTAGTTACCTCACCTTCTAAGTCAGAGGAAAAGCTTTTTATGACTCGTATGCATAGATCGCATTGTAAAAAAAGATTTGCTTTCTCCAAACAAACCCTTTAAGATCCTCCAAAGATCCACCTGGACACCACTGGAAACATGGTGTCCCAAAACTCCATCATTTTGGTGGCTGGCAACAAGCTGAGACTGGATGTGGAGATTACTGGAGAACCAGCACCCACAGTGGTTTGGTCCAAGGGCGATAAGGTAATGATGTGAAAGCTCACTGGCTACACTCACTGGTAAAAACGTTAGGTCCTCTACAAACACTATTGAAAGAAAATAACACTCATTTGATGACTCCCAAGTCACTCACCACACCAGGCCAGGCCTTGCCTTTGAAAGCTACAAGGCCACCCCAGAGCAAGTTTGCCCATATTGGGAAGTAGTCACTTCATGGCCTACCAGAAAGTAGCCTAAAGGCTTTTCCCGCTGGTTTGGACATTATTAGACCATATGATATTCCTTTTGTGTCCCAAAGCTATTCCATTTTTTTTTTATTACTTCCTCAATTTTCTTCTTGCTTTTTATTGTTACAAGTCCACCAACATCTTTTGCCCTTAGCACTCTGAAATCACTCCACCCCCCTTTCCTATTGGATGCAGAGTCTGACATCTCAGCAACAATAATACCTGCACCTCACACGAACATTTTGTTGTTTGATAATGTAGAATCCATTTTTACCCGATTACCCCATTAATCAATGGGATCATCGGTCTAACAATATTTGATAGCTTCAGCCCTAGTTTCTAATATCAAAAAATTTCTATGGGTTTTCAGTCATAACACGGCCCCGCAAAGTTAGACACGCACTGAATTGGACTAACTAGCTGTGAGCAAAATGGATATGATGCTATTATTTTTGTATACATGCAGTAGATCACCTTTACAGTATGTGCAGAAATGCTATAATCCATACATCTGATTCTCGCAATGCTGACATGGACTGGTTCTGTAACCGAAGCTACCAGTGGCCAGGGCAAGTGAATTCGGTTCTCATGAACACAAAGTTGATCTGCCCTTAAGCTTCTCTGGTTAGCTGCTCTGAAATAGCTTTAGGACAAACATGAGCCCTGCTTCTAACCTTACAAATGGTATTTTCACTCTTCTCCCTTAGAGACTAGCAGCAATTCAATAGTGATAATGTCTGCATGTACTGCATACAATGGATGTCGTTCTACTGAATGTCGATATGTTATACTAATGTGAAGATCACACTCATATTGATGACGATCAAGGCGACTCTTTCTAATACTTACAAGTGAATGGAAATAGAACATCAGCAGTGTTCTGTATGTTAGCCAATCACAGAGACTTCGGGGCGCGTGAGGGTGGAGAGCAGGAAGGACTTGAGTTGCTTCATCATTGAGGGTGCAGAGCGGGAAGATGAGGGCAAATACACCATTGTTGTGACCAACCCCGCTGGAGAAGACAAGGCTGTGCTGAATGTGAAGATTGTAGGTAAGCTTACAGGTTTACCTCCTCCTTCCGCATCTGTGCATCGAATCAAACTATTTCAAAGTCATGATACTGAGCTCTATGAATACATTGATTTGAAGCATTCCAATTTCAAGTCCCACATTTCAACAACTCGGCGTTACAGTAAGTTTGACAAAAATGGCATTCTCTAGTAGTAAACCTTGCTGGTGTTTGAATTCCAGATGTGCCTGATGCTCCTGAGCACGTCAAGTGCACATCGGTGGGAGAAGACTGCGCCTCCATCATCTGGGAGCCACCCAAATTTGATGGCGGTGCACCAATCAAGGGTAAACAATGAAGACGTTAAACACGCACGCATGTTCCGTCTTTATCCATTAATGCTTTTAATCCATCAGGCTATCTAATGGAGAGAAAGAAGAAAGGTTCTTCCAGATGGACAAAGCTTAACTTCGACGTGTACGAATCAACCACGTACGAGGCCAAGAGGATGATTGAAGGCGTCCTGTACGAGATGAGGGTGTTTGCCGTCAACAGCATCGGCCTGTCCCCGCCAAGTCTCACCTCCAAGCCCTTCATGCCTATCGGTATATGTCACGGCCGACCCGTTTGCTTTCCTCAAAGGTTTTCCCCCTAGACTCACTGGCTCTTTCTTTCCGCGACCCTCAGCGCCGACAAGCGAGCCAACGCGTCTGACGGTGAATGATGTGACGGACAGCACGTGCACCCTGAAGTGGCTTGCCCCAGAGAGAATAGGAGCCGGGGGCCTGGATGGCTACATTATTGAATACTGCAAGGATGGAGGTGCTGTCTAAGACATACACTACTCACAACAATTTAGCGATATTGGGCTTTTGGGTGAAATTCAGTCTCTGGATCTCGGTTACAACCAGCTGATGACACTATGACACTCTAAACCTAGGTCAAATTCAGTTCACATATAAGGTAATAGTGCATTTCAAGTTCATTCTGATATTCCAACTGAAAACCTAAATCGATTATTTCAATAGAAAGTGATTAAGATTCAAATCCAGTTTTGTTTGTTGCATTGCTTTGCCCCCACAGATACTGAGTGGGTGGTAGCTAACACGGACCTGTGTGAAAAGCAAAACTATGTGGTGCGTGGGCTACCTGTTGGGGAGAAGATCAACTTCAGGGTGGTGGCAGTGAACATCGCAGGGCACAGTCCACCCGCCATCATGTCACAGCCCGTCACAATCCGTGAGGTCATGGGTGAGTCATCATTTTGTCCCTGGATGGAGATTTGAGGTTTGAATAAGATGCGTAATTAGGAACACAACACAGTATACTTACTGGTAAACAGCAAGGGTCGAATGAGTTTTTTTAATTTTGATGATGTGGTGACCGTCGAGTCTAAGTCGATTAATCAATGATGTCAATGATATTTTTTTCAGCACGGTACAGTGCAGTACATTAATGTTGTGGTTGTTACTAAATGATTTGCCAATGGTATCAAATTTTCAATGAATTTCTTCATTAGAGCATCCTAAGATCCGCCTCCCTCGGCACCTGAGGACAAAATACATCAGGAAAGTGGGAGAAAAGATCAACCTTACCATCCCCTTCCAGGTCTGAAAATAAGCCTTACAGTATACGATTCAAGATCCATCAATCACCATCATGTCTGATGTCGCAGGGTAAACCACGTCCTGTTGCAAACTGGTTCAAGGACGGCCAACCCGTTGACCCAAAAACGATCAATGTTCGTACCTCCAATGTGGACAGCATCCTCTTCATCCGCTCGGCAGAACGAGAGCACTCTGGAACATACGAGCTGGTTCTTAAGATTGAGAACATGGAGGACAGGGCCAGTTTCCAACTCAGAGTTGTTGGTAAGTACCCTTGGTCCGTGTCCCAGTGTTGCATCTGTATAAGCGCTGATTGCATTACGTTGCCATGAAATCCAATCAGAAAAGCCAGGGCCGCCTTTGAATGTGAGGGTGACCGATGTGTGGGGCTTCAACGCCGCTCTGGAGTGGGACCCCCCCACCGATGACGGCAACTGTGAGGTCACCGGATACACCATCCAGAAAGCCGACATGAAGACTAAGGTGAGGCAAAGATGGAAGGGGGGGGAGGTGACCAAGGTCAACGATCATATCATGTGGCAATATCGTCTCTCTGTAGGAATGGTTCACCGTTTATGAACACAACAGACGAACGCACTGCACGGCATCCGACCTCATCATGGGCAACGAGTACATGTTCCGCATCTACAGCGAGAACCTGTGCGGCCTGAGCGAGGAGCCTCGAAACAGCAAGAACACGGCCACAATCGCCAAGACAGGTGTGAAGCACACGCAGTACATTACTATATTTCTCTCTGTGACATGCGTGCACTTATGGCCGACAACGAGGCACTCTAAATCAAAACTACTAAAACTAAGCCAATCTAAACTACAATGAATTATTATATTGAAAATGAAAAAAAGGATAATACACTTGCTCTGAAAACTAATTAAAATGAACTGAATTAAAAAGAAAAATCAAAACAAAATCAAAATTATAATGAAAAATCCCAATCCTGGGGGTAACCCTAACACTAACCCTTATAACCCTGGTATATACTCAAGTATAGAGTGTGAAAACATTCTCCACATTCGGATCCCCATCTGATCTGCTCCTGCATTGCCACTCTTGCCCTCACAGGTCTGCAACTGAAAGAATCCCCCTACCAGGAGAAGGACATGTCCTGTGTGCCCAAATTCACTCAGCCCCTTGTGGACAGAACTGTGGTGGCTGGGTACAGCACTGCCATCAGCTGTGCCGTCAGAGGCTTCCCTAAGGTATATACGATCTTGTTAAATAAGGCCTGTGGGGTCCAAGTCATACAATAGCGTCACCGCCATTTGTCACTTGCAAACTGAAGTATCTGTCAAAAGACGTACGGATCTCCCAATGGTGACCTTTTGTACGAAAGGGTAATGGCTGCCTCATCTATTCTGAGACGTTTCATACCATTATTTCCTCAGCCCAAGATCGTGTGGATGAAGAACAAGATGATCATCGGCGAGGACCCCAAGTACTTGATGCAGAACAACCAAGGCGTGGTGACCCTCAACATTCGCAAGCCGAGCACCTTTGACGGAGGCAAATACACCTGCGTGGCCATCAACGATCTGGGCCAAGATGAGGTGGAGTGCAAGCTGGACATTCGAGGTTTGTAATTGCCTAGAGATGCCACAATAACTCACTTCAATGTAATTTCAGTGCAAGTATTCACTCTTTGAGTACTCACCAATATTGAGTACCGATACCTCTAGTACTTTTGGATATTGTATGTAACATTTCATTTAACACAGTGACAAAAAATTGTGAACAAAGACCTTTCTTTCTTACGTAACTGATGATTCGCCAATGTGTCAAACTGCCACAGTATAGCACCAGTAGGACTTAATGTCATTAATTTTGTTGCCTTAAGTATCAATGGCTGGTATCGGTAGCCGCCAGGTTTACCCGACACTTTAATATAAGGCCGTATCGGCCCGATACAGATACCCGGCATCTGTACTTGCCCATCTCTAGTATTTCTATTCTAAACATGGCTTTGGCCTGATCATAAAAACTGAAATTTTACAGACAATAAAGCAGCATATGTTCCAGCAAAAAATTGTGAATATGCATATTTGTAAATGCTGAACCACGAATAAGCAGGAGTTCATAAATAAATACAGTTCAGAAAAAATGACAATTTGTCTAAATACAACGACAAATAGACAACAATATAAAACATAAGCTTTACTGTACAGAGTAGCGACTGACTATAAAATAAAGCAGAGCATATAATACAAAATTAAGCAAAATTGGCATTTGTTGATAATGTTAATAATGGTGGACAATTCATCGGGTCCCAGGACAACATAAAAAAGATGACTTAATCACATTATGCTCATTCTTGCTGCTATTGCAGATGTATAAACAAAACAAACAAAAAAAGCAAACACCGAGCATAGTATGCAGGTGCTAAACACAAACATGCATAACTGAAGACATAGTCAGGTCTAATTTGTTTACATGCCACCTGTAGTTACATCCCCATAATGATTTTCGAGCGTGGTGGGGGAGCGTATCAATAACGGCTCGCTTCATCTTGTTAGCTGCCAATGCTATCGCTAACGTTGCTGCGAATACAGATACAGTATACTGCAGAACACACAAAAGATGCGGCTACAGAGACGTTTTGGGGCTTTGATGGCTTTCACAATCGTATGTGAACCTTGCTGGAGTACATTTGGAAGCCAAGAGAAAGTAATGAACTTTTGATTGACACGTCTTTGTTTCTTCGTTTATTTTTGACTGACACTGTCAGAAAGGTATTCATTTTACAATAGTTGGATTATTGTATTTGTAATGTGCAGCGGTGGCTTGAGGCACAATTCATATCAAGTACTAGAAAGGCCCCTTGATCATAAGTGAGCATTATTATATTTCAAAATGTATAATTTTGCTTCATTAGAGTCTGCAGGTGTACCTAATAAAGTGACCCATGAGTGTATGACAAGGTGCAAAACATATTTGGAAAGGAAAATTGAAAAGTTCTATTGAATAAGCTAGCATGCTAAAAACAGAGTTCAAAATAACGTCTCTCTGTAATCAATACTTTAGTAATGAATAATTTACGATACTTTATTTTGGACAACTGCCAATCAACTGTCCTGCTTTCCAACAGTTGCTGTGGATCCAAAGCAGGATTAAGAAAAGGAAGAGTCTGACTCCAACTCTGGACAGCGAATGTCAGAGTTTGTCATGAAGAAACCAAATAAATAATAATTATTTGTGTGTGTTGGATTTGCTCGTCCTTCATTTATAAACATTTTTCCAGTTTCTATTTATTTTGGCATGAAGCTGTAATTATGTCATCTCAATACATTCTGCATGATTATGGAGAGCTCAGTTTTTCTCAACAGAACAGTTTTTCTATTTGAAAACAAAATATGATCACTTTTACAAACAAAACTATAACTGTGTAACTATCACTATGAAGTGCTTTTGGTGGCCGTTAAAATGTGCTTTATACATTTTTTTTTTCAGTGGATGTATGTGGTTTTGGCATGTCTTTAAAAAAAACAAAACAGTGAAGTCAGTTTAACTGAAGTTAAGTGAAATTGGTGAAATGCTTACATTAGCCAAATATGTCCACCCTGTCATTTGTCCTCCCTGTCTGCTAGCTCACACATTTTGCTGTTTGCGTGTACATTCTCTGCTTGCAGTTAATTAATAAAAAAGTGTGAAAGTAATACAAATATTCTTTTGTAACAGCATGAAATCTAATTGATACAACAAATAGGGTGTACAGTAGAAAATCTAAAATTTTTGCTGCTGAAATCGCCAAGCCTCAAAAGCACCTTCTGACAATATTGATTCAAGCAGGACAAGAAATTACTGTACTGAGCAACACTGCCACTTGAAGGGAGCCTAATGCCACTGCAAGAATTGGGGTGACACCTGTGTATCAATCTGGTAAAGGTCATCGAGACATTTCCAAAATAGGGTCATATTTCTAAACCACTGGTTCTCAACTGTTGGCATCTAGGGAGTCGCATTTTTGTGAAGCGGATGCACGTACCGCAAGTCCACCGTGTCGCCTGATTAATTCCACCCCTATTATTTTTATGTGAAATCTATTCAAAGTCTGAAACAAATCAAAGGGAGAAGTCGACTGTAATGGATTGTTTTCCAAGGGTCCACCGTATTTAATCGCTGTCGCTCAAGTCTAACGCAATTACTCAAATTGCATTGGGGCCCATTAGTGCCACATGGCGTGCTGTAATTAAACACGCAAGGAGACAAGAGCATGACGCCAGGCTGTGGATGCAAGTCATCACCCGTCAGACTCCCGGTACGAGTCAGAGAGTTGACAGGCAGCGTACGGAGGGAGCAGGCGGCCGTTCACATCCGGCGCGGCCTGCAGGAGAGTCCAGTCATCCAAACACACGGACAGAGGAGGTGAGGGGTGGTATTGTCGTGTCATGCAAATTATTTTTTTTGTGGGACGGGGTCTATCTATTCCCAAAAGTCATAACATAATATTATAAGGTTTTTTTTTCCACGGACAAACCGGAAGTTGAATTAATTAGAGTTAAAAAAATTTTTTTTTTAAAAAAGACAATCTACGCAGCTAAAGAGACAGTATTGTAAGAAAAAAAAGTTGAAACATTGCACAAATAAAGTCATAATGTTATGAGGACAACATTTTAATGCTACGCGAATAAAGTTGCATATTTTGTTTTGAAAACTAAACTAAACTTTACACCTGCTCAGACCACGTCCAAGTAGTTGGACCAGGGTAAACAGCTGCTCTAACGCGATGTACCAAACCATAAATATGTTACCAGAGTGTATCACACCCTCCAAATCAATGTATGGTATTATATTTTTCATTTTTATTTTGATCACGAATGATCAGAGGCACAGATGTGCTTCCAAAAAAATAAAAATAAATTGAAATTGACCGTGACCACACTCACAACGGCGCAGCCCTCCTTATCGCAGGTCTGCCAGCTTGCTGAATTACCAACATCAAGAATAACCCGCCTCTGCGCAGAATTTATGTCGGTCACAAATACAAAGCCCGTAATGTTGCGAAAAATTAAATTGTAGTATGTGCATAGTACATAAGATAAATTTGAGAGCACTCCTTGGTGAAAGATGGCGTTCATCAGGAGGACGCCAAGTGAATTAATAAAGTGTCAACAATGCAAATTGATTTTCACACGCACTAACACAATCCATTTGACCTTACTGAGCATCTTGTCTTGTAATTGCGCTCTTGTGCTAATGTGCTTTTAGGGGAACTTGACCTTGAATCTGAAATTAAAAAAGCCTCCACAGTAATCATAGGATGATTTGATAACTCCTAAAATGACTATTTTTATGTGAAAATGTGCCAACACATTTACAATACCTTCTTTTAGTTAATTTCTTTCCTTTGCTTTGAAATTAAATGCATTTGAATGTTGTCAGTGTACCGGTATGTTCTTTTAAGAATTTGAATCAGCTACTTTTGTTCTCTTTGCCTTGCAAATGTCTTTAACTGTTCTGTTTGTCAATGCTTTTAAGTGTTGTGCTTTTGTGACGCACATTGAGTTGCCTTGTGTATGAAATGTGCTACACAAATAAAGTTGCCCCATCTTCAAAAAGGAGTTTGGAATTTTCAAATGAACAAATAAATAAATACATACATATATACATACATACATAAATAAGTATTTGTTTAAAGTGACAATATGACCTGACAGAAATACATAAAAAAAATTATGTGTGGGGGAATGGGGAAAAAATAAAATAAAAAATAAACACTCTCTGGTCCCATCTTGTATCTCCAATATGATGTTTGAGAAACCACCGAACCCAAGAAAAAAAAAAAAAAAAAACAGTGTCCGAGGAAAAACAACCAATCAGAAAGAGAAGTGAAGTGTGGCTATGTATAAATTTTGCTAGCAGTGTTAATACTGAAAACTCCCCATTCTTAAGTTGAAGTATAATGAATAAGAAGGCAAAAAATAAATCAAATCTCCTCAAATCACATCGACTAATAACTCATATAAAAGCTTGTGATGGGAACTTTCTGGATCTGCGATTATGTTGCCAATACATCTTCTAATGGCTATGCAATGATACAAAATGCAATGACACGGAGCGCTAAGTTACTTATCTCCGCTGTGAATTCCTCACCACTACAGAGCCCGGCTTTCTCTTTCCGCTTGTGACTCAGACTGCTGTGCATGACCTCTAATCCTGCTTTTTTTTTTTTTTCCTTCAGGGTATCCACAACGTCTTTGGTGGCCCAGCGTGGGAGGGTCAAGTTGTGGCTCCTCCGCACAAGCGCATTAACATACGCGGTTCCGCAGTAATCACATTACACGACATGATTCGCAACGAAAGAGGGGAAGCTCTTGTGTGGGTTGGAGGGTTATAAATGGCTGCAATTCTTTGTTTTGAGCATCCCGGCTATTTTTAGATTTGCTCTGAAGATAACAGATGCTCATTTTGCACGTGTGAATGAGAGCATTCAACTTGGCCTGGAATCCATTTCATAACTAATTAATTATCAGTTCAATATGTTGTCCTATTCACGCCACCCAGGATGCCGAAGTGTTGCAAGGAAGCAAGAAAACTCTTTTTAATGACATTTTTTCCACAGGCAGAAGGGTGTAAAAGGCACACCAATAAAAGGAAAAAAATAAAATTAAATAAATCATACGAGAATTAAGTCATGAAGTTCCGAATGATAACGCTGTTTTTCTCAGAAAACGAATTTGGTAATCTTTTGAGAATAAAGTGAATAATGTTTATACATTTGTAAAGTCTAAAAAATCAAAAGAAAATGTCTGAGAAAAAAGTGGCAATATTGTGAGAAAAATGCTAAAAGTCTTCATGTTAGGAGAGTCAAATCTTAGTTTTCAACAAAAAAAAGTTGGAATTTACAACACAGTCCTTTCGTTTTACGTGATTTTCAGGATAAAAGACGTAATCTCACAAAACGTATTTTTATGATAAAAAAAAGTTACAATCTTGTGATGATGTCCTTTTTTACAGTCCCAACTATAGGGGAAAAAAGTTGTAATGTTACAATATAAAGTTGCCTCTGAGGAAAAAAAACTCTTACACAACTGAAGTGGTAATACAAGAATGAAGTCATAATATTACAAGAGTGTTTTGAGAATAGTCGACGTTTTATGAGAATAAAGTTGTGACGTTATGAGACGAACGTAATAATATGCCCCTGGCAGCATGATAGTCCCACTATATTTTCTTCCCTGCCAGTTTGTTCAGGGAGTTAGGGAGCAACTGCAAAGTTCAGCATGAAAAGAAGCTTGATTAAACACTTAAACATGCTTTAATTAAGGTTTTTTTTTGGGGGGGGGGGGGGGGGGCGGGGTCGGTCGGAATTGTTGTTAGTTTAACCTTGTGCTTTCTGTAACTACCATCCAGGCATTGTGCTTCCAGCAGACGGTGTTAAATATTCAATGCAAGAATGTGGTCAGGTTTAATAGGCAGCACATGGGACTCAGTTTAATTAAAAGCTTTTCATTGTAATTGTGACTCTAATACAAGCCTATCGTTAATTAGCGACTCTGAGCATGTGCGAGAAATTGCGGCGCTGGAGTCACCGTGCATGGAGAAAAAAAATTCTGAGAGGACATCATGTCTGGAAGAAAACTAACACGTTTGTTGGCGCGGATGATCATTTTAGCATTGAGAAGTACAGAAGTACCTCGACAAATTTCAACTGTTCCATGACCATGCGTGTTTCTTAAATCAATCTTCCTTATTGGAATGAATGGAAAAGCCTTAACTCCGTACCATGCTCCTCCAAAAACACAAACATTTTTTAGTAATATTTTTTTAAATGAGAAAAACAACACTGTGGTAGGGGTTGACCTGATTAGTTGACTAGTCCATTAGTCTGATTTACTACTCTGCATTGCCTTTTCTTACTTTTACACTCTAAAAGCAGTTTGGTCAAAAATAACCCAATATGGCCGAAAAGGGACTGACCCATCTATTTGGGTTATTCATGTAACACAAAAAAGTTGGGTCAAAATGAATAACCCACAAAATAACCCAAGAGTGGGTTGTTTAGTATAAAAAATTTGGTAGTTAAATGGGAAATTAATTCGACCCAATTCCTTGGATTAAATGAGTAACCCCAAAAGTTGGGTCAGCCCGTTTCTGCCCCCGAACTCTACCCAACAGTCTTTAGAGTGTACCAAATTTACTCCTTTACGTGAAATGGGTCCGTGGCACAGAAAAGGTTGGTGGACTGTGCTGAAGAAATATCAATGACGTCATCGGAAATAGAACAGTGATTCTCAAAGTGTGAGTAAGAGTACCGCGTTTACCTCGCTTATGTTTTCCGATGATGCCAAGCTTAACTCAGTGGACATCGTGTGATTATTTTCCTGACCGTTCAAATTCTCGGATAGAAAAAGACATTAGGCAAAATACCTCCATTATAAACGGAAAAATGAATGTGAACTGACAGTGGGTGGATGTTGTCAACTTCTTTCCTGCCATCTAGTAAGCAGAATGCCTGAAACTCACTTCTTAGTTTAATTTTAATCGCAACACAAAGCAACCAAGCGATGGCACTTAACTCGAAAAAAAAACTCCCAAGTTCGGGCACTTGTAAGTCAAGGTAGCACTGTATATGCAAAACCGCAAAGAGCAAGTTAGGCATTTTAAATAAATGTCAGTTCATTTCCAAATCAGGAGGAAGCAGAGGAGATGGCGAGGGGAGGCCTCCTCTCCACATAGTTGATTATATAATTCAGAATGGATAAAAGCAGGCTTAGAAAAGAACGTTTTCACTAGCTGACAGGCCCATGACTCACAGTAAATGATGTGGCAAATTAAACACAAATTGAGCTAAAAAAGTTCAGATCCCGAGGAGGACTTATGATAAATTCTATTAAGGAGGAGTCTTACCTGATGGTATGACTCACTCTCCAAGGTCCCGCTCATCAGCGCCCAAAATCTTGGGCAGTTTTTGTTCCCAGAGTCATGAGAATCTTCAACAGTCAACTACAACACCGGAAAAGTTGCATAATTGTTATTGTACAGCATTTCTTCATATCATAAACAGGAGATATTTGCTTAGTAAGTCTTATTACTTTTATTATTAAATCAGAGTAAACACCTTCTCGTGGTCCCGGGGGACGGTGTGCATTAAAATGGGCCGCCACAAATAAGTGGGGCATGATGGACGGCGGTCAAATGACTTGACTCGAGGAACAGTTTTGTCATGTTTCTGCTCTGCGTTTCAGTTGATGAGCTGATTGGGGGGGCGTGTCCTTTGGCGCCGCACCTGTTCGGCATGTTAATTAAGGACTTTAAAAGGACTGCGGCGTCGAAGGCTAGTCGTCAGAGTATTCGCCTTGCTTGCAACCATTGAACCAAGTGTCTGTCGAGAATTTCAGTATTTTTTGAACGCGTTTTTTTCCGTGTATTGGTATTTGTGTTAGTTATTTCGTACGGTGTTTTGTTTGTTTCCAAGTATAGTTTCCCTGATCCCTCTGTGACACGTGATTTTGCGTTAGTTGTCCTTCTTGCCTTATTTGCAAGCGTTTTTTGTTTCTTCCGTTTTTTCTCAGGCAGTTTGCCTGCGCTTTTATTTGTACTTTTGACGGTAGTGATTTTTGTTGTAGGTACATTTTGTTGAATATTTCCCTGTCTGTATTTGTGGGGTCCAATCATTTCCGGTTTCTACGGAACCTAACAAGTTTTAGGATTTGAGATTTGCTTGGCTAAAATATATCAAAGACTCAATTTGAGTTTGACGTGGTATTCATGGGACTGAACTTGACTTGGGCTCCGATTTAACTAGAACACGTAAGACGGTGCACTTAAAACCTACTGGAGAACCGGCTTTTATGGCTGATCTCACTAAAAAGAGCCAGTTCATTCGGATCCCAAATGGCGCTATAGGATTTGTGTTGCTTAAAGTAATTTATACATGTATGAATGTAAAAAGAACGACAACAAAAAATAGGCTATATATTTTATTTTTATTGTAAAATATGCCTTTATTTGCTCTACATACATATCTTAAACACAAGAAAACTAAACTATTTATGACTGAATTTGAACAATTATTCTTGCGATGCTAATAAATTGGTGCTATCGTTTTCTTCCAAATGGAGCACCCACTTTTGTCTCTGTCTTTTTATAGAAAATGTAAATAGACCGAGAGAGCCAGCAGGGCTGCATTTGCATTAATGCACATTATTCACTTTCTCATTTATTTATTCCACAAAGACGGCAAATAAATGCACAGCAAAGCAACCAAATTGTTGACAGTCTTCAGGAGGGAGGATGTGCCTTGCTGTGATCTCCTGTGACATCAGCCTTCGCTAGTCTATACAGCGCTCTGTCACACGTTGTCACTTTTTCTCGCCGCACTAAATCCCTCTGATAAGATTTGATGTTTCTGTGATGCTGAGAAGGCTTCCTTTTCCTTCTCTCCCTCACACTTTGTCAAATTAAAAGACAACGCTACCGCGCGAGTTGACGGAGAGCCGGGAGACAAATCGGCTGTGACAGGTGCTAAGGAGAGTTGTTATTTTTGGTGGTAATTGCGTATTATTAAGGGCGGTGAGAGGAGGACAACGGGATGGACGGAAAAAGGAGGGGGATGACAAGGAGTGGCTCCGAGAGGAAAGAAGGAGAAATCATATCCTAATGAGTTAGCGTGCAGCCTCGCGGGCACACTGAAGCAACATGCATGCTGCCAAGTGGACTCCGCATCGAGCCCCGGGGCATCGTTTCCTCCCATGTTGTGGCTCATTACAAGGCCAAGGCAGCAGCAAGTCGTGTTCATTAACTTGCTGGGGTCACTAAGAGGCCTTCAGCGTGTTCTCTAGACTATTCAGCAGCATTACGTATTAAGAAACAACTTACGAAAGTGAGTAGACCACTCACATTTTGGTGAATTTCACGTTTTCGTGGGACAACAGTGAAGAAATGGCACTTTGTTATCATTTAAAGCAGTCAGTGTGCAGCTTGTATAACGCTAACTCTTGCTCAAGGGATTTATTGGATTATAATGGTGGACACACAAAATATTGAAACTGTGGGCACAATTTGGAAATTTTCACCAAGGGGTGCGCTCACTTTTGTTGCAACCGGTTTAGATATTAATGGCTGTTGAGTTATTGGCACACCTGATGATCTCTAACGGCCCACTAATGCGCCGTACAGTCACATATGTGCCGTTTCTTCCCACCACCGTAGGCGAAAAAGGTTTAATTACAGAACAAGTGACTCGTGTACCTCAGTGAGCTGCCCAAAGCATTGAGCAAACACTTGCCCCGCCCCCCGTAAGAATCCCTAGGACATGACTCAATAGACGATCGATGGCCATGGCGCACCACCTGAAACGTCATATATAACGGGTCACGTCACATGGTACAGCTAAGGCAGCGTGGTGCTCTTTCCGGCCATTTCCACACGCCGACTGCATGGGGTGTCTAAACCACCCTGAGACGGCTGTCAGAAATAGAATGCTGCCATCTTGAACGATTTGGACTGCGTTGAGTCAGTGACGAGTCACCGGGACACATAATGGTGATGCTCGGTTTCATATACACACATACATATATATTTATATACATATATACACATATATATATATATATATATACATATATACATATACATACGTACATATATATACATACGTATATATATATATATACATATATATATATATGTATATATATACACACACACACATATTTATACGTATATACACACACGCACCCATATACACAAACACACCCAAAACAACAACAAAGCACACACCTTTCGCAACAAGCTTATTCAAGCCAAATTATTTTTTTTATACAAAGCCTTTAAAAAATTTGAGTAAACTGACAAAACATTTGTTTTTCACCTAAATACATCACTTTTCATCCAGAATCCAAGTAAATTCTCAGCCAACTGAGCGGCGTTAACACTGAAAATGCCAGTTAAGTTGCCTTAAAAGAAAAGCCCAACAAATATGCTTAACAAACATTAGTATTTCCCCCCCCCCCCCATCTCCCCAGTCACCATTTTTCCCATCGCGTTGAGACACACTGGCAAAGAGGTTTACGCGCAAAGCTGTAGTGTCTGCGAGAGATATGCTGGTGGAGTTTGGGCTCACAGTAATCCTTTGTCACATACAATGTGCAAACATAATAACGCTCACGCGGCTCTAAAGTACAGTGTAATCAGCGCGAGCGTAGCGTCACGTCAGAAACATGATACTAGATAAGACGCTATAAGCTTGATATGCGTTCAATCCTCTTAAAGGTCCCCTTTTATCATTTTTTGTTTTGAATTCTTCACAATCTTTGATATTCTTTTATGGGGTTTGCGAGATAATTTGAGTTGGAAATGAGCAGGCTGCCCTTTTCCCATGCTATTTTCTTTGGCCAGAAAGAACAGATTTTGAACGGTCCCTTTTCTGGTTAATCTTAAAAAATATTCAACATATAAATAACCGACTGGGTCTATGTGCTCCTTGATATGATATGGAAAACACCTTTCCTCTGATTGATCAACCAAAACTCATGAAATAACTAAAACTAACACAGAGGAAACGTTGACGTTAACCCGAATTAAAATGAAACATTTTTTATTTATTTTTTTTTTATTTTACAATTTTTTTTTTTTTTTAAATGAAACACAAAACAGTGGACAAAATTGCATTATGATGGAAGAGACTCATAGGTTGTGTTTAACTCTGTTTAAAAGCGAGGATGCATATTGGAAAAGTCCAAAAGACACGGAAAACCTACAACTACTTATGCTTCCTTCTGCGATTTTATGTGTCTTTCGCATTTGTTACATAACATATTAAATATGTATGTCGGGCGAGTCGGTTTGGAAAATACCACGACGTTCTGCCACATTTCGGACCATCTCACAATAAATATTCATTCGGGATGCGAGCGTGTGAGTCAAGAACCACACACTACCACACATATTTGCTCATTTTAATCATTTTAGGAGGCACTGCGGCACATCTCAAATCTTCATTGGCATTAAGTGCATGTTCCAGTAAAGGACAGCGAGCTTTTATAGTCCTCCTACTTGACCTCCTCTCTGTGCACACACCAATCTACTTCATCTCCAAGCACACTCCAAATCACTGTCTGGGCCAATTTCCCATCCCGCAGTGACATGACAGCTCGGCCTGCCAGACATTTTTGACTCAGCTTGCGATCTTAAGGAGATGATCACGCTGGATGATGCCACTTTATCGCCGCAGCCTTCAATTTATAGTAACCACAACACAGGGAGGACGCGGCCACCTGGCTGCACGGATTAACGCGTATATACACACACACTCTCTCTCCCAAGGCCATAAACACTCATTATAATGTGCTATGTCATCTGCTGTGGGTTTGGCCTGGGAATTACACAGCCCGGAGTGTTTTCCCTGACTTGGCGCACATGTAAGTATGTGTTAGTATCAAAGCAGCTTTCTGGGATACAACGGGATTATTGAGTGTGAAGACGCCGAGCTGACATCTTGTTTGATAAGATACGATCTATTATATTGCGTGGCCTAGTGAGTCGAACGTTGACGTTCTCTCCGCTCGGCTCAAAGCGGAAGATGGGCGACGTCCCATTTGTCCCGCTTTCATCCAATGAGCGGAAGAGAGTACACAAGTCGTTGTTGAGGAAAACAAAGAAACGCAGCGGAGCAGGTCTTTAGTTCTCGGGAATAGAGCAAGACACAAAAGAAAATCCAAGCAAACACTATTTGGCAAACAAATTTTAATTATCTCTTTCCTCATTAAAATGAATGGAGTGCATTACTACGGATTGCCGCACCGTTTAAATTCAAATATCCCTTGATTGAAATTTAGAAAGCAGACACATACACTAGATGATACTCATTAGCCCATCTATAGTGTTTGCCGTTATGCGTTAGCATTAAGCTAGTGGACTTTAAAGCAGTTATGTGGTTGTTTTCAATGCACAGCATGTAATGAGATATATATGTATACATATATTAGTGCTGTCAAATGATTACATTTTTTTAAATAATCGCAACATTTGCCAAAATTAATCGCGATTAATCGTAGTGTTCAACTACAATTTTTTTTTTTTTTTTTTTTACAAAGTTGGAACAGTTATGTACTTGAGTAAAATCTTGGAATTAATGTTTGGAAAAAAAACAAAAGTATATTTCGATTCAAAGACTGTTCGAATAGCTTTCTTTGATCCTTGAATACAATTCTTTTCCTGTAAAATACAACAGTTGAATGATACACCAAAGACATACAACGAATATGGTCTTTGAATTTGGCTGTATAAATTGTGAAAATTATTTTGGATTTCTCCAATGATCCATCAAGCAACTGTTTAAAGTAAAATTACATAAAAGTCCGTCTTTGCGACAGTGACTCTCCTCTAAGTTTGGCTGCACAGTGAGCAGAGGTCGGCTGCTACAGGAAGTAAATAAAACTGAGTTAACTGAGTTAATTTTTTTGGTGCGTTAGGAAATTTAAATGAATCTCCATAGTTAATGCTTTAAATTTGACTGAAAAGTAAGTGTTTCATATTGGTCGATATCGATTTTTTTTCTTAACTTTTTTTTCTTTGTTTTTTTTTTCACTATTGAAAATAGACCCGAAGAAAAATACATTTAGGTTATTTATTTTAACATATTACTAAACCTTTAATAAGAGGTCAATGTAACTAAGAAAGAGCGAAATAAACTGGTCGATATAAAGATTAAATTAACTCCATTTTAAAGATAATGCGCTTAGAAGGGCTGAGAAATGTTTGAAAAACTGTCACAATCTAAGTATTTCATATCAGTCGATATTGATAATTATTGATTTTGTTTCAAACCATTTCTTTAAATAACACTTAACTGTTTTTTGTACATCGTTATGTACTGTAATGTGCAGTTTGTCCTCCATCAGTGCATTGTAAATGCTTATTTGCATTAGGTCTACCCCAAAGCAGTTGTTAACACATATTAGGCTTCATTCAATGTTCATTCAATGTAAGTGAACGAATATTCTCTTGCAGTGCATACATCATCATTGACCAACCGTCTTAGGACTACTTTATCTTTTTAGCGGACTCATTATTGCCATAGACCGTTCATATTTTACTTGATTGATTTTACCTTGAGTGCGATGCCGGTGTCGGATAAGGCTAACTACTATTAGCATGTCAAAGACAAGAACTCCTCTACTTGTACACCATGGCTCCATCCACGGGTTTTTAATAAGGTTATCATGCATAATATAATTTAAATGTAAGAGTTGTACTGAGTCGAGTGGTCATTTACTCGAGCAAAGTTACGGCGCTCGCTCGCTGGATGCGAGTATAGCGCACAGTCGCCGCCGGGCCAGCGCGCATGCTCCGTGGAGTTAACGAAGGAATTTTCTGTTGGTATCGATCACGTGTCAATCGAGATTATCGATTATATATATATATATATATATATATATAGCCTGTGAGACCAAACTAGCCATCTCTAAATGAACTTCAAAACAAGCAATGAAAGCTGCTCATTCTCCATGACCTGAATTGAATTGAGATAATTGCCAAGGACATGAATATTAATAGTTTAGCTCGTGGCCTTCCTGTTGCTTCATGCAACGCATCCACTTAGTGCATGGCGTTTGCATGTGTGCTTTTGACGAAAATTCTATATTGTTATGTGCTTTTTCCTTGTGAAGAATCATTTCTGTCCACTAGTTTGTCTTGAAGCAAACTTTCTATTCAGCCATTGTGGAAAATACAAAGATTGTACACAACTCTGAACAGTAACGTTAGCCCAGAGATGTAGGTCAGTCACGGTTACCATGGCGACATTGGAGATGCTTCAAGAGAATGTCCCATCACAATGATTAATTTGTCATTTGATGGTCAACTTACTAAACTGCATGTATGGATTCTTACAGAACATTTGCACTGAGTCACCGATGACGTAGTGGTTCACTCACCTGACTGACGGGCGCAGGGAGCGTGGCTTCTGTTCCCACTCAGCGACGGGGTGAACGGGAGAGTCAATAGTTGTCTGCCTCTAGACTGTTGCTCTCTGTACCCTCTGATTGTCTGGCAACCCTGAGTAAGATAAATGATATGGAAAAATAAATGGGATGGCCATTCAGGAGGTTATAATATTACTGATTGCGTATGCAAATGTATCAGAAATACCAGGACAGAAATGTGGACACCGCGGTTAGCAGTTTAGAACCACTTTCCACTTGTACGCAAGACTATCTGGATGTGATCATTTTCATCTCTGTTCTAGTTTATTCCAAAGGCCTTCGACAGGCCTGAGGCTGTTTGGCATTTAATTTTTTTTCACTCCACAAACATCCCAGCATGCACTTAAGGCTGAAGCATTTCAAGCTTTAGACTCTTCCCACAAAGTTGGAAAAAGAATTTTCCAAAATGTCTTGGTTTGTGATTGTTTTGTGTGAATCATCTGCCTGTCGCTATACATCACAAGCGTTGAGAAATAAAGAAAGATACAATGTTTGTAGTCAGTAAATACTTTTCTGGTGGTTGTCGATCATCATTCAAAGAGGAAGTCAACCCAAACGTTTTTTTCAAGAATATGTTCTATGCAAGCCCACCAGTTGAAACACGGCATTCTGATAAATATTGCGTTTGCGGAATAAGAGTTAGTCCACCCGTTTTTAGCCATCTCACGGGGCGGCCATTTTGTCACTTCTGTCGACTGGAAATAACATCACAACTGCTCAGGGCGCAGGTAACGACCAATCACGGCTGACCTGTTTTCAGAAGCTGAGGCGTGATTGGTCGTTACCTGACCAGAATAAACAAAATGTGCAAAATTCGGGGAGCTTTTGAGTAAGGGAAAGGCCTCAAAAATTTCAAGAGGACAATTGCATTGCATACTCAGACCTTAATAAAGCGATACAACCTGACGTGTAATTAATTTATTAAGATGCGTATATCACTACTTTTGTCCACATAGCGTACACTTACTCAGAGCACACAGCTGGTACAAGTTGGCCTTTGAAAAAGGCACACGCGTGTAGAAATGGGTCACTGATCCACATTGTGGAAGGCCAAGCATTTGCTCCAAAGCCCCTCAGTGGGGACTTGAATTAATTCACCTCTTAATAGTACACACTGTATATTACTTGTTACTTATTAATTATAGAAGCCATCAATAAAAATGCAAACACAACTGTCGCCATCATAGTAGTGGTAGCTCAGTATCAGTATTTAATAACATGACAAAACCATTAAGGATGTTAATAAAATATGATGAACGAATTTGAAATCAGCCAGCACTACTGATGCCTACGACAACGGGCGGATTACTTTGAAATGTTAGCATTTAGAATGTCTATACTGTTTGTTCTTGACGAGAGGAGCAGCATCACCATATGTGGCCCACACACATACACAGACAAACAAACAAACAAACACAGTATGTAACAGTGGCGTTCGATACCCGGCAGTTCACCGAAGGGTCACTTACAACACTGCGGCTGCCTGTCACTCAAATAAACACACACGAGCACACGCACACACACACTCACACTCGCATCGCAGTGGGCTCTTGTGTTTTTGCCTTTGTTGGAAATTACAGCGGCGATTTTCAAGCGCGTCGCCGTGGCAACGACGGGTTTGATACATGTCGACAGAACGTGTTGCGCCGCGGAGATAAAAGGTGGGAGGAGTTATGACATCAGGATGGGATGGAGGCGCGGGTTACATGTGCTTGAGTCCATATGATGAATGGATACGAGGAGTGTGCTTGGGACGTCTCATCCTGATAGAAGGAGGCCCAGAGATGAACCGTTACCGGCGCACCGTGAACCGAGCGAGCGAGAGCTTAGAGAGAGAGGGGCACGAGAGTGTGGTGCTATTTTAGTCTGGACGTTGTCATGGAAACTGCAGCCTCACTACAAATGGAGACGTCCAGAACACATGTATCGTCGGACAAATGGCGCGTAGGGCCCAGCGTGATACTCGGACATAGCCGCACACAGCATCCTGCTAGTGTGTGTGTGTGTGTGTGTGTGGGGGGGGGTCGCGGGGTATGTGGAGGGAATAAGATTTTGGTTTTTTTTATTTTTACTTTTTTGTTTTTTTTAACAGCGCATTTCTCACAAGCATCCTCGTCTGCTCCTTCCTTCCCTCCATCTCCTGCACTCTGAAGGACGGAGGTATTCCCACATTTCTCTGTTGCTATAGCAACACCGCAGCGAGAACGGGAAGGAGAGGACGCAGGGAGGAGTGGGGGGGGGGGGGGTTGGGGGGGGTGTAGTGCAGAAAGAGGCCTAAAGATGAGCGGATGTGTGAACAATGCTAATTCTAACGTGATGGTGAACTCCCCGCTCTAGTCGCATCGCACAATGCGCAGCCTCCGAATTTGCATAATAGCCTGTGGGAATATATTTGCGTGCTCAAATAATGCATTGGATTTTTTTTTTTTTTTTTTCGTAGCTGAAATGTCATCAAACCTGCGCGCGTGCGTTACGTGCGCTTCCGTTTCATGCGTTCAATCATCACACAGCAACGTCAGAGCATCCGCGAGACAAGAAGATGCATCTCTGTGGAAAGCGTATCGCAGCCAGGGGAAGGCCAAAGCTATTTCGCATCAATGTCATCATCCCATTCGATCAGGATGGAACACGTTTGTATTATCGCTTCATATACACACGCACACGCGCGCATACAGTACAAGGCCCTAGAAGAAAGCCGTGTTGCATCATGTTAAGACGCATCACTGCGCCGCAGAGGGGGCGAGCACCTTCCTCCGTCGGCATACACGAGTTTGAGTCAAAACTCAATAGATGCATATCATATCTAATATTCTGTCATTAGTGCCCAATGCTTTTATGCTGTTTGGTACGTGGAGCAGTCTGCTGCATGTCAACTGCCCCGCTTGTCCTCTCCCAGCAATCAATAACTCATCTCTCCACGTCAATATTCCTCTGCCCCTTGGGACTTGAATGTCTTTCTTTAGGACAGAAGGAGAATTGGCAAGATGGCAGCGATGGGATGGGAAGCGGAGAAAGTGGAATTTCTTCCGCTTTTCTCCTGTTTTCGGTGCTTCCGTCGAGTGGAATCTTCAAGCTTGGGTCAGTGATGACGTGGCATGTATATTTCATGAAGGACATGGTTTTACTAGACAGGCATTTAGTTGCATAGCATGATATCTTTATCTCAATCAAAAATTCATTTTGGAATACATATCATGGATTTTTTGCTTTTTGAATTGTAAATAAAGAAAATGATTCCCTTAAAAGTGTTTTCATTTCATTTCAATGGATACAAAAATCGAAACAAAACGCATACTTATTTTACACTATCGCTTGGACTCATGATCATAAAGTAATATTAAGTTTATAATGTCAATTTGGAGTAAATATGACACTTCTACCTCAAATTGCTAGCATGAGTTAGAATCTTCCAACCTAAATTTAACAGTGAAGCAGAATTTTTATTTTTTTTTAAATAATTTTACATCCGATTTGCTTGCTTATTTTAATCATTAATATGCGTTTGTGCTATCCAAAAAGCATCTTTAAAAGAGAAATCAACCCAAACATTTTTTTTTCAAGAATGTGTTCTATGCAAGCCTACTAGTTGAAACAAAGAATTCTGATAAATATTGCGTTTGTGGAATAAGAGTTAATCCACTCGTTTTTAGCCATCTCCGGGGGCGGCCATTTTGTCACTTTTGAAAATGACACCACAACTTTTCTCTGATGAAGCTCGCCCCTTTAATCAGTAACATATGATCTTGTGTCACTGTGAAAGTTCAAACTTCCATTATAAACATTTTTTGTTTTTGCCATTAATTACGGTGCTTGTTTCTCCTTTCGTTTTAAGCTATAGGAACAAACTATTTTTCGTGCTTTCACTTTAGGTACAATGGTTTCCAGCAACCTTTGTGCCTGTAGATCCAACTAACAGCATAAGAATGCTAAGCTAACTGCTTGCCATCTCCAGCTTCATATTGACCCAAGAAACATGAGAGGGCTTTTAAATTTCTCATTTAATTAGCAGGAAAGCAAACAAATGACCCCAAATGCCAAGCTCTTATAAGCTGTATAAAAACCTAGCGTACTCCTGGGGCACGTGCGGGCTAAGTAAATGTTCCGACATAATGCGCAGCGCCGATAAAAGCCAAAAGCATTGAGAGTCTACAGAGTAAAGACATCGCCTCCATCAGACGTTATGGTAAATCAATAATCAAGTAAGTATAATCTAATAGCGGCATCCGCACTGAACCCGAGTGTGTGTTTGGGTGTGTGGGCGTGTATCCACTAGGGAACACTTTGCTACACACTGTACATTCCTGCAGTAATTACTCCGAGGTGTCTGCTCTGTGTGTTTGCTACAAACTAAATATTCATAGGACAGTAATCGCTGTCACTTCATCACGTAGACTACAGAGGATAAAGGCATTAAAGGACAAGCGCTACGCAACATATATAATAAATATATGCAACTCTGGAGAAAAATAAAATAAAAAAATCTACACACTCTTTTCATGCCCATTAATCAGACAGTGGGTCCTCAGTTCACAAATGACCCGGCTCAATCCAATATGTTTGCAAACTAGTGAGAAATTAGGGCATTTCACTAGTGAAAATGAGAGTAATTCAGTTGTGCGTGTGAGTGAGAGAGTGAGAGAGTGAAAGAGTAAAAGAGAAAGAGAAAGATAGAGAAAGAGCAAAAGAGAAAAAGAGAGAGCAAAAAAGAGAAAGAGAGAAAGAGAAAGTGAAAGAAAGAGCAAGAGAGAAAGAAAGAGAGAGAGAGAATTTCAGTAACGCGTGTGAGAGCATTTCAGTAGTGTGTGGTGTGTAAGAGTATTTCAGTAGTGTCCATAAAAATGTTTTGGTTGTATACAAGATTGTTTCATAACTTGTGAGAGAGCGCATTTCAGTAGCTTAAAGAGAGAGTTCAGGTTGAGTGTGAGAGTGTTTAAGTAGTGTGTGAGAGCTTTTCACTAGTGTTTGTGAGATTGTTTCAGTAGTGCGTGACCGTGTGTTTCAGTTAAGTAGTGTGAGAGAGAAAGCATTTCACTAGCGTGAGAGCGCATTTGAGTTAGTGAACATGAGAGCATTTTAGTAGTTAGTATGAAAACGCTCAGGTTGAGTGTGAGTATCTAGAGTGTGAGAGAGTGTTTCGTTAGTGTTTCAGTAGTGTGTGAGAGTGTGCTTCAGCAGTGTGTATAAGAGCATTTTTGTAGAGTATATAAGAACATTTCAGGTATGAACGAGAGGGTCTTTCAGTTGCGTGTGAGAGCATCTCAGGAATGTGTGTGAGATCATTTCAGGAGCACGTGTGAGCATTTCACAGTGTGTACGTGCATTTCAGTAGCCCGCATGAGAGTGTTTTAGTGCCGCACGAGTGTTTCAGTCGTAAGCACATGCCTGTCACGTGTGGGTGCATTTCAGTAGTGTGTGAGAGTGTTTCAGTTGCGCATGTGAGATTTTAGTAGTGCGCATGAGAATGTTTCCGTCAGTCAAACAACGAGTTGGGTTTTGTGGGCTTTAAAAGTGACATGAGCAAAGTCAGGTTGTCATCAGGCAGCAGAGTGTAACCTTTTCCACGCACATCAGCAACATTTGTGTGCTTGCACAAACAATCAGCTTTTCTTCCTCTCTCTCTCTCTCTCTCTCTCTCTCGCTCTCTGTAGGTTACATGCCTTGTTGGTCAGGCTGATTGTTTCATCCCTGGAGGTGGCGAGAAACTCTGCAGGCTTGTGAAATCTCGTGACACATACTGGATAGATAGTGACGCATGTCCACTCGAGCAATGTGGCCACTGGACGTATCTCTGCAGCCGCCACACCGAGAAATCACATTTGGATGGGGAAAAATCCCAAATGATCTATCTGTGTGTCTTTCTATAAATCTAACGGGCTATCCATCTATAAAAAATAATCACCAGTCAATAAGAAATTTGATTTAAAAACGTATCTATTTGTTATAAATGAGGTTTCGGTCCAACGCTGTGGACAATTAAGGCCTTCTTGTGCAACAGGAAAGAAAGAGCTCCATGGCCATCAATATTTCTAGCATCCATTAAATAGTTCAACTGAGAATCTACAGTCTTCTGGTAGCTACTGTTAGTTTAATATATAGCATTAAAGCTAAAAGGAGCAAATTGGTGTCATGACCCGGACATGAACTGGGATTGCATGCCCATTGCATTTAATGTCGAATTTCCTCTCGTATAGTGTCATTCGACAGTAATCATGATCTTCTTTGTACGGGCAGAATTGCTGCTGCAGATCTGATAATGGACGTCATTAGGAAGCGAAGGTGTACCTAATGAGGTGTCCAGCGAATGTTTACGTCCACGCGACAAGTTAAAAAGCAAGCGAGTCACCTTAAATTGCTGTCTTTCATCCATCTGATTAAGTCAAGCCAGATCTAAAAGTGCTCCATGCTCACGTAAATAGGAACAGGATTATTATTATATTTTGATGTGATGTTTTGCTCTTCCCGCAGCCCACGCAGCCACATCAAATATGTCCGCCCCGCGCTTATTTATCTGACTGTGAAGTGTGAAGGAACGAGAGGCTTTGGCATTTTTCATGGCTCCCAACGCGAGGGCAGAGAGAGAGACGCGGCCCGCAGACTGACACCTCGGCTTCGCAGTGGAGTCGATGTTGTGTCAGGTTCCCCGTGGACTGCGCCGCCTGTCTACGGGCCACGGGGGCCGGGGGATTCCCTCGAGAAGCGCGCAGCTGGGACGTTAGTTATTGAATTTGAAGGGGAGGAGATATGTGCACTACATGTGACACCGCAGTGAAAATTCTACATTCTGCTAAGGGAAATCAGCATTTCTAGTATTCCTTTTAACAAGTTCTATATTTACTGTAGCTATTTTGATGTCAATGAATTCATAAGCTGAGAAGTCGTTGTTTATCATGTCATCCACAGTCAGGGTTTTAAATCAAATGCACACATATACAGAACATTGCCCAACACACTCATAATACAAGCAGGAACAAGTCTAAGTAAAAAAGCAATAATTCGCCTTTTTGCTTTTTTCACAGTTTATCTCATGCATTGATTCGCTAGCTAACAGCAGGATTGACGGCTCATTCACTCAAATCATATTTAAGAAGCATGATGTCAACAATCTCTTAATTCTTCACGTTTGCTTGTATTATGATGGGCAAGATTGGTAAATATGTATATTTTATCTCATGAAACCATGACTGCTGTCAGTTATGATAAACAATGATTTCTCGGCTATGTTTATCTTGTGCTACGGTGTGACCATAATAATCTTGGTTAATGCTCACTACAAGTGTCACTTTAGTTCACTGTTATGAAAGATTATTTCTACTAGTTATTTGCGCCACAGAATCACATCCATCAAAATTGTCCCCTAGACATGGGGGTGGCCAGTGGACTGGCCGTAGCACCACATAGCTCCGTCCCTGGCAATTTTTAATTTTTTTTTTTTAAACTCAATTTGCCAAGTTTACATTTGAAAATCTGCATTTTCATTTTCTTTTGTTTTGTGATTAAAAGAAAATATATATTTTTTGTGGATTGTACAGTATCAAGAATATTCCAGATTTCTTTTTGTGTGTGTAAACAAGCTGGTGTTGCTATATTCTTCAATAAGTGATTGTGTGGAATCACATTTGATTACCAATTCCACCTCGTATTACACGATTCTTCATCATATTGGATTCACTCATTAGAATAACTGTATTGGCATATTAGCCAACAAGTTGATAATTAGGGTTTTAATTAGTCAAGATCAGTGGGACGAGCGCTATCTTTGGAGATGCCAGCACAACCCGATGTTTGTGTGCCGTTATTATGATAACAGATATTTTGTTGTAGTGCAGTCAGTCAAATCTGTTTACAGTTTCTGTTTACTAGCCAGCTGGCACCACAACCCGACAAGATTTGCGGTAAAACCACTACATTTGTACAGTTTATCCAAAAGTAGCACTTTTTACAATATAATGTGGTGACTCGCATTTCTAGAGAGGCTACAACTGTGAGAAGTTAAAAATGTATATTTGTGTGTGTGCGTGTGTGTTTTGGCAGTGGTAATTAACTTTGAAATAACATCTGTACTTTTTCCTATTGTCACATTTATTATTAGTGCTGGTATGTGCCAACACGAGGAAACAATTAGAACTAACTACATGGTAATGCCTATATTAATATAAACGCACTAGGAGGATAAATAAGCGAAAAAAAGATCTTTTATAATGGCAATTTTTGTTTTGTTTTCTTTTGTTTTGCCTGAAATGTGAACGCAGACTTGAATGACCTCAACTCACCTCACATTAAACAACGCTTTGGCAAATAGTGAACAATTCTTCAAAAAAAGAGGCTTCAAGCTGTTTATTGTTAAGTTTACTGTGAAACTAAACAAACAAAGAGAATTACACCTGTATTTAAAGCAACCACATTGCTTAGCCTTTCTTGCTCTCCTAGCTTAGTGCTAACACTGAATAGCATCTGTTATGGTGCTATAACCCTAAACAGACAATATAACAGTACTCACAGTCATATATCTTTATCATCTGTGAAGAATATTAGTGCTGTACTGAGGAGTTGAGAGGAGCTGAGGTGTCTCAATGAACAGTGTATTCATCGGTCAGCCAAGGCGGGCCATTTTTGAGAGGTCGCAATAAAATGTTATAAAGTCCTTTACTGCTGTTTACTTGACTCTGGATTCAAGTTTGTTGCTACTAATCACTTCCTGTAGTGTCTTTTTTAACTAGTTTACATTTGCATCCATTATACTTCAGTACTGTTCAGTATTATATTTTATTACATTGTAAACACACGCAAAAAAAAAAAGAAAGACAGTTATTGGTGATATTTCTCAAATTATGAAACACTATCTTACCTTTCAGGGAGCAAAAAGGTCAGTCCATTTCCTGTCTTGTTATTCCAGGAATCAACAACAGTCCATATCATTAAGGATGTCTTGGTATAATCCAGAAGTCTCTGCAGGCGTTGGATGGTACTCCACCTGAAGCCATCATATACAGTGAGGTACAACTTTCTTCAATATTAGAGTCTCACCATTTGAGTTTCATTTAAAAGCGTTCATACAATTGTAACAATGAAGGACCTTTCAATCATCTTATACAACCTTTAAGACTAGCCTGCAAATGTTATATCACCACCATAATGTATTTAGTTCAACATGATAAGATGGCCTTGAAAAAAAAAAAATTGTACATTAAAACGCAATCAGAATATTGCTGGAAAAAAAGAAATACAAAAATAATAAAATAAAATATAAAATAAAAATCCCAATTATTGTTCAAAATCCTTTCGCCAAAGCGCTCAGTTCTCCACGGTAACATTCGGGTAGGAACATCGGCTCCATGGCGACCGTGCAGACTGCACGCTCCCACATGAGACGTTATCTCGTATGCTCTTTGAAATCTGACGACAGGGCCGCCAAACGGATCACATCAAGGGAGAGGCCATATGTTATGTCTTTAGCCTTCATTTATATTCGAGTGTGTCCAGCCCTGTTTTGCTAGATGCGTCTGTCGGGCCTGCGCTCGCGTTTACTGCGATATGCATCAGCGTTTTAATGGGATGCACGGCCCAAAAAAAAAAAATAAATAAATAAATAAAAAAGCAGCCAGTCTGAGAATAAGCCTGGCCGCGTTTGAGACAACCTGACTCACTTGATCGATTGCTCCACTTGTGAGATTATACTGCGGGGCAAAGCGTAACACATTCACTGTTAAGCATTGAACGGAATGAGCTGGTGTTTGTTGACATGGGAGAGACGTTCCTTTAATAACAGACAACAGAGTCTCGTGGGGTTTATTGTCAGAGTCAGACGCCCATCTCATATTATCACCTCGACTATGACTAGTCGTCAATGTTGTGTGATCGATACGGACCTGCGAGTGACGGGAGGAAAAAAAAACAAACAAAAAAAAAAAACCCATGAAACAGATCCTGTAACTCTGAAGGAAGGCTTCAACCACGACAAAACATAAAAAGATGCATTACAGTCACAAATGTGTTTATCATACGTATCGTCAGGTACACTAGGAAATTATGTGTGAATGCTGGGATACCATCAAACAAAATTAACTGCGTTCTGGTGAATACACAGCACAGCATATCACATTTGCTCCCCTACTGGTTGTGAGCAGCATAGGAGACATCAAATGAATCGGATTGGATGCTTGGATACAAAGTCAGATATTTAACTAATTAATACGTCAGAGCAGAGAGCCGTGAGGCCGGAGGTTTTTCGCAACACAATTTGGAGCGTAAAGAGAAAATGAAGCATCAAGCCGGAATCATGAAGGACTATCTACGCTGTCGATACGAGAAGCCGATTGTTGCCATATGCATCGAAAACAAACAGCGCAGCTGCTGTGACTCATAACTACGGAAAAATAAGGAAAACATTGTATTGACAGTTCATGTGTTCATGTAAATCCAAAATAATGGGATACTCAATACGGCCATTAAAATGTTTAAAAGGAGAAGAAATGTCAGTTTAAAAACAACTGTTAATGGCAAATAACTTGCGAACGTCACGACCAAACACAGAAAAACAGGTGATCCGGGACAGTTGTCACCTGAGCACTTAGGCACTGTGATGTCCTTTTCAGTCAACAGCCGAGGGCGCTATAATGTCAAAATGGCCACCCCCTAAGATGGATACAAACGGACAGATTTTTCTGCTTAATTCAGATTCCACAAATGCAATATTAATCAGAATAGCGTGTCGAGACTAGTGGGGGCGCATAGAATAGATTATTGTCGAGGAAATATTTGACTTGACTTCCACTTCAAACAATGGCGCTGCTATTAAGCGCACGATAAGGAGAAACGAACGCAGAGTAGCGTCAATGTGAACGCCTCTCCCTCAGTATTCACACATTATCCGACCACACGTCCAGCCCGCGCTCAATTGCAACAAACATTTTACGTTCCTGCTTGATGAAAAATGGCATTTAAAACTTCTCAACCAAACAAATGTTATCGCTATCATACCGCGAGCTACTAAATCTCATCTCGCTTTCATGGAACCGCTCCCTTTGTGGTGTCTGCTGGACGTATACCGGAGAGTGACTAATAGCCTGTCTGAATATGTTAATAGAGCAGATGACACCTTTCATTAGCACGGTGACTAATGGCGGAACCACAACCCATACGTCCACTCCAGGTTTAGCAGAGAATTCCTCACGTTTTGCTATCGCGGGTTGCCATATTGAGCCGCCACAATCCAATATATGATTCATTTATTTCACACATAATGATACATGGCTAGACAACTGTACACATTATATCAAACTAACAAAAATAAAGAAATACAGAGTTGAAACGCGAGAAGCGCAAATGGCATCGAACATATGAAAGTTACACTGTAAAAATGCAGTTCTTACAATTGTCATACAACCAGACATTGTTATTATTGATATACTGTACATTTCCGTTCGTTCTAATCATCCTCGGTCGGATGTTCGATCCCTTCTCGATTGCGGCTGCAGAGAGATGTCGAAACGTCATTATGACGGCGTTTATGGCATGATTATAGTCACCATGAGCAAGGAGGTCATATCAAATTCCTGGCTACGGATCTGCCTGAAATAACACACAGAAGTCAACACTTTATTTTAGCCGTACAGGTCTTTGCATGGGAATACCGCTCCCTGTGTGTGAAACATTAGTTGGAACATTATGGCATTGTCAGAATTGATACGATTCAAATACCAAGTAGCCGGCTGTTACAAAATACATAATACACCCTCGGAACACAAAAATTTGTAATGATTACTACTGAAGCAACAGACAGAAGTTTGTCAAACAGAGATCTGCGTTTACCGTACTACAACCTAAATAGACTTGAAGCCAATTCAAAGATTCACAATGAGTGTTGCAATTGAGCCCTTATGTTCTCTGAGAAGTAGCCAAACTGAAAACGTGTATCATAACCAACCTCCCCAATCTCGGCCCCCCTCGTTATTCACATAGAAACAAAATCTACCGGAGTATACATCCACCCCAAAATATCTCTGCGTCGGAGTTTGCAATGATACATATTTAAATGAAAATATATTTATATCATTTGTGGATTTTTCACAGTAGTTTGTACTGCACTGTACCTTTTTGTCCATCTATTTATGCCTACATTATTGTCACCTTGGGGAAGTCTATTAAGTCACTTCAGAGCAAGTGTGGCTTCTTTTTGAGAAGAAAAATGTCTCTCGGATTTCATATCTCCGTAATCTCTGCCGTCTTCAGCGTGGTAAGTACTAGTGTGCATGTCTTCCATCTCTCCAGGCCAACGATGATTTAGGGGCCGATTACTCCCAAAGCCTTGTTGTTTTTTTTTTGTTGTTTTTTTTTTTCCCCCTTCCCTTTTGACAACACAGTTTGGAGAAAATGCAAAAAAAACATTTGCTTTGGCACAGATTTACATTGTAGCAATGTCCATTCCTTGATCTCCTTGGCCATGAGCGTTACAACAAACACAAGTGGCCCACTGTGGTAATCCTTGGCTCAGTACACCATCACGGACGAGTCTTTGTGTTTGTGTGTCGCCATGTCCCATCTATCCCGTCTCCTGGTGTAAAGTCAATGCACTCTAGTGTCTCATCGTTCCGAGCATAAACCCAACATGAATCCCCTCTCTGTCCCACAGGCGCTTTTAGATCTGAGTCTCCTGGACATTTTCCTTTGAGTTCCCCTTGAAGAGAAGCGGCTCCATTTGGGGGTTCTGGTTCTGGCCCATGAACCCTTTAATGGATCCGTGTAGGCCCATGGTGGGCATCGGGAGGGACATGGGCAGAGGCGGCGACATTGAAATCGGGTTGCTGTTGGTGCCGTTTCCCGAGGAGACGAGCAGATTGGATGTCGAGATGGGGACGGGCGTGCAGGAGATGGGCATTTCCTGGCCTGGCTGGTTCTTGTGCATTCCTCCCGATCCCATTCCGTCGGGACCGATACTCAGACCCATCACGTTGTTGTTGAAATGGTGGGTCTTGTAGTAATGGTTCAACGTATCCGAACGGCCGATGTTGGGAAGGTTGACTATTTCGGGATGATGGATCCGTAGGGTGCCTTCTCCGCCGCTGCCGGTGTTCATGGTGGAGCCGCCCGAGATACCACTTCCGGCACCGGCTCCGATCTCGTCTTCCACGTTGACGATTTCGATGGCTCTGGCCGGGCCGTGGTGCTTGTGCAGCTGGTGTTGCTTGCGGAGCTTATAGAAGACCACCAACATTACGGCTGCCATAAAAGTAATGGCCACGAAGCAACCAATGATAATCTTGGTCGTTTTCATCACATCATCCAGGCCGGGAATGTTAGTTACATCAATTATGGAGACAGTCACTGCGTTTTCCGTGGCTCTGTTTGCTCGTGGCGACAGCGAGGAAAGCGAAGAGAGAGAAGGGGTTATAGTGATGCCGTCCAAGACCACTCTTTCAACAGTAGGATTAGGGAAATCTATGAAGGTCTCATTAATGTACTGCCTTGCCGAGTTCTTATCGTCCCCTCCTCCCACCGTCTCAACTGTCTCCACAGTGACGGTGGTGAAATAGCTGTAGCTGTTGCTGGGGTCCGACGCGGACACATTGAGCACAGCGGTGGCGGTGGTGTTACCGGCCGAGTTGGTCACCATGCAAGTGTACTGTCCGGTGTCCTGCACGGTCACGTTGGTGAAGTTGAGCGTTCCGTCGTGGAGCACCGAGATCCTGACGCGGTACGACCCGTGGGTCATCAACGTGCCATTCGGAGTGAACCAGTTGACCGAGGTCATGGAGGTGCCCGTGCGGCATTTGAGTTCAGCGGCCATGCCCTCGGTGACGTTGAGGTCCGTGGGCGGCTCCACGATGACCGGGGCGTAGCAGGTGAAATGGCTCTGGTCCAGTTCGCCGATGTACTTGCCCTTCAGACCCGGCGGCGCGTGGCATCGGGCACAGCACGTGGTGTTGCTCGGAACCGTTTCTTTCAGCCACCAGCTGAGCCACAGAACATCACAGTTGCACACCCATGGGTTGTGGTTGAGATGCACCCTCTCCAATTGGTGCAAAGGCGTGAAGAGGTCATGAGGCAGTGAATGAAGCGAATTGTGTGATAGGTTGAGCTCCTCCAAGTTTTTGAGGTCATCAAAAGCGTTGCGTTCAATGACCGACACCTTGGAGTGCATGAGCCACAGCTTTCGGAGCGACACGAGGCCCTGGAACGAGCCCGGCCGGACTATTCCCAACTGGTTCCCCGACAGCTCCAGCTCCTCTAGGCGTACGAGCGGGGTGAGGTTGGGGATGTCCTTCAAGCCGCACATGCCGAGATTCAAGAAACGCAGGTTGAACAGACCTTCGAAGGCGGCCTCCGAGATGAAATCCAGTTTCCTGAGTTCCCCGAGATCGAGACGGCGTAAAGAGGGAACGCGGTGAAAGGCGAACGCCGGCAGCGTCTCGATGGGGTTGTTTCGTAGCCATAGTTCCCTTAGCTTGCTGAGGTACTCGAAGGCCTGCGACGGTACCACGGTGAGACGGTTGTCGAAAAGCTCCAGCGTGTTGAGGTTTGGCAGCCCATTGAACGCTCCCACCTCGATCTGCCGGATGTGGTTCTTGGAGAGCTGGAGGATTTCCAGATGCCGCAGGTGTTTAAAGGTGTCAGACTTGATCACCTGGTGTGGAAACAGAAACACGGAGGCATGTTTGTAGCACCTCCCGTCAAAACATACAAAGTGAACACCGGCGTGATGTCGCGCTCACCTGAATTGTGTTCTCTTGGAGATTGAGGTATCTTGTGTTTTCTGAAATACTGTCTGGGACTTGGTCTAGAGTCTTCCTCGTGCAGATGACACGGCTCGCCTGATTGGAGCAGCTACAGGGCACAGGGCAGGGGGGTGCTGCCTCTGTCAGCTGAGGTCCATGGTTGTGGAACCACAACAAAAGGTGGACCAACCAGAGGAGGGGGGAAGGGGTGCAGTGGCTGGTCACCATGACAACACGCATGGCAACTGAGTCATGACCCACCCCTACTGCTGTATGATGTTATAAATCACCTCCTAACGGGGGACTTTAAGTGCTTATTTTTATGTTCATATTTGATGTTCTTCTGCTGTTTTTCTCCTTCAAGTAGACCACTTAATAATTTAGAAAGACGGGTGTAATGTTATATTAAAGACTCTATCTTTAATAGATTCTTATTTTACTTTGCTCATGCTTCTTTGACTACCAAGCACCTTGATCTTCCTTGCATGTCATTTTAAGAAAGCATGTCCTTTTTTGTTCCCATGACAATTATTAGTATAAAATGATATTTGGGAGGGAGTTTGCTCCGGAAAGCGTCTTCTCTGCAGAGGTTGTTTGTTTCTTCTCACTGTGGAAGGAGGGGCTGGCGGTGGAAGAGAGAAAAGGAGAAAAAGAAAGAAAGGGGGTCAAGTCATGCACAGTGCGGTAGCTTTGAGATATTAGCCTAACACATTCATGCAAGGATGCCCAGGATGGAATTTAATTATGAAAATATTACAATGTCCTGGTGTCGGAGACAAGCAAGGTCAGGCTTTGAGTTGTGAAGAAGTGTCTTTGGATTTGTGGCCTGTAGCACAACTTGAGAGTAAGCTGCCATTTTCTTGACAGTGAACTTGATGACTCTGTCGTCATCTGAATCCCCGCCCCCCCCCCCCCCCCAAAAAAAAAACCCCATAAATAATTAAATAAAAAACAGCTGGATGACTAGCGGTAGAAAAGCAGGAATATCGCCATGGTAGCCAGTCAACATGAATATATACATACCGGCTGAAAGATTGTTTTCCATTATAGAGAATATAATTCTGAGCTCCCGAAGGATTAATCTACACTTAAGGTCACTGCGGCGATTCTTGCAATCCATCATAACGCAAAAACACAACACTGTTAACAAGTTAACAAATGATACCCTCACGCAGTACTGCCAATTAAATTATAATTATTATTGACCGCATGTGCTGCGTGCAATAAGCACACGATCGGGCCCCGCGCTGAAGCTGCTGAACCAAACAAGACACTGAGAACAAGACCCACGCCGATATGCACCCGTAGCAAAACCGTGCCCTTGGTTGAGGGGCTGTCGCGCACTTTTTTGGAAACAGAAATGCCTGCAAGCATCAGCAGACTCACTAAATTTAGAATTGCTCGGGCTATTTCCCTCGCAATGATAAGAGCGAAAGTGCCGCGTCGTTTTTTTTCGAGACATGACGACTCCGCGTTGTCGGTCATAAGCTCGCCGTGTTGGATATACATTAGAGATGCACATATTTTACTCTCTAACAAACGGTGCTTTTCACATGCTCCAATGGCGGCGTTTTGCGTCTCCGCTCCTATATGCGGCGACGATGCATGGGCTCCTAGAAACACGGTTGCTGTGGCAACCTGCTCACTCACCATCTTGTGTTTTTACTGTCCAGCGCCCCATTCTACATTATTATATTTAGCGGCGCTTGATGAGCGTTTGCCACTCAAAACTCATAACAAGCTCCACTGCACTTAAATGTCATATGTAATCAATGTATTTACTCATACATTGTGTGGGTGGGATGATTGCAGAGATACTTGCGAAAAAACAAAAATGAATACAAATTAGAGGGTATAGATCATAATATCTACAAGGTCAACATCAATCTTTATGGAAGAGAAAAAAAAAAAACCATAGCTGAGAATTGTGATAGCAGCTATTAAGGAAATTCATGAGGCAGTGTGTTTGCTAAAAATAGACTTTTACATCCGCACATCCCACAGACTTTCTCACACTTTTTACACACACCCTCATACAGGCACACATTGTATAGAACCACGCCAACTGTCAACAACAACTGATACACAAATAGAGAGGCACCTGTATACAATTTCCCCTTTTGCTGCATTTCAGGCTACTACCGTTTGTAATATACCAGATGTGACAGGTTTAGTAGATTAAATAAACACAGCTTCATTCAGACTTTCCATTGATTAAAGGAATGCAATCAAACGTCGTTATGGCATTCATACACTCTTAAAACTACTGGGTAAAATTGCTAACCCAACACTGCCTCCAAATGGGCCCAAGTCACTTCTGGGTTATTTATACCCAGCAAATTGGGTTGAGAATTAGACCAAGCAACTTGGATCAAGATTTGGATCAAACAAGGGGTAAATATAATCCATACGGTTAGAAACTACCACGAAATTGATTACTACACTGTAAAAAACCAACAGATTGGAACAACTTTAAACTATAAATTATTGACGTTTATTGCAACAATATTAGATATAGCACAACAAGATTTTTCTTTAAGTTGGGGGACAATACAACGCGCAATTATTTCTGCAAACTCACATTTCTTTGTTGAAAATGCGGGAAAGACAATTTTCACGCTAGCAAAACTTAAAATATTCCGTTGAACAGCCCAATTTAAAATTTCACCGAAGTTTGAGTTGACCCAACTTAGCCAAAATGGTCACATTAGCTTTTTCCTCAAAGCTCAAAAAGTCTGTATTATTTCTTACTTCAATGCCCTATACCACACACGAGGGATATTTAAGCGGCTCTGGTAGGGTGTGCGGTTTCCTTCCACAGCCTTGGGGGAGCAAAAACACATTATTCACATGTTAAGGACCACACAAGGTAACAAACCTTTCACTGTGGTGGGGGGGGGGGGGGGGGGGGGGGGGACTGAGTGAGAGAGAGAGAGAGAGAGAGAGAGAGAGAGAGAGAGACCTTGACACTGAAAGCCTGTTGCCTTGACATGCCATCCTCAATCCCTCCACCATATGAGGCGAGTTATATCACATGAGATGCTCTTCAGGTAATAGAATATTACACTGACTCATTTTTTTGGAGAGGGGGCGATTGTTGAATCATGACATCGCTATACACCGGCATTTTATTTATTTCACACCCTCCCCCCTCAATTCTCAAAGGTGTATTTCTCTGTTGTTGTTTTTTTTTTTTTAACAAAAAAAAAAAAAATCTTTGTTGCTCTTTGGTGTTGAGAGCAGATTGCAACAATGTCGGTATTGATTATTCGATCAGGCCTGAGAGAGCGCTCAGTCGTGAAAAGACAAATTAGCTGCAAGCTGCTGACCAATTGCTACAAACCAATCACACCGTGATTGTATCAAGCCTTTCCACAACACAGTCGTTAAGGTTTATGAAGAGGCTTTTTGGGGTGGGGGGGGGGTCGAGTTGTTTTGGAGAGGGGGGCTTCAAAAAGAGAGGAAGGGTCTATCTACTGGTGGCTTGTTTAGTCCACGCAAGGCCCGATGAGATGATGGTGTGCATGAACACAAAGCGACACAGGTGCAGCAGGGCCAACATCATCTACTGTAACTATGACAACACTTGATTCAGGATGTGGCAATCGGGGTGGGCAGAAATGCTGCTTCATGGCAAATATTGCAATCAAATGATGAGGAAAATATTGCATTTTAATATAGTGAGCTCACTGATGACCGGCGCTCTTTCCCTCCAATATGTAGCACAATCGAACAGAATGGCCTTATTCATCTATGCAGCTGCGCTCACCATACGGCGCACCTTCCTCTAGAACGCAATTGAAATTCTGAATAGGCCTAATTCTGCACATGCTGCATTACAAAATGGCTTGCACCCATTCGCGCTTAATGACAACTGCACCCACTCCCCCCCCCCTCCACCCCTTCCACCGTTTCTTTAAAGGCAACGAAATGTGCTTACATAATACATTTGCTTTTTATTTACCCTCAGCTTTACATGCCCGTTTTCCTTTTTGCGCTTATTAAATATTCATCCCGTCTAAATTGTCATGCATCTTTGCAGCCTCTGCACAATTTGCCACCTGATAGCCTTCGCTGGATGTCAGCGTGCACATCGCGGAATCAAATGTAAATCACCGCGCCGGCCATTTCATCTTTTTCTCTTGAAACGTTCACACCTGCACAAACATGCACTTACCTCGGCGTTGCGGAGTCTAACGTCGATGTTTTCCCCTCAACATCCTCATCAGCGCTCGCTCGTCTGTCTTTGCCACCCCCCACCCCCTTTCGCCAAAATGGATTGGCTTGTCTCCCGGGCTGAGAGCTGCCCTCTTCTTGTTCGTCTTGTCGGCTATTCCGCAGCGCCAACGCAACGCGGGGGTCTGCACGGCGGAGGTGGTGCTGGTGATGATGGCAGCTTACAGATGAACACAATCCACGCCGTCAGGCGACGCCGTATACGTCGCGGCCGCGCGCGAGGAAAGAATTGAAGGAGGCTTGAAAGGGAGTGAGGGAAATCAGTTGAAAGGCCACTGGGAGACGATGATGTTAGTATGATCACATTGGATTGAAGGGGACGAGCATGCATGCGCGCGTCTGGTCATCCTTGGAGAAGGCGCGCATGCAGGCTGCGCACAAGGGTTTTTTTTTTTTTTCTTTTTTCTTTTCTTTTCGCCTTTACGCACATTTCGCATGTCGCCCTCTCTGAATCCCACTAAGAGCAGCGAATATGTGCCTCTCGTGGCTACACCTGCAGTCATGGAGCCATTCAAGCACTTTATCCGCATGACTTGTCCTGTAAAAGAGCATGATGCTGACACATATTTTAGTCATGACTCAGTATGGAACGCATGAGGACACGTTCGGGCTTTGCAGTGAGCAAATTGACAAGATTAAAAAGTAACTACTGACTGATTTGAGTTATGACTTGAACCAAGGTAATAATACCACTGAAATTCCTTGGAATATAGTGGAGACTGCATGCTTGATTCTGGCCACAGTAACTTGAAACTTGAAGGTTAATTCTTCAGACGATTAGTGACTCAATCCAACCTCTAAACATGGTGACTAAGATATACTGTACGAGCACTTCAGTTTTACTTAAAGGGGGAAGTCAACCCAAACATAATTTTTTCAAGAATATGTTCTATGCAGGTCCGCTAGTTGAAACAAGGAATTCTGATTAACAGTGCATTTGTGGAATATGAGTCCACTCGTTTTTAGCCATCTCAGGGGGCGGCCATTTTGTCACTTCAGTCGACTGAAAATGACATCACAGTTGCTCCGGGATCAGGTAACGACCAATCACGGCTCAGCTTTAGAAAACAGGCGAGTTGTGATTGGTTGTTCCCTGAGCCCTGGGTAGTTGTGATGTCATTTTTAGTCGATAGAAGTGACAAAATGGCCGCCCCCTGAGATGGCTAAAAACAGGTGATTTTTGCTGCTTAAAGCCGACGTCAACACAAACATATTTTTTCAAGAATATGTTCCCAGCTGGCCCACTAGTAGAAACACGGCATTCTGATTAATTTTGCATTTGTGGAATGTAAATTCAGGAGCAAAATTCACAGGCACCCCTCATGCAAACCATGACTGCAGATGGTATGATAAACAATAACCTCTCGGCCTTGTTTGCTTGCTACGGTGAGAAAGTAAAGATTTTTGATTGACGTTGGGCGCAAGAATCGAATGGTCTATACTTAGGACAGATGCTTTTAAAGTTTGTATTCAGATGAATTGTATATTATTCAATCTATTTTGGTTTGTCAGACACTTGTCACATGACAGTTTCACCTATTCACTGTGACGTTTGACTCTATTTGACCAATGAAAATGAGCAACAGTTTTCAAAGTTACTCATTTATGTGAAAGAAGGCAGGAATATATTAACCTTACAGATCAGCTGTGTCATGCAATACCATCTGTATCTGTCTAAAAACGGCAGCATTTCAGCCTACAAGAAGTCCACTTGGAACTTGTGAAAACATACCAGAGGCTAGGTTTTAGTCCTATGGCTTGTCACTGTTGTGGTTCCCTCAAATTGTCTTAATTTTGAAATTAGGGTCCTAGAAAATGTACAAAAAAAAACAAAACAATGCATTTGATCAGGGGGTGTGTATACTTTTTTTTTTTTTTTAATAAATTAATATCCATTCTATTTGAAAGGGAGCCCTCTTGGATTCAAATCACTTAAAGAGATGTCTAGCCGTTGCATAAAGCATCGTGTGTGTGTGCGTGTACATGTGTGAGTGCGTGAGTGTCGAATTGGCCCCAGCACATTTGGAGTGTCCCCTCTTATCAGTTGTTGTGCTTTGACTGCCCTCTTCACTGTCAGCTCCAAGTTAGCGCATCTTCGCTCTGTCCCATCCCACACTAAAAGGTCAAAGGACGCAGAAGGCCGGTTATGCTTCCGAAAGACCCCCAAGATATGCCCTCCCTCCCCTTCCCTTTCCTCCTCGCCCCCTCCCTTTTGCACTTCCCCTCCCTGTGAATGCCGTAGTGAGCATTGTTCACGAGCGCTGGCTTTTTTTGCTGAAAGCCGCACAGCAATGAGGTCTCTGTGCCTTTTCGCCTCCCCCCCACCACCCCCGGCTCCCGTCTACCCCCCCCCCCCCTCCACCCCCCTCTCTCTCTCTATTAAATTTCCAGTCACACAGCGGTGCAGAGGATATTCCTCCTTTCCCTTGTTCCCCCTCCTACCCCCCCACTCTCTGCTGAAATCTCAGCTCACAATCCGGCCTGCGTCCCAACCTGGCCGCCTTTCAGCTCTCGCTCTCCTCTCTGTACATCTTTTTGCCTTCCAAACCTCCCTCCCCCCACCCACCCCCGGCCGCCACGCCATTTAAAATGACTCCACGCCGCCCCTGCCAAGTCCCCGGTCCTCGCCTCCCCTCCCCTGCTTTCCACTCCGTGTCCTCACTGTGTCATTGCACATTGAATCTGATATCCCCCCCCCCCGCCACCCCTTCTGCATGTATGGCTCGTGTATTCACAGGCACCCTTGAGCATCTGTGTGAGGAGACGAGGACATGCACATAAATAAATAAATAAATAAATAAACATCACAGCAGTATTGCTCGTGTCATCAGTACGTGAAGTGCACAGAGGAGGGGATTGTCATCCCTCCATGCAGAGGACAAGCGCGTGGCACTTTCCGATGCAAACTAAACCGCTTCAACTTAACGCCGTGTTGGGAGCCGCGGGAGGGGAACGGGAGAGGGAGGGCGGCGAGGATTTGGCAGAGACATGCTAGCGCGCCGAGACATATGTGGCATGCTGATAGCACCACAGAGGTGCAGCTCACACTGTGAAGGGAGTTTTGGAGGTACGGGGAGGGGTGGGGGGTGGGGGGTTCTGATGGGTGGAGGGAGCCCGTACACACGTCCGTCACTTCCAACCTCCTCAACAAAGTGGAGGGGGGGGAAAGTATACATTTTATGGCACCAATTTATGGAAGGCAGAGAGAAAACAGTGAGGAAAAACCCTGGTGTCACAGTATCTTAGCAACTGCCTCCATCTCCTTGGAGACGGAGGGCTGACATCATTTCCTGTCTGGGATAGGAGAACTCACTTTAAGTGTGTGTGTGTGTGTATGTGTCGGTGGGTTTGAATGTAAGTTGGCGACATGTTACATGTGTAGGAAAGGCACACTCTAGTTAAAAAAAAAATGTTAAATTGGATAAACTACAGTTTGACCGCACAAGTAGAGGTGAAATTATGTTTGCAATTATAACATTGATATAATTGAATTATAATATTACAAGAATTGCATTGCGTTGGATATGTGATGTCTATTACAACAACTGAATTTTAAAAATGTAGTATTTCAGTATTGAGAATGTTTAGGGCTTTGCTAAGAGGCCTTTTAAATATTTTTATCCTTCACTTCCCTCTTGTGGTTAAAATACGAATTGCCATCACCCTCAAGCCACTATGACTGTATTTTTTCGACATTTATTTTTCCTTCCACCGTTTTTCGGTATTCAACAATTTTTACATTTCTTGAAACCATTCCGAATTTAACATATTCAAAAAAAAAAAAAAACATTCCAGATTCCTATATTTTTTCCATTCAGTATTCACACAATTTTCCGAGAAATTGCTTCATCTATTTTTTTTCCCTTTAAAATCAAACCGTTTGAGTTAATCTTTTTTCCTTCAGAGTAGAATGCCACCAACCCAGGATAAAAGTAATATCATATTCACATAAGAAGACTTGATACTTCCAAAAGGGAAAATTGCTGTCATTTGATCAGGCGCTGCAGACAGAAGGCACATTTAAGGTATCATAATATTATTATAAAATGATATGTGGCCATACAAAGAGACATTATGTGAATATCAAATAACGGAGCGCAACGAAAGGTCATGCCACAATGCTAATGAATGTGTCCATCTCCCAAAGGGATTCTCGATGTAAATCTCCAGAGTCAGCAGAACGCAGTTAGGGCATTATACACACATTATAGAGATCGGCATATGATTTAGAAAGAAATCCCAGAGGAGTTAGATACATTTCATAGATCATGCTTCTGTAGAATAAAATTACAGGGGGCGGGGTTGTATCGGTGCACTGTAGCATCTTCCTTCAAGAGAAAATTCCCTGGTGAGGTGAGGATGTTCCTTTTAAGATCAATGCTATGTCTTTATGTGGAATGCAACCGTTCAATTATTTGTCCACTGTTACCAAATAAAATGCAAAAAAGCAAACTATATGTATTGGAATTATGTACAAAGTACTTAGTGGTGTGCGGCACTGCAGGATTTAGTATACACAATCAAATCTGAGCTATATTATATTAGTACATTAGTTAAATTCCAATAATTAATTTTTATAACAGTTCTGCGGGATAAATATAATGAAGAGAAACTCAAGATCAAGTCTCGATGTCATGACACTAACTCGAGTATTATCAATATTTGGATCAATCGGCCCACTACTACTCACCAGTGCAAATTACAACAGCGATAATTAACAGTGTTTGACTGACAGTCTCAAACATAGCTGAGCGTTATTAGCTTTGTAAAGACAATATTGCATCTCATTGGATGAAGGTGTACCTAATTTATTGGCTAACGAGTGTATACATTTCAATATTAACGTCAGTGTTGGGGGGGGGGGGGGGTCATTTAATGTCCCACTGCTTTCAAGGGAAAATCCACCGGGATCGCTCCACAAATGAATTGTGCTACTCTTGTCTGACCGGTAGGTTGTGCTATTAGAGCAGTTTTGGCTTTGGAGATTTTTTTTTTCAACGGATCCCTCATAAATGCGCTATGTAAATAAAATTGTATTGTATAAATATATACATAGCTATAGGTGTATACTGTATATGTATGTATATAGGTGTATAATTTATTTATAGTATTCTGCATGTTTATTTTTCCCCAAGAAGATGTCATATTATGATATTAAAGTTAACTTAAATTAACCAGGCCACAAAAGCCATTTAGCCATATTTTAACAACACGTACATTTATATTTGTGCAAACATGAAGTGATTACTAACGTCCTCTATTGTAAACATGTCTACACCTCTGAGAGGGCTGCACCAACAGATAATAGATGCACTTTATGCAGCGTGGTGGACCCCTCGGGTCCATTTATGTGCTCAAGAGCGGCACTCAATAAAAGAGCTTGGAGGGTGTTGGCTTTATGGAGTGGGCGTGAATTGTTTCTGCTAAGAAGCCATCGCTCATCCATCTGCGAGTCGGTGAAGTTGTGTGCATCATCTGTATCAGAGTGGTGACACTAACCTCCCAATCTCCCCCACCTCAGGCCTCACTTAGAGCTGACAAACGAGCTGAGCCGCCGGCACAGTGGTCAGCATGGAAAAGTGGCTTTTTGGAATCCTCCACTGGACAAATAAGCGATATCAAGGAAAAACACACACCAGTGTGAAGGCTTTCTTTTTACTAGCCAATACTGTGGTCAGTAGATTTTCACGTTTCACTTTCTACTTGTATCACGTCATGATTTTGATGCTTTTTAAGCTAAATGCATTCTAACATTTGTCCTTAAACCCACCAGATAGGCAAAGATTTCTTTTTCTTTCCAATATGTGGTTTATATTTAATACAGAGTCATGATTGAACAAAAAAATTAAGGCGTCTAAGTAAAGTACTTACATGACAAGCGCATGCCTCTTATACAAACGCAATCATCTACTATTGGTGCCGGCGGACATACACCAAATCCTTTTGCACACGTCAGGATGGGGGTGGGGCTGTGGAATATCAGAACAAATCGCCACAATATTTAGGATTCTATGGACATTAAGCTTTTTCCTCTCCGTAGACGCTTGCTACAATGAAAAGCTTAACATTGCTTAAAACTGTAATCAATCATCACATTAAGGTATATGAATTTTGGTGACGATTGATCATGGATGCAAGATTAAGCTTTTTTACATTAAGCGTTATACTGTTCCCACTACTCCTTTGTAGGAGTCAGAAAATGAGAAAGAGTATCGCTATGTAGCCTACATAAGGAGCAAATCAACCCAAACATATTTTTTTCAAGAATATGTTCTATGCAAGCCCAGTAGTTGAAAGACGGCATTCTGATAAATATTGCGTTTGTGGAATAAGAGTTAATCCACCCGTTTTTAGCCATCTATGGGGGCGGCCATTTTGTCACTTCTGTTGGCTGAAAATGTCATCACAGTTGCTCAGAGCTCAGGCAACAACCAATCACGGCTCACCCGTCTTGTGACGCTGAGCCGTGATTGGTCGTTCCCTGAGCCCTGGGTTGTTGTGATGTCATTTTCAGTCGACGGAAATGACAAAATGGCCGCCCCCTGAGATGGTTAAAAACGGGTGGATTTTGCTGCTTAACTCACATTGCACAAACACACTATTAATCAGAATACCATGTTTCAACTAGTGGGATATATATATATATATATATATATATATATATCAAAATATAAAACCGCCACTGGGACTGTGCAGTCTGTGATAGCTGAAAATAAGCCGTATGGCTTGTGAACTGAACTCAAGCCAAACTGAGTTAAAGCATCAATGTCCCTGATAAAAAAAAAACAAAAAAACAAGCAGAAAACACAAGCTGCACACTCAGCAGAGGTGATTATAACATTTAATCAGAGACTCCCATCGCCGCATTGCGAAGACTTACTCGCTCCGAGGTTTGATTTACCCGCCCTCTTGTGAGGAAAAACCTCATTCACGAGACGGATTGCTGAAGGGGGCCCTCCGACTGGCCCCTATAAATCATTCTTTAATCAGAGGCCTCCGAGATTGGGCGCAGGCACCCTCGGGAGCAACACGGTGACACCTCGACTCCTCCCCGCACGCCCGTTCAGTGCTGGGAGTTTTTATCTTCGCGTTTACCCCCTCCGGGATTGTCAGTCCACTCGTCAGGGAACGAAGAGGGATGACCCGACCCGTGCCCTTGCCCAAAAGCAAAACACTGTCACGGAATTCGTGTCTGTCAATGGAATTCTGCTGTTTTATTCAGCAGTTTGCACTCATGGAGTATAGCTGAATTTATTAGCCGACTACAGCAACGGCTCAAAATAGCACCGGTGTTGCTAACGCTGCAGTGATTAGTATGTTGCTTTGAAACTCAAACAACACTATTGTCACAGACAAAAATAAATAAAAATTACTCGTAATGTGATAGGGACAAAACCCTGTTATGTAAAATTTAAATGTTGTCCTTGTGACATAATTCGGCTACTAGCGCAGCTAAAGATGTTACGGAGCGCGTTTAGCAGCGAAATTAAGTGCTTGGGTGATCGAGTCTGGCTGGAACCACGTTAAAGCGAAGAATGTCCAACTTTGAACAGCAAAATAGCAGCATTAATAAGTGTCTGGACTCTGGAGAGAAAAGCATTCTCGCAAAACCGAACTGGAAACCGGAATAAATCAAGTTCTGATGTGGTGTATGTCAGCCAGGAGGCGTGGCCTATGATCTTAAAAGTATATTAATTCATTCATTCATTAATCATATTAATATAATCTAGTTTAAATCAATTTCAATATATAATACCTAGGTTCAGATTCCTGGAATTAACCTCAAAAAAAAGAAAAAAAAATGCTCCATAAAATTTAAAAAGTTGCTCCTCAAATTAAGTAATTGATTCACAAAACTGCTCCGCAAAGAAAAAAATATTTCGAACTCTGCAGTTATACAGTATTTGTTGCAGAGGATAAAGGATTTATCACAGGCGTCGGGCCAGAACCTCCTATGTCACAAATTGATAAATTTCATACTTAAAAAAAATCTATAACACTCGTTAGCTTATCTATGGTGTTTTGCTTTATTGTTAGCATTGAGCTAAATGGACTAAGCAAAGCTACGTGGTTATTTGAATACATAATCTCTTTCTTATATTTTACAAACGTTGCTGTTATTGCTGCACACACCCACAAGGAGGCAGGCTATCTATGAATTGCTATGATATGTTGTCATAAATGAATAAATCTTATGTGAGTGATATCTTTGCACTGCACTTGCAAAGTGTGCATGGTGAAAATATTCTCCAGTGTCTACCGTGTGCAGCTCGCTAAGGAGTGAGAGCCCAGCGCGTGTTTAATGCAAAGATGCTCTGACGTCACGACTTGATTTCCCCCCCCCCCCCCACCCTTTCTTTATTTCTTTACCCCCTTCCGCTAGTGTGTGCAGAGAGCCAGACGAAGTTGTCAGACCGCGCGCGTCTTCCCTCCCGGTGCGTCATGACCATGGCCATGTTTTGCAAGAGCGGGCCACTCAGAGGAGGCTATTTTAATCCCTCCCCACCCCACATGGGAAGTTTTGGACGCGCATCGGAGGAGATGGAATGCGATCTTTTCAAAGCTTTGAAAACATTAGGCAAGATTTATTAGAGAGAAAAAAGATGCACTGTTGGTATCCATGGAGAGATGGCATGCGCGCTCCTCTTCAATCGCCGGTTTACAAAAACATCAGTGTGCTTGTTGTCTCTGTTCCTTTCCTACGTGGGCTACTGCACCTTATTCCACGCGGACCCCCTCATGCTGCCGGCCTCGGGGGATCCGACGCCGAGCTGCAGTCGGCGGCTCCCG